>NC_056743.1:1918227672-1918529547 GCF_019279795.1 Protopterus annectens | reverse complement strand
AAAGGTTGGTTAGTTGAT
Organism: Protopterus annectens; assembly: GCF_019279795.1. Lineage (NCBI taxonomy): Eukaryota > Metazoa > Chordata > Ceratodontiformes > Protopteridae > Protopterus > Protopterus annectens. Next base: position 1,918,529,529 of record NC_056743.1, on the reverse strand, counting down.
GAATATATATATTTTATGCAATCTGATAACCACTTAGACAATGTAACTTTAGCCACAGGTAGCCCCTTTTTATTGTCCGCATGAGAAACAAAGAGTTGTTCCGATTTCCTAAACTCTTTTGTTCTGTCCAAATAAAACCTCAGTTGTCTGTGAACATCAAGTTTATGTAACATATATTCTAATTTATTTGATTGGTGTCTGAAAAAGGTGGGCAGCTCAAAAGACTGGTTCAAACTGACCTCGGAGCAGACCTTAGGAACAAAGGTGGGATTTGTCCTGAGAGACACTCTGTCGTGATGAAAAACCAGATATGGAGGCCTGATAAAAAGAGCTTGTAGTTCCGAAACTCTACGAGCTGAGGTAATAGCCACCAAGAATATTGTTTTCCAAGAAATTAACTTCAAGGGACAAGATGGTGTGGGTTCAAAGGGGGGAAGCATAAGCTGAGATAGTATCAAATTTAAATTCCAGCGGGCAACTGGTTGTCTGACAGGTGGCCTAAGGTGATGCGTCCCTTTCAGAAAGGCTTTACATAATCTGTGACAGATAAGATTAGACCCTTCAAATCCCAGGTGAAAATTGGATATTGCAGCCAATTGAACACTTACAGTGGCTGCTGCTGCACCTTTGTGAAAAAGCATAGTCAGAAACTTCAGAACACTATCAATAGGAGCGACATAGGGATCAATATCATGTCGAGAGGCCCAATAAACAAAACATTTCCATTTGCTGTTATACAGTTTTCTGGTGGAGACTTTATGAGAGGAGACCAGAATATGTTGCACCGCGGAAGACAAATTATATGACCTGGCTAGGTTGGGAAGTCGAGCAGCCAAGCTGTCAGTTTGAGGGACTGAAAAGTGGGGTGAAGAACTCCTGACGAGTGAGTCAGAAGGTCTGGCACTGGGTCCAGAAACCAAGGTTCTTCCAGTTGATATTGATAAAGGAAGGGGAAACCATATCTGCCGAGGCCAAAAGGGGGCTATCAGAATAACAGTCCTTCCCAAGCTTTTTGCTTTCTGAAAAAATATGGGGATCAGCGGGGTTGGTGGAAAGGCATAAAGGAGACCCGAGGGTCAATCGTGTATGAGTGAAGCCCTTGGGCTGTCCCCTGGAGGAGGATTCAGGGCAAAGTAGCTTCTGCATTTGGTATTCAGTAGGGATGCAAAAAGGTCGCAGCATGGCTGGCTCCATCTCTGGAAAATCATTTCTGCCACTTCTTCTTTGAGGGACCACTCGTGGAGCAACAGAATTGCTCTGCTCAGTTTGTCCGCGATCACGTTGGATTTCCCCAGGATGTGCGTTGCTATCAAAAAGCAACCAGTGGATACAGCCCACTGCCAAATTCTCAAGGCTTCTTGGCATAAGGGCTAAGACTTGGTTCCCCCCTGTTTGTTGATGTACCAGACCACAGACATGTTGTCCGTCTGGATCGCAATCGTGTCCCGAGGCAGAGAGCCGTGGAAGTGCTGCAATGCTAAAAACACCGGTCTCAACTCCAGGACATTAATGTGCAAATGAGATTCCATCTCTGACCAGGTACCTTGGGCAGTTCTTCCCTGAAAAAGCTTCCCCCCACCCTATCAGGGAAGCATCCGTGGTCACCGTGTCTACGGGAGCGGGAAGTACAAATAGTCAACCTATCGTCACCTGGTGACTGTTCAGCTACCAGAGAAGGTCCTTCTTGCAAGCGTCTGTCAGTAGATCTTGAAAGACATTGGCAGCTGTTGATAAGACCACTGAGTGAAAATCAACCATTGGAGTATCCGCATGTGCATCCATCCCAGAGGAACCGCTATGAGGGTAGCTGCCATGGTGCCTAAAAATTTTAAAACCTGAAAGGCAGGCACTCTCTTTTCTTTTTGCAAGCAGGACACCTGATTTCATACAGAAATAACTCTTTATTGAGGTAATCTGACCAATGTGGTGGTGGTGTCTAGATCTGCCCCGATAAAGGAGATATGCTGCGATGGTAATAAGGCAGATTTTTTGAAATTTATGGTTATTCCTAACCGACAACAGAGATTGATCGTATGATCCCTGGAAAGAATGAGTTGATGCCTGGTGGTGGCAGACAGGAGCCAGTCATTCAGATACGGAAACACCCGGAATCCTAGACACCTCAGGTGAGCCGTAACCACTGCCGTGCATTTGGTGAACACTCTGGGGGCTGAGGTGAGACCAAAGGGCAGTGCTCAAAATTGTTAGTGACTGGCCCCCAGCTGGAAATGCAAATGATCTCTGGAAGGTCTGGCCATTTTGATGTGGTAGTACACATCCTTGAGATCTAAAGAGCACATCCAATTGCCCGTTCCCAGGAACGGGAGCATCGACTGAAGTGTGACCATCCGCAACTTTTCCTTCTTTACAAAAATGTTTAGCTTGCTGAGGTCTAAAATGGGCCTCCAGTCCTCCATTTTCTTTGGAACTAAAAAGAATCTGGAGTAAGTTCCGGATCCTATCTGGTTCGCCGGGACTGGCTGGATAACTCTTCTTTTTAGCAGCTTTTGGATTTCTATAGCTGCTTGATCCTGCAGACTGGGTGGAACATCTGGGATTCTTGTTCTGACTGGTGGGGACTCTGAAAAGGGAATGATGTAACCTCTTGTAACTATGCTTTGTACCCAAGAATCTGATGTAATTCCTAGCCAGTCGTCTGGGTACAAAGCCAAGCGACCCCCAACTGCCTCCAGAGTAGGACAGTCGGGATTCCTCTCAAAAGCGCTGATAAGACTTGCCAGAGAACTGCTCCCTGTCGCCCTGGTTTTGCGGACCCCTTCTGCCACCAAAGCGGCAACTTCCATTATTGCCCCCTCCTCTGCCCCTGAAGCAGGGTTCACTACGTGTGTTATGGAAAGCTCCTTGGGACTTCCGGAACCACATTTTTCCACCTTTCAGCCCTTTGGAGTATGGCCTAGTAGGAGTGGAAAAACGGACTCCTACGGCAGATAGAGTCTTTCCTTCCTACTCACACCTAGTGAGAGTCTCCTTGACTTGGGGCCCAAACAAAGTAGAGCCATCAAATGGGGTATTGACAAAGGAAGATTTGAAGGCTTCTGCAAAGGAGCATAAGCGCATCCATGACTGTCTCCACAGAGCTATTGCTGAACCTGCTGCTCGACTCGACCCATCGGCTGCATAGGAAATGAGCCGCATGGATGACTTGACAATGGAATTAAGGGTACAAAGCTGAGCCATCACCTTCTCAGAAATAGCTTCATCTGTGTTACCCTTTTAGAGTATCTCCAAGTTCCTGGAGGAGATCTCGTTGAAGACGGGTAAGATGGGTTAAGTAGTTAAGCGATCTCATGGCAAACGTCGCAGAACTAAAAATGCTTTTCCCATATCTGTCCATAGTCCTAGAATCTCTATTAGGAGGATGGACAGTAGACGAGGTCTCTGACATCTCTTTCTTGGTGGCTGCTGCCACCACCATGGCATCAACAGGGACTCCTTTAGTGAGGTACAATTTGTCGTGAGGGGAAGTGATGAACTTATTGGGCCTCCGAGGGACTGGTTCCATGGAATCAGGGGACTCCCCAAGCCCTTCGAGCAACCAGATCCATCAGTTCGTTGAAGGGCGGAGTAAGCCAAGAGGTGGAAGGTTGAGACCCAAAGGCCTTCAGGAGCAGCGACTCATCCTCAGTAGGGGTAACGGACTGCCAGTCACCCCTCTGTTTCAGTATTTCCAGGATGTCTGCAAAGAGGACATCCTCCGAGGGGGACCATGGGGACACTTCTGATTCCTCTAAGTTGGTGTCTGATGTCAAGGATTCCTGAGGGGAATCCAAATGCCTCCTCTTGCAAAGTCTCTTTCTGGGGACCTCATCAGTGGGAGTATCTGGTGAGGTATCAGTAGAGCAGGGTTCACCTAAAGGGGTTACCTGAGGCTCTGGGTCTCGATGCTTAGTAGGAACCTGCAATGTAGAGGCAGAATGCGGTATTTTACGGGAGGAAGAGGAAAGACCTGAGGAAGTGAGAGTCTTGGCAGACATTACACTACTCATGGCATCGAAGGCACCGGAGTCCCGAACCAAGGACCCCACCTGTTCCGAGGAAAAAGGCGGTTTCCCCGGTGCCGAGACCAAGGGCACTGAACCCGACGATGGAGCCGAGCTCATCTGTGCCGAGGCCCCGAGAGGAAGGGTCGGAACCGATGCGTCGGCTTAACTCTCCCCCCCGGAACCGACGAGAGAGCATCGGCTCAGACACTCTTCGAACAGCACCGAAGAGATCAGGGTCGACAGAGCTAAAGTCACTGGGACAGGACTCGGCTCCGTGGGTTCCACAGCCATCAGATCTTCCACCTCCGGCTCCGAAGGCCTAGGTAATGTTGGAGGAGGAGTAGTCACAGGCAAAGGGACGGTAGTAGGAATCGAACCCAGTTGGGATGAAACTGAAAGTAATTTAGCCAATGCCAGGTTCTCTAAAAGCCTCTGCACCACATGATCCACATAGACGTCTGAAAGGGTCCTAGAAGAATGGGTCGAAGGGACCGAAGAAGCCCCAGATCTAAGAACTGGACACTTCAACACCTCTGACACTGGCTCCAGCTCAGAGGGTTGGCTCCGAAACATCGGTTTGGTGCACGGCTCCGATGACTTAGGAACAGATGACCCCACCCTAACAAAGGTGCTCGGAACCGAGGGCCTGGGTTCCGAGGACACCCCTGAAGACTTCGACCCTTTCGAAGACTTGGAGGTCTGGTCAGTCTTATCCAAGGCTTCCTGAAATTCAGGATTCAACAGTCCTCTATCCATTAGCTTTGCTCTCCTTTCAAGCAATACTCTGCCACTAAAAGAGTGGCAGATAGAACAATCCTCCTGTAAGTGCACAGGTCCTAGACAATATAGACAGGACACATGATTGTCCGTAATAGACATTTTCTGCCCACAGTCACACCTCTTGAAACCTGACTTCTGTTTCTCTTTTTGGTCAGACATATTAAGCAGCACACAATTATCAGATCCCTGATAATACGAAACAAAAACGTTACTATAAGGAGTTCAAAACTGTTGAACTTTCTACCAGCACCCAATTATCTAAACATTTATAGCAAAAAGCACACTATCCAAAGACTAAGTATAAGGGATAGGGAAATAAAGTTGACAGAGCCCTGTTCAAATATGAGTGAAGCACAGAAGTGCCAAAACGAAAAAGATGGCAAGACCCAAGAACAACCACTCCAACAACACAAACACAGCTAAAATCCACACAACAAGAGGGACACAGCCCTAAAAAAATAACAGGAACAGATTATCTATCAATTAGAATATTAACTCCACGAAATATATCAGTACAAATTGTTAAAGACAGAAAAAAGAATTATACTCACCCGAGCTCTCTGGAGAACTTGCGATCCATTGCAGTGGCAAACTAGATCTGACGTTAGTCAGACAGCATCATGGGATAGGGACTGTGCCTCGAGCTACTCAGAGATCTTGAGCTTGGAAAGCGGCCGGCTTGGATCCGATGGATCAGCTCCGTACCCACGTGTAAGAACACTCGGCGAGATTGAACAACTTCACATTGTATAGTTATCTCCTTTGGGAAAAATCATGTACCCATGAATTACCACATAAGTGGCAGTACACTAAACACCGAAAGTGTGATAAGGGTCTTAGTGACACAGGTGGACAGTGGTCTCACCTTCGATATCCACATCGCCACAACAGTCAGGAAATCCTTCTATGTGGCACACCTCATCACTAAGGGCTTTTCATCCAGAAAAAAGGAGGTCATTGTCCCACTGTACTCATCCCTCATTAGACCCTAGAGTACAATGACCTGTTTGGTATGTACCTCACACGACATCTGCAACAACTGAAAAGGCCACAGAAATACCTCACTAAAAGAATCACAAGTCTAAAGCAGATGCCCTATGCTGACCATCTAAAGAAAACCTCCAGCTATACTGTGTCGCATATCGTCTACTCAGAGACGATCTCTGCTTAACATACAAGGCCATGTCAAACCCAGAGCTGTTGGATATGCTACACTTAAAGAAATGCCAATCCTTCAGAGCCACACGCTCCAGGGATATAAACCTGGTCATCACAATGAACAAAACTCTGGAATAGACTGCCCATACATGTCAAGCTGAGCGCCTCTTTAGCCCTCTTCAAAAGGAACCTTGACGATTGGATGTGAGATAGGAAATTCACTCCTGGGATCATGTCAGTCATCCTGCTAGACGGGGGACCAGGGAAGTAAATATTCTAGGAAGAAATAGCCAGGGAATTGTTATGGCTAGGCTTGTATAGGCCCTAGGGCCGATAGCCTAGTACCAACCTATGAACCTATGTACTCTGTCATTACATGCTCATTATGTGATCAGGAAGTCTCTCGGTTAGGCAAGGGATATTGTACACGTTTGCTTAACAAGTAAGAGTTACATGAGCAGGATGTCTATTGGTTATCTAAAAGATATTACAAGAATGTCGAAGAAACTTATTAAAAAGACTATTACTTTAGCTGAGCGGGTTGACATTATTAAAACACTTTATAATCAAGAAAATCAGACTACTATTGCATCATGGTTAGGCGTGCACCAACACATAATTTCAAGAATTCTGAAAAACAGAGAAGAAATTATTAAAGAGTGCAAACAAATACCAACCCTAATTACAAACTCAAGAGGTTAGGTAAAGATAAAGATGTCGAGGATGTCCTGTTGTGCTGGCTTGCACAAGCCAGAAGTAAAAAAATTCCCATTAGTGGTCCTTTGTTAATGGAAAAGGCAGACCAACTAGCCAAAAGCATAGGAGTTGAGAATATCAAACGTTCGACCAGTTGGTTAGAGAGTTGAAAAGGATGCCACAACAATGTGTTCAAAAAACAGCATGGTGAAAAACAAGACAAAGATGATTTTTGGAGTTGAGTGATGGGTGGCAGACGTTTTTTTAGATATCACGAAAGAGTACAATCCACACAACATTTTCAGTGCTGATGAAACAGGGTCATACTGGAGAGCTATACCAGATGAAACACTGACATTTAAAAGTGTCGAGGCTGCTGGATCAAAGGCTGTGAAAGATCAAACGACCTTACTATCAGCTTGCAACATGGATGACAGTGAAAAGTTTGAACCTGTCCAGTTTCATGGAACATAAGGGATATGAGTCATTTTCCACTTTCTGTGAAATGAAGGACATTGTATTTCATCTGAAACAGCAAATAACTGTTCAGACATCAATAACAATTTTTTCTCTAAACCATAAGAAACTATATTGACTACTGTACGTGTTTTACACAGTACATTTTTCTATAAAGTTTCTGAAATGCATCATTGTTTGTGCACATTGCCTTACCTAGCATAAGAAAACACAAAAAAGCACATTGTAACTATACAGAATAAAATCTATTTGAGATGAAAGCCATGCCATACTGATTTCTAAGCTAGACACATCAGAAAGTACACAGACTGAATGCTGAGTAGAATAAAGCTAGAATATAGTGAATAAGGTGAATACATGAATAAGTAATACTGAAGCCTGTGGCAGGTAGAAAAATGATACTGTAATACCAGTTTGCAAAGAGACTTATCTCTTGCAACTACAATACATACAGTAGCTGTAATTAAACCTGTTAATGATAGATTTCCTGCTCACTTAACAGCTGTAAACAGTAAATTTTCTGTAAAGTTTCTGAAATCTGTCACTGAACTTGTGATTTTTTTGTGTGTTTTTTGTCTGATTGTACTGTGTATCCGGCATTAATACATAACTCATAGCAACTCTGCATATAAGCATACTCTGCTTAACTGCATTAACTAATCTCGGTCCTGAGGCTATATATTTAAGCAGAGTGGACTCTATGTCAGCATAAACAATAACATGCTGGAAAAAATGGAAGAACTTTGAACAGATATTCAGATAAGGTGAACTGCAAAACTCAGAGGTTGAAATGAAGAAAAGAGATCTTTCAAAAAATAACAGAATTACAGAATAGAGCATGTAGGGAAAACCAGAGATTTTATGCTGTACCAGAGAAGCTGGAAGGAACAGACTGTATTAATTTTATGTAAGTACGAAGAATTGTTAATTGAAAGGGCATATCATGTGTATGCTTCAAACCCGGCTTTGAGAAAACAACCTAGCCCTTTAATAGTAAAAATTCAATCTTGCCAACAAAAGGAGTTGATTCTGACAAAACTGTGACAGAAGGACAAAGTAGTAAAAGTGGGAGACAACAGAGTGTTTGTTGAGAATGACTACTCATTGCACAACAGACAGAAGAGGAATTTTGTAAATAATTATATGTCATTTCTATATTTATTTATTTATTATTTATTTATTACATTTGTTTACCGGGTAATGTCCATCTGGGCCAGAAGCCCATTTTCAGTGGAGACCCAGGGAGAAAAGCTCCTGACATATAGTAGAGAAAGTTAATAATACTAACAATAATGACAATATTAATAATGTTTGGGATGTATTACCAGTGTAAATTAAAAGCAAAAATTAATTAATGGTAAAGACAAAAATACAGTTTCAAAAACAGTATGTATGAACAGAACATACAGTAATTAAAAGGAGACATATTTTAGACAGTGTCAGAAATGGTTACAATGTAAGATCAGTATGATTGCCTAGGCTCTAAGACCAATCTAGCTGCAAACAGAAAAAGTGAAAGAAAAAGTTAGCCATGTGGAAATAAACAGTAGCCACGGGGTACGAGCTAGACAAGAGGAGGAGTAGTAATATGAGATATAGTCAGGGAGTGGGTAGACGTTGCCAGGAGTATAGCAGCAGCAGAGCCAATGATTTGCTAAATGTTCTTTTAGGAGGTGTTTGAACTCATGATAGTTAGGGTTTTTAGCTATGGGCTGAGGAAGAGTGTTCCAGAGCTTGGCAATTTTATAAGAGTAGAGGGAGGTGCCTTGAGTGTTGTGGGGTTGGGTAACCTTTAACATTAGTTTGTTTGAGGACCTAAGTGATCTGAGATTTATATTATACATCAAACTGATTAGTACAGATGCCTGTACTGAAAATGTATTTGTGAGGTTTGTTTATATTAAAATGTACTGACAGTGTTTCCTGCTGGACAGAAATGAAATGCACATGCATTACTGTAACTGTTTAAATGTATACACTATAACTGCGTATACTTGGAGAGAAGAGATTAATCTACCTGACTATGAAAAAAATATTCTTGAAACTGATTAAATTAAATTACTTTATGGGTTAAGCCACAAAGATGTTATCCCACAGTTTTAAATGGATCCAGAGATGCAATTTACCTGAAGGAACAATTTTATTTTTTTGCCCAACAAAAAGTGAGCTGTGAAACAGGAGATTCTCCTTCTTGTACTTGTGGTAATAAACCCCACAGAGAGACTGTGCCAGTGAAACCTTTTCCATTGTTTTAATGGAAAATGATTGAAACAGGGAAAAAAGCACAGAAGTTGACTAGAAGAATCGAGAGTGCACTGGAGATGAAGCAAAGACAGGGTTTGGGAGATGGAGATGAATAGGAATAGAACACAAGAATCTGGAAATATTGGACTTGTTTGGACTCTGTTAAATTTGCAAGGGACTCTAAAGCATATGCCCTAATACATGTCATTAATGTTCGGAAAATACTCAGTAGAGGGGAAGAGGAGGGAGAGAGTTAACTGTATGCAAAACAATTTTTTTCTAAATAGTATTACTTAAGTGGTGCATGATTTTCTCTTCATGTAATAAAGTAAATTTTTTTCAGTTATTTTTAAGTGTAACGGGGATACTAATATAAATAGATGCTTCTGTTTATTCTTTTTGTTTCTTTCTCCCTTGCTCTCTTTCTCCTTGCTTAGTTTTAAGAAATGTAGGCACTGCAATGTAAAACAAAAAAAGGGGATCTGATTAAAAGAGCATGACAAAAGAAAAATGGTGTGCTTTTCTCTCATTCTTTCATAGGTTCATTCTTGCATAGGTTAATGACTGTGTTAAGGCCTTTAATTTTATATTTTAACACGTTTTGACAGAAAGCAAGTAAATGAAAAAGATTACTGAATATTATAAGGTCTTTTTTCTAGTAAATAGTCCTGTAGCTGGTTCTCATGTCACTGGCAGACAATATGATAAAGAGAAATGGCTTGGAGAAAATGTTTTCTGAAAGCATTCAAGTGTTTTCCCAGTTGGAAAGATAAGGTAAAACCAGACAGCACTTAAAAGAATCACAGGGTCTACCATGCGTCTTAGCATATATAAGCTTTCTTTCTCCAGTGTGTGTTTGTAGCTTTCAGTTTGGAACTTATGCTCCTATTAAGAGGATAAAACTTCAATATTTGAAGATGTGCATAGTTTTGTGTGTTATTAGCAGGTTTTAGGGAGGTAATGGGTGCGTGTGTGTGTATTTTTATTTGGGGGTTTTCAATAAAACAAACAGTTCTTCAAGATGTAACATATGCTCAAATGCAGTGACAAGAAACAGTTGCATAAAAGATTATCCTGCCAAACACTGCATGCATGTAACACAAAACCAGGAATTAGACCCTTAAAAAAAGCTGTTATACATAAAAGGTGGAAACAATAATCCTTCAAGTGTATGATTCTTTTTATAACATCTTTAAATGTTAATGGTCTCACAGATAAATCCAAAAAGAAAGAGTAGTGAACTAAATTAAAAAATGTAGAGTACAAATAGTTATGCTGCAGGAGACACGTTTGGAAAGAGCTGAACATGTGAATTTGATAAAGAAAGGTTTTCAGGATGGTCGTTCAGTAGAATACCTGGGGCAAAGGAAGAAAGGAGTATTTATATTAATTACAAGAGGAGCTCCAATAGTAATAGAAGAGAAATAAACAATAATGGTAGATTTGTAGTACTAAGGGGCTACTGGCAAGTGAGGAGGATTACACTGTCATATATTTATATTCCATCGAAAAATGCTACAATAGAGCTAGAGAAAACTCTGGGAAAAATTTAGCTCTCAGTAAGGAATATTACTTATAGCTGGGACTGAAACTTGATTTGCAACAGTGAAAATGTGTCTGGGGAGCCCAGAAGTGGAAATATAACAAAGCAGGGTAGATTTTTAAAGAAATTTATGAAGATATTTGGCATGGAAGACTTGAATTCAGTACTAGGAATTCAGGCTGAATTTACATATTATTCCCTAAGATACAAAAACTGGGCTAAGCTAGACAGAATTTACATTTCACAGGAACATGTCCATTTAATTGAAAGTCTTCATACCCAATAACTATTTCACATCATGCACCAATAATAACTAAAATAAAAACACAAGGTAATGAAATAAAAATGAGACACTGGCACTTTCCCATCTATCTGTTGAAAGGAGAGGAATTTAAGGAATGGGTAGTGCAAATTATTTCGTAGCTATTAGAGAAAACAGAAACTTCTTCTGAAAATATAGTTAGGGAGTGGGATAAAATTAATATGCAATTTAAAACTAGGGTGGAAATAAAGGAAAGGGAGATATGGTTAAGAAGCAATAAGAATTATTTAGAGGGACTGACAAATATTAAAGTATTGCAAAATAGGGGGAGTCTCACAGAACAAGAAGAGGATCAAATGCTGAATGCTAAATAGAAAATAAGGGATTACCTTGATAATATACATGAATTTAGAAAGATTGCTGTTAAGCAACTGTTTTTGATAACTGTAGAGCACAAACATTTTTAGCACAACGACTCAGACAACAGAAAGTAGAAAGGGCTGTCACCAAGTTTAGGGAGGTTCATAGGTTTGTACTAGGCTAACTGTCCTTATGGACCATTTTAAGCCTAGCCAATTACCCCATGTAAGAATCAAACCCTGCACCTTGGGTCTGTACAGTAAACACCTTAACCATTATGCCAGCCTCCCACCCCCATTACAAGGAAGATAACTAATGATCCTGCAGAAGTATTAGAAATATTTCAGAAATTCTCTGAAAGTCTGTATAAAGCAGAGAAATATGGAAATCAAGGAAAGGTACAAATAGAACTGTTTCTGGGAAAATTAAATATGCCAAGGCTAGAGGGAGAGGAGGCTCAATTTCTAACAGCTAGGATAGGAGGAGATGAGATAAAAATGGTGATGTATAACCCATCTATAAAAAAGTTGCCAGGATTAGATGGTATTCTTGTGGAAGTTTGGAAGCTAGGAGGGAAAAACTGATGTAGATATGGAAGGTTTTAACAGTATTTTAAGAAGAAGAGAAGTACCAACATCCTCGAAGAAAGTGGTAGTAGCTGTACCACCTAAAGAGGGTAAAGATCCATCAGATCCAGCTTTATACAGACCCATTTCAATACAGAATCATGATTATAAAGTGTTTATCTATATAACGGCAAAAAGAATGGCAAAAGCGATGCCAAAATTAATAGATATGGATCAGAGTGGTTTTGAGGAGGGGAAGCAAACATTTGACAACATAAACAGAAGAATGATGATCCAGAAAAAAGCAGAATGTAAGAAAATACCACTGTTGGTGGTGGGTCTTGATGCACAGAAAGTATTTGACAGAGAAAGCTGGGATTTTATGAGCAGAGCAATGGGAGTATTTGCAATCCTGATAAAATTATAAGGTTGATTAGGATGATATATGAAGGATCGTAGGAGAGAATTTAAGTGGGTGGGGTCTGCTCTGATAATCTCTGCTTCAACAGAGGAACCAGGCAGGGGTGTCCTCTCACCCCTTTGTTATTTTCATTATATTTTAAACCACTGGCAAAGAAAATAAGGGACTTAAGAAATTCAAGGCTATAACTGGTATGGTAGTCAAGAAAAGCTGGCTCTATTTGCAGATGACATTATGTTATACCTGACAAAACCAGAAAGGGACATTACAATGCTGTAGAACATACTGAGACAGTTTCAGAACTTTTCGGGATACAAAATGAATAAAGCAAAAACAAAAGCGATAGCAGTATATTATGTACCCACATAAGAATTTGTTCAGCAATATACATATTTATGGGGACACTATAAAATGAAGTATTTAGAAGCATAGATTAAAAATGATACTGGTGTGGCAGCTAAGGACATGTGGGAAGAGACTAAACAAAACATAATACAAAAACTAAGAAAATGGAAGCTCTGTTATATGGATATTGATAGTAAGATATAAGCAGTTACAACGTTTTAGTCACTTTTGTCTTACACACTGGTCAAGCATATTTTTATCAACTAGAGGAGAAGTTGTGGATAACAATTAATAAAGAACTGAAGGATTTTATCTGGGAGGGGAAGACGGCAAGAGTCAAGTGCAATAAGCTTATTCTTCCATTAGAACAGGGAGGAGTGGGATTACCAGAGTTGAAGGAGTATTTCAGAGCAACACAGTTAAAGCTCCTATACATTGCACAAGCTGAAAACTATAATTTACAGTGGAACGAGATGATGATGAAATGGGGGGGGGGGGGCTCTAGTAACAGGGACAGACTCGGAATTTGGATGCAAACTTTTAAGGAGAACAACAGTAATCATACAGAATATTATATTTATAAAGTAGCAGAAGATCTTCTAAGAACTAAGCCTACGCAGGAATGAAGAAATGAGATCCTCCTGATAGGGATGACTGTAATTAAGGATACAGACAATAGGAAAAAATAGGCAAGAGGGGGTGGGAATTTATAGGAGAAAACTGGCAAAGGCACCAAGGTACTGGAAGCAAATAACTAAATAGGGAAAGGTAATACAATGGGAAGATGCCAACAATTATTTGGACTGCAAGCTAAAGAATGCCTTCCGTGTCAATGATTGACTTCAGAGTATAGGCAAAGAGAAAGAAATAAGAGGGGGGTCCTAAATGAAAGACCAGCAGTGGTAGAGTTTTTAGTAGAATCCAGAACAGAAGTTGCCATTAAGAAATGAATAATTAACACAGCATATAAAATATTGGATGATAACTATAAGAATCAATCAGAGAAGGTTAGTTAGAGATGCTGGGTGAGCAAGTTGGAGTGACTAGGGAAATGATTTTTTTGAGCTATGATATAAACTTGGAATTGCTTAGACATAGTAAAGCCTTGCTGAGTCTAATTATGATGGCTGCCAAAAAAAGCAATTATTAGAAAATAGAAATCAAACTCTAAACCAACTTTACTAAAAGTAGTGAAATAGTAACAGAGTTAGAACAACTGGAAGTGGGATCTTTAGAAAAATGTAGCAGCAAATTGAATAGGAAAAATGAGAATTGTGGGATCAATACATGCAGAGGAGGAACGAGGCTTAAAAGAAGACAGGATATGAATGAGCTATGTAATGGCTGACTAACGATGACTGGACATGTTAAAAGTGATGTATAATGTTTGTAGCTACAGTTGTGTCGGCATGGTTTGGAAAGTATAATGTTTGCAACTGAGATGGTGTCGGTCTGATTCAGTACCATTTATTTAAATTTGTCATGGCCTATGTCATACATGATGATTTAATAAAGATGCTTCTTGTTTTAAAAAAAACACCTGGAAGACCTTCTCATATCAAGTATATTTGTGAGAGTCAGTCCTGGTACCATTCATTTTGTCTGCTATGATTTGTTCTGATGGAAAGAAAGGTGCTTGAAGGATTAAGGATTCCTGATTAACTAACTCCCAAATGCTCAGCCAGCTTGAATAGGAGTCTGGCCTTTTTCCTCCTAGGTTACTGATGTATAACATCACTGTGGTGTTGTACAACTATTTTAAAAATGTTGTGCTCAGGTCTGTCTGAAAGATCTACAGACCTCGCAACTTTACCCGCAAAGGAACTGTCTTCCAAAGAAACTCTGAAATAGTTTGAGACACACATTCATAGGTTGATAGGTAGGTGCTAGGCTATCGGCCCTAGGGCCTATACAAGCCTAGCCAAAAAGGTACCCTGGCTTTCGCCACCCAAGAAAATTATTTTCCTGTGCCCCTGTCGAGCAGAGCCACAGAGGTGATCCCAGGGTGAATTTCCTATTTCCCATCCAATCATCAAGATTTTTCTTGAAGAGTGCTAATGAGGAACTTTGTCTGATATAGACAGGTAGTTTGTTCCAGAGTATGGGAAGTCTCTGGGACAGGAATCTATCCCTCCAGCATGTTCTGTTTATTGTGGTGAACAGGTTTAGGACCCTAGAGTGTGTAGCTCGGAGGGAATGGGATTTCTTTAAGTGGAGCATGTCCAACAGCTCTGGGATTGACATAGCTTTGTATGTTAGGCAGAGATCACCTCTGAGTAGGCGATATGCGA
Organism: Protopterus annectens; assembly: GCF_019279795.1. Taxonomy (NCBI): domain Eukaryota; kingdom Metazoa; phylum Chordata; order Ceratodontiformes; family Protopteridae; genus Protopterus; species Protopterus annectens. The sequence goes on along the minus strand of NC_056743.1, from coordinate 1,918,514,382 downwards.
CGGAGTAAAGCTGGAGTTTTTTGAGACGGTCTGCTTAGGGCATCTGTTTGAGGCCGGTAATCCTCTTTGTGAGGTATTTCTGCGTCCTTTCCAGTTGTTGTAGATGTCTTGTGAGGTACATACCAAAAATGGCATTGTACGCTATAATGGGTCTAATGAGTGACGAGTAGAGGGGAACAATGACCTATTTTTTCCTGGATGAGAAACCTTTGTGATGAGGTGCGCCACGGAGAAGGATTTCCTGACTACTGTGGCGATGTGATTATCAAAGGAGAGACTACTGTCCACCTGTGTCCCACGGTCTCTTATCATACTTTCGGTGTTAAGTAGACCACCACCTATGTGGTAGCTCATGGGTATAGAGTTTTTACCAAAGGGGATGACAATGCACTTTTTGGCATTGAGCTTAAGGCCATGGCTTTGACACCAGTCTCAGTGAGGCCCTTTTGTAGGATGTCCACATCATTAGGAGTTTCAATTATGGCTCCTAGTTTGCAGTCATCTGCGAACTTCATTAGCCAAAGACCTTCTGTGTTAGCCTGTACTTCAGAAAAGTAGATACCAAATAGGAGAGGACCCAGGACTGAACCCTGTGGTACTCCACTTGTCACTGGTCTGAAGTCGGACTTGGAGTCTGCTACTTTCACAGTGTGGGTTCTGTCAGTGAGCCAGTTGGCAACCCATCTTGTGACATAGGGATTTATACCTAGTTTAGTGAGTTTATCTACAATTCTAGAGTGGGGGATGGTGTCAAAAGCCTTGGCGAGATCTAGATTGGCTGTGTGAATCACCTTACCCTCTTCTACGGCTTTGGTGACTGCTTCAAAGAAGTCAACCTGAATTAGTGGGCAAGATGAAGCTGGTTCAAATGAAGGGAGAATTAACTTACCAAATACCAAATTTAGATCCCAAGGAGGTGGCGGCTATCTTATTGGGGGTCTTAATAGGAATGTACCCCTCAGAAAAGCTTTGCATAATCTGTGAGACATAATATTGGATCCCTTGTCTCCTATGTGAAAGTTTGAAATGGCAGCAAGTTGTACTCATACAGCAGCTACAGCTGCATCTTGATTGAAAATTTCTGCAAAAAATTCAAGAACTGAATAGGGGCTAGCATACAGTTTTCTAGTTGTGATCCTGTGCAATGAAACCAGAATGTGTCGCACAGCAGGGGAAATGTTTGGAAGCCTGGCTAAGATCGTAAGTGGAGTAACCAAACTGTCAGCTTGAGAGTCTGAACAGATGGGTGGAGCATCCCTGACTGATGAGTCAGAAGGTCCAGTACTGGGTCCAGGATCCAAGGCTCCTTCTGAAGATGGGGCCAAAGGAAAGGGAACCAGATTTGTCGAGGCCAGTATGGAGCGATGAGAATTAGTTTGCGACTCAATGACTTTGCTTTCTGAAGAACTTTGGGTATCAATAGAAACGGGGGAAAGACATAAAGTAGTCCTGGGAGCCAACCATGGACAAGTGCATCCTTTGATGACTCCCCCAGAGGGGGGATTAGGACAAGGTAGCTGCTGCATTTGGCATTCATGGAAGTGGCAAAGAGGTTGCAGCAAGGCTGACCCCACTTGCAAAAAATTTGGTTTGCAACTTCTTGTTTCAGAGACCACTCATGAGGCATACGAATTGCCCGGCTTAACTTGTCCACTATAATGTTGGATTTCCCCTGAATGTGCATTGCAGTCAGAAAACATTGAGAAGAAATTGTCTATTGCCACACTCTTTGCGCCTCTCGACACAGAGGGTAGGATCTGGTTCCACCTTGTTTGTTGATGTACCACACCACAGACATACTGTCCGTCTGTATTGCAATTGTACCTGTTGGAAGAGAGCTCTGGAATGCTTGCAATGCCAGAAGCACTGCTCTCATCTCTAAGACACTGATGTGCAAGTGGTATTCGTGTTCTTGCCAAGTCCCTTGGACGGTCTGTCCCAGATAATGCCCCCCCACCATACCTGGGAAGCATCCGTGGTCAGTGTAGCTACTGGATGGGGGAGAACAAACAGTCAGCCTATCGTCACCTGCGTGGACTGAAACCACCAACATAGATCCTACTTGCAGGTATCTGTAATGAGTATCTTGTGTGACATGGGTAACTCCTGCATGGACCACTGAGCAAAGAGAAGCCACTGTAATACTCTCATGTGCAAACGTGCCAGTGGGACTAATGTTATCACAGCTGCCATTGACCCCAGAACCTTGAGAACAAACTTTGCCTGCACCCTCCTTCTCAAGAGCAAGATTGATACCTGATAGTGCAGTGTTTGCACCCTTTCGTGAGGCAGTCTTATTATCATGTCTTTTGTGTTTAAGTCTGCTCCTATGAATGAAATATGCTGTATAGTGGTGTCCCTTGCCTTGGTCAGTAGATACTGGGTGGTGGCATTGAGGAGCCAGTCGTCTAAGTATGGAAACACACGGAATCCTAGCTGTCTCAGGTGAGCCATGACTACTGCCATGCATTTGGTAAACACTCTGGGGGCTGTAGTGAGTCCAAAGGGCAGAGCTCTGAACTGGTAATGACTGGCTCCCACCTGAAAGCGTAGGTATCTCCTGGATCACCTGTTCATCTTTATATGGTAGTATGCACCCTGGAGATCAATGGAGCACATCCAATTGTCCTTTCCCAGAAAGGAGTATGGACTGCAGTGTCACTATCCAGAACTTTGTTTTCTTGACAGACTTGTTCAGTCTGCTGAGCTCCAAAATGGGCCTACAGTCCCCTGTCTTCTTTGGAACTAAAAAGAACCCTGAGTAAGTTCCAGATCCGCTTTGGGCTGCAGGGATTTTTTGGATGACTCTTTTTTTTTTTAACAACCTTTGAATTTCTAGAGTTGCTTGATCCCTTTGACAGGGTGGAATGTCTGGAATTGATCTTGCTGGTGGGGGTGGGGTAGAAAAGGGTAAGATGTATCCCCTGGATATAATCGACTGTACCCACTTGTCTTGGGTGATACTTAGCCAGGCTGTTGGGTAAAGCGATAGTTTGCCTTGACTGCCTCCAGAGGTGGGCAGGCGGGCCTCCTTTCAAGAGCACTGGAAGGGCCTGCTAGAGAAAGTATCTCTGTCGCCCTGATTCTGTGGACCCCCTTTGCCACGAGGGCAGCATCTTCCATTGTTATTTCCCCCTCTGCCCCTGGGGGAAAATTCACCATGTGCATCTGACGAAGCACTTTGGGATTTCCATTACCACATTTTTCCTCCCTTCTGGCCTTTGGGATAAGGCCTGGTAGGGACAGAGAAACGTACTCCCACGGCAGACAGAGTTTTGCCTTCTTGCTCGCACGTGGTCAGAGTCTCTTTAACCTTTGGCCCGAACAAAGATGAGCCGTCAAAAGGGGCATTTAGAAAGGAAGACTTAAAGGGTTCAGCAAACTCACAAATGCGCATCCAGTAATGTCTTCTGAGAGCTATTCCTGTGCCTGCTGCCCTACTCGCTCCATCTGCTGTATACGAGATGAGACACATGGAGGCGTTCACTACAGAGTTCAAAGTTGCAAACTGAAAATTTACCTTGTCCAGCACTCCCTCATCTGAAGCACCTTGAAGGGCATCTCCTAGCTCTTTCAGGAGATCCCTCTGAAGTCGGGTGAAAGGGAATAAATAGTTCAGCGACCTGAGTGTAAAGGCCGCCAAGGAAAACATACACTTCCTGTATGTGTTCATCGTTCAAGATTCCTCATTTCGCTGATGAACAGATGAAGAAGTCTCCGCTAATTCCTTCTTGGTGATAGCTGCCACCACCATAGCATCTACTGGGGCACCTTTGGATAAAAACTCCTTATCATCAGAGGCTGTAATAAATTTGTTGGGCCTCCTTGGAACAGGTTCTATTGATTCTGGACAGCCCCATGTCTTTCAACTGACTACACCCAGGAGTTTGTCGAAAGGTGGAGACACCCAAGAGGTGGAGGGTCAAGATGTGAATGTTCCAGGTATATGGACTCATCTTCAGAAGGGGAAAGGGTCTTCAAACCACCTCTCTGTTTCAGGATCTCTAGGATGTCTGAAAAGGAGACATCCTCAGAGGGTGATCGTGGGGACCCTTCTGAATCCTCTAAGTCCGTATCTGACATTACAGACTCAGGGGAGTCCAAATGCTTCCTCTTACAAGTCCTCTTCCGAGGGACTTCCTCCGAAGGGTAATTTGGGGAGGTTTCAGAAAAGGGGGGATCGCCCATTGATGCATCCTGGGGCACTGGTTTTCTACGCTTGGGCTGGAGGGATGATACTGAAGATGACACCGGTCCTTTAGGGGGGGAAAAGTAGCTGAAGCCGAGGGTGGAGCAGCCTGAGGAGACAGTATGCTTCTCATCACCTCGAAGGCACCACGGTCCCGGCCCAAGAGAGTTCCTGGCTCCGAGGAACCCAGAGATCCCTCCGGTGCCAAGGAGGATGGCTCCGAGGCTGATGTGGGTGGCAAACTCACCTGCACCGAGGCCCTGAGAGGAAGAATTGGATCCAACAAGGGTCCAACCCGACTCCCTCCCTGGACCTGACGAGGGAGTATCGGCTCCCAGACCCCTCGATAGAAAACAGCTTCGATGAGATCAGAACAGAAGTCGGGGCCGATATACCGGTAGTGGTTTTTGGACCCAACAGTTCCACCACAAGGACTTCCAAGCACTCCAGCTCTGAGCTATTCAGATTCAAAGGAGGAACAGAAGACAAGGTAGGCACAGGAGTCAGCTCCACCTCCATCTGGGTTGGGCTCAAGAGAATTTTGGTTAAAGCCAGTGTACACAGCAACCTCTTGACCACCCACTCCACATCATCATCCGAGAGGCTCCTGGATGATCGAGAGGAAATAGTGGACGATTTAAGTCTACCAGCCACCGATTGCAAGAGGGGTGACTGGGGCACTAACTATACCAATTCCAAAGTCAGGGACCGGCTCCTTTTGTGGCTCCAAGTTGACTCCAATAAAACTGGTGGAACCGAGGTAGCTGTTGTCTTTTTGAGCCTGATAGACTTCGTGTCCGAAGATGCATGCTTGGACTTCTTAGCCGGCTTGGACACCGGAGCCGAGGAAGAAGATTTGTTTGAAGACTTTACAGAAGAGGAAGACTGAAACGATTTTTATGGCTGATTCCCTTCTACCGCCATATCTAAAGGACTTTTAAGCAGACCCCTCACAATAAGTTTGTTCCTGAGTTCCTTCAGGACCCTGGAACTGAATCCATGGTAAATCAAGCAGGAGTTCTACAGATGAACGGCACCTAAACAGTAGACACAGCTAGTGTGGCCGTCAATCAGAGACATCTTCTGTGTACACGAGTCACACTTTTTGAAGCCAGATTGGCTTCTTAAGACATTTTTTTAGCAGTAATAAAGAGTAAATACTGTCACCCCACTAACACAACTAGACACAGCAAAAGAAACAACTGTAAACAACAAGTTTTCTACTTTTTTTTTTTTTAAGAACAGCTAGAGAAGAAAGTCTCTAACTTAAATAACTATCTCCTCTAGCCAGAGGAGACATCTATAACTAAAACGGTGACCCTCAGTGAAAAGGGATTGCAAAAAAGGGAAGAGAAGCCCTCTAAGTTAAATGGGCTAACACAACAAGGGCAAAAAAAAAAAAAATGAACCCTCTAATTTAAATGGGTTCGCTGGGGATAAAATTCAAGTTTAACGAGATAGGGATAGAAATACTGGCCTGTGAGGGAAACGACGGCCCACACAACAAGAAAACCACAAGCAGCGGTAACACAGAGTATATCTATTAATGCACACACACCAAAAATCCTCCAAGAGGTTAAGGGAAAGGTTTTTAATGGTTTACAATCCTAACTAAGGAGAAAAATAGACCATAAAAATCAAAAAATACTAAAACTTAGCCTGAGCCAGTGAAACGCAATCTGAATCCAGCAAAGCGGCAAACGAGATCTGGGGAACTCTCGCCAGGCATCATGTGATAGGGTATAGCCTTGAGCCAGTGGAAGCTCTTGAGCTTTAGTATTAGGCCAAGTCAGAACCATTACTCGGTTCCAAACAGGCCAACACTAAGGGACTCTGGCTAACAAAGTTCGCAGATGACTGCAAACTGGGAGCCATTATTGAATCCCCAAATTATATGGATACTCTACAAAAGGGTCTTACAGAAACAGATGCTTAGTGCCAGAGCCATGGGCTCAAGCTCAATGCCAAGAAATGTATAGTTATCCCCTTTGGGAAAAAAACATGTACCCATGAATTACCATATAGGTAGCAGTACACTAAACACCGAAAATGTGATAAGAGACTTAGGGACACAGGTGGACAGTGGTCTCACCTTTGATAACGACATTGCCACAACAGTCAGGAAATCTTTCTTTGTGGCACACCTCATCACTAAGGGCTTTTCATCCAAAAAAACGAGGTCATTGTCCCACTGTACTTATCCCTCATTAGACCCATTATAGAATACAATGCCCGTTTGGTATGTACCTCTCAAGACATCTGCAACAAATGGAAAGGCCGCAGAAATACCTCACTAAAAGAATCACAGGCCTAAAGCAGATGCCCTATGCTGACCGCTTTAAAAAACTCCAGCTATACTCTGTCGCATATCGTCTACTCAGAGGCGATCTCTGCTTAACATACAAGGCCATGTCAAACCCAGAGCTGCTGGACATGCTACACTTAAAGAAATCCCAATCCCTCAGAGCCACACTCTCCAGGGATCTAAACCTTGTCATCAAAATAAACAAAACATGCTGGAGGGATAGATTCCTGACCCAGAGACTCCCCAGACTCTGGAATAGATTGCCCATACATGTCAAGCAGAGTGCCTCTTTGACCCTCTTCAAAAGGAACCTTGACGATTGGATGAGAGAAAGGAAATTCACCCCGGGGATCACGTCAGTCGCACTGCTAGACACGGGTCCTGGGAAGTAAATAGTGTGGGAAGAAATAGCCAGGGAATTGCTTTGGCTAGGCTTGTATAGGCCCTAGGGCTGATAGCCTAGTACCAACCTATGAACCCAACTGCCAAGAATGAAGGCGAGATGGGACAACATAACATTAAGAGACTCAGAAAATCAAGGATATGATTTTTATGGTAATCTAAAAAAATTGTCTTTATTTGAAGACAATATTATTTTGTACTTGATAAATCCACAAAAGGACATGTTAGGGAATATTTTGAGACCATTTCAAGCCTTTTCAGGATATAAAATTAATGAAGATAAAACAAAGGCTATAGCTGAAATTATGTACCCACATAGGAAATGGATCAGCAATTCTCAAATTTATGGAGACATGATAAGTGGAAGTACTTTAGAGTACAGATTAGAAAGGTTACTGTTATGACAGCTAAGGATATGAAGGAAGAGATTAAACAAAAGATAATACAAAAATTGAGAAAGTGGAAGCTCTTGTTTATGGATCCAGATAGCAAGATACAAGCAGTGCAAATGTTTTTAGTCCCTTTAGTTTTATATATAGGCCAGGCATATTTTTATTAACCAGATGAGAAGCTGTGGACAACAATTAATAAAGATTTGAAATAATTTATCTGGGAGGGGAAGAGGGCAAGAATTACGAGGGAAAAGTCAATCCTCCAATAGAACAAGATAGTTGAGGATTACCTAATTTGAAGGGATATTTTATAGCTATGTAGTTATACATAACACAAGCAGAAAGTTATAACTGAAAGTGAAAGATGATGATGAAGCAGGGAGGAGTTAAAGAAATAAAAAAACAAAAGGCTCTCTGCTGACAAACCATCTGGTTTCAAACTAATCCATAAACGTTAAATGTTTCTTTTGGCACAAAGGCCGCGAGGTGACATTAATGCTATTATAGAAGTATTAATATTTAATATTTGAAGTTTTTCAAGTCTATCTGAGGTGGAAGATAACTTAAATTACACCATCAGATTACATTTTGTATTTTAAATACATATTGTGTTTTTTTAATAATTGTAAGATACACTGTCTCTTTAAGAAAATTAGCAAAATCTTGAATAATATCATTGGTTGGATTGAATCTTGTGATTACATGACACTGTTTTAAACTCCAGTTTGTACATGGTTTTTAACTAGGATGAAGTTCTAGTTAAACAGAAGAACGAAAGTGCTCATTCAGTAAAAGCCTGTGTTGGAGACTGTTTCCTAGCTGGCTATTGTGGAACTATTTTAGCAGTAATTTGAAGGGATATTTTATAGTTATTCAGTTAAGGCTCATATACAAAACACAAGCAGAAGGTTGTAATTGAAAGTGGAAAGTGACAATGATGAAGCAGGGAGGAGTTCAAGAAATAAAAAGATAATGGGACTTTGGAGGCAGATCCTTAAGGAGAATAACAACAATGTAAAATATTATGTTTTTAAAGCTGCAGAAAGTATTCTGAGAATTAAGCCAGCAGGGAATGCAGAAAGGAGATTTTTGCCAAAATGGATGACTACAAGTGGGAGTACAGAAAATACGCAAGAGAGAGATGGAATTTACTGAAGAAAGCTGGCAAAGGAACCAAGGTACTGGGAGCAAATAACTACAGCGGTAAAGCTAATAGAAAGGTATGAGGCCAAGAAGAAAAAGTTTAGACTGGAGGTTAGAGACTGCCTTCCTTACCAGGGATTGATATCAAAGAATAGTCAAAGAGATACGCAGAAGATCTGCACTGGTAGAGTTTTTTAGTCAAATATACATCAGAAGCTGCTGTTAAAAGAGGGATAATTAGTAAGGCAAATAAAACATTGCATGATAACTATAAGAATCAACCAGAGGGGTTATCTAAAGGGAACAATATGGGATATATCTATATCTATATATATATATATATATATATATATATATATATATATATATATATATCTCTCTATATATATATATATATATATATATATATGTGGCCGTGGTGGTGCAGCAGTTAGCAATGTTACCTCACAGCAAGAGGTTCTCAGGTAAGATTCTAGGCTGGGGTGCCTTCTGTGTGGAGTCTGCATGTCCTCCCTGCGGCCGTATGGGTTTCCAAAGACATGCAGTAGGTGGCTTGGACTCTCTAATTTGGCAGAGTGTGTGTAAGACTGAGTGATATGGATGAACTACTGTGGCAGGGCTAGCCACCTGGTGGTGTAAACCTTGGTTCGATATGATTATCACTGTTGAAGTGACATTCCAACCCCATGTGCAAATGGGAAAAAGGGGTTGAGGATGGATACAAGTATATATATATATATATATATATATATATATATATATATATATATATATATATATATATATATATATATATATATATTTATCCCAACATCCTGGATCTGGTGCTTACCAATATAGGGGACCACTATAGCACCCACACTGTTTGGTCTTCCCTGGTGAGATCTGAACACAAGTCAGTCTCATTCGAAGTAACTATTACACCTGACCCCTTCCCCCAGTAGCAACTAAACTAAAAAAACTTCTCCAAAACAGATGATAACCTCTTACTGGATGGTATAAGTAGCTTCAGTAAACCTCCCCCTCAGATGGAACTGGCAACTATACTGAGTTTTACACCAGTGCTTTTTACAAAACACCTGTATAACTGCACTGACTCTGCCATAACTGATAGGACCAAAACAGGCTCCTCAAGGAAAAGCAAACCTGCCTGGTGGACATTTGCCATTAACAGGCTTTACAATAAGAGGAAGAAAGAGGTCTATATCAGTTCTCTGAAAACTCTTTCCAGTGAATGCTACAACACTGACCTGTACTCAGCGAAATTCAGTTCTGCTATTTGCTGAATACTTACAGGGCAAAAATGTAGTTGGCCACCTACACAACTTTGCCCTTTTCTCCACTGAAGTGTGATCTTGGAGGTGGTATATTTAGTTGGGGGTTGTGGGGGCACAGCCCCCACATGGGTGGGTTTTGTTTACCTACATGTGGGTCCGCTGGGTTGTGGGGCAAGTATTTGTTTGCCCTTTAAGTATTCAGCGAATCGCGGAAGTGATTTTCGCTGAATACGGGTCGACAAAGTTGCGTTCGCTGGAAAGGTTTTGTGGAAAACTAATATAGATCCAAAGAAAGTGCTGTCTAAGAGTAAGAGGGAGTCAGCCCTAAACTGGAAACACTCCCTCCTCAGCTTAAACAAGCAAATACGACTTCTTGTGAAGTCCTCCAAAGCAAACTACGAATCCAAATTAGCTTCCTCAACTAAGGACAACCATAAGGTATTCCTTAATTACACCCATAACCTAAAAGGAAAGGTTCAGATTTGTCCTGAACTGGTAGTTAATGATACCACATATGCTGAGCCTGTGGACATAGCTAACCTGTTGGCCAACAGGGTCTGTGAAAACTTCACTCCCCATTCTCCTCTACATGCACCCCATGACATCCCTACCACCTGTCCCCCTACCTTGTATCTCTAAAGAGCAAGTTGTAAATGCCCCCTCTAAGGCCAAAAACAAAGGACCTATGGGACCTGATAACATCCTAGGCTGCATGGGCTCCAACAAGAATTAGCAACACCACTAGGTATTCTCTTCAATCATTACCTAAGCACCAGGTTTTTCCCAGCCGAATGGAAAACGACCACCATTACTACCTTGCACAAAGGTGGTGTTTCCACTGACCCTGGGAACTATAGACCTATTAGGCTGACTAGCCTTATCTGCAAGGCCATGGAGTAAATCATCATGGACCATATCAACAAAGATATAGGTAATTTTCAAACACTTGACCCTACTCAGTTTGGATTTGTCAAAGGGAGATCATGCCTGTTAAACCTGATGGACTTCTTTGAGACAATCATCAAGGACCTGGCGAAGGGAAAATCTGTGCATACAACCTACCTAGACATAGCCAAGGCTTTTTACACTGTCCCCCACTCAGGCATCATTGACAAACTCACCCAGCTAGGCTTCAACCCTTATATCGCAAGATGGGTTGCTAACTGGCTCACTGATATAACACATATAGTCAAAATAGGGGACTCCACCACCAACAGCAGACCTGTAACCAGTGGTGCTCCACAGGGATAAGTCCTGGGACCTCTACTGTATGGAATCTATTTCCCTGAAGTACAAGCAAAAACTAAACATCTGTGGCTGACAAAGTTTGCTGATGACTGCAAACCAGGAGCAGTCAAAGAATCTCCAAATGATGTCAACATCCTACAAGAGGGTCTTACACAAACAAATGATTGGTGCCAAAGTCATGGCCTTAAACTTAATGCAAAAAAAATGTATTATCATCCATTTCAGTAAGAGCAATGTTCCTGCTAACTGCCACATCAATAGCAACATCCTAAGTATGCACTCAGTTTTGAGAGACCTAGGCACATGAGTTGACAGCAAACTTACCTTTGATTACCATGTCTCCACAGTGGTAAGAAGGGCATTCTATATTGCTCATCTCATAAGGGCACTTCCTCCAGAAAAAAATAAGTTATAACATCCCTGTACTCTTCCCTCATCAGGCCATTAATTGAGTACAACACCCCTTTTGGTATGTACCTTTCCAAGCACCTGCGGCAATTGGAGACATCACAAAGGTTCCTCACAAGGAAAATTCAAGGTCTTCAGCATCTGTCCTATGTAGATCATGTGAAATCACCATCACTTTATTCTGTTTCATACAGGCTACTCAGAGGTGATCACTGCCTTGCATACAAGGCAATCTCTGACTCTTCTTTATTGGAAATGCTTCATATCTGCAAGTCAAATGGTACACGGGTTACTCGCTCTAAAGACCTTAACCTGGTTTGTAACATTAATAGAACCTGCTGGAAGGACAGATTTGCTTCCCAGAGGTTACCACTCCTTTGGAACAGACTCCCACTTCATGTGAAACAGAGCACCTCATTCAGTCTCTTCAAATGCAATCTGGACAATTGGATGGGTGACCATAAATTCATCCTGGGGGTTCTACCTGTGTCCCTCTTGGACACGGGCAATAGGTGCTGATCATGGAAATAAGGGTAGAACTTGGCTAGGCTTGTAAGGGCACTAGGGCCATTAGCCTAGCAACTTCCTATGATCCTACGTATACATGCGTATGCCTGGGTTACCTTCACTTCCTCTAAAGCTCATTTGAATGACATTCGTTTGACTGAGACCAAATGACTGACACTTCACTTCCCCTAAAATTCATTTCCCTGACAATTAGTACTGGCAGTGTGTAGAGCACTGTAAGGCAAGTAAAAGGAATATGTCCTTTTCCCCACTGTAGTGCAACCCTGGAGTTAGTATATATAGTTAGGGGGGTGTAGGGGGCACAACCCCCCCCACCCAGTTTGATTTTATATTCTCTGCTCTTGGTTTTATATTGTTCAGTAAAACCAAACTAGGTGAGGGGTCGTGACCCCCACATCCCCCTTAATTTTATATATATATGTATATATATATATATATATATATATATATATATATATATATATATATATATATACACACATAAGTATATGTGTGTGCGCGTGTGTGTGTGTGTGTGTGTGTGTGTGTATATATGATACACATGGATCAACTTCTGTATATTGAAAGAACAAAATGTCAATGTTCACTTGGCCAAGGCAAGAATAATGAAAATCCAGAACAATGAAAATACAGAACATTGCCTCTGCAAAGACAAAACTGAAATTATGAGTTCTCTGCAGATCAGGGTGTACTTAGGATCGGGAAGCTTACCCTTCCCCTCACTTTAGTGCGATCTCATAAACTTTAAATAGCATTGTGTTATGTTTTAAAACTTAGTTTAAGTTATGAAATTTATAGGTTAGTGTATTTTGTGCTACCTGTAAACCTGTAAGATCTTGTGGTACCATATAAGGAAGTAATGCAGACTGAGTTACGTGTCACTCTTCTCATAGTATCAGTATGTTGTGTTCAGTAGTTCAGTTCTCAAAGCATACTGCAGTTTTCCTTGAAATGTTTGAACTAATAGTTTTGAATCATCTGTTATCATGAGTAATATTGGGTTTGTAAGTAGAAAGGGGGAGATAAATTTTAATATTTGTACGTAGCAACAGCTATAAAGTAAGTTTCGATATTGTAAGTTGTAAAACTGATATACTTATATTTTTTTATTTAAACTGTTGTTTATGGCTAATTATATGGAATGGTTTAGGAACTGTTTATTATTTTCTGATATGTTGTACCAAAATTTTTGTATTTGCATTTACACTAGTGTATATGGCGTCAGATGTGTGTACTGATTTGTGCAGTTGTTTTTTTCCATGTTATGGGTTACTTTGTTTTACGATTTCAGCATTTTCTGCTTTCGGCTTTGTGGTCTCAGCCACGTAAATGTCATTTTATTCTTTCAATATACAGAAGTAGATCCATATACAGATATGTGTGTATCTATGTGTATGCATATATATATATATATATATATATATATATATATATATATATATATATATATTGGCCTACATCACAATATCAAAGACCCATATTCTTGAATTACAGAAGATCGAGACGATAATAGCAAAAAGTCTTTTCATCTAAACTGTAAAATAACGAAACCTGGAACATCAAATTAGATACGTTACCAGATGTCTGGTCATCACTTAAAGGAACACATCTCCAGTTCCAAACAGCCTACACTAAGTAACTATCAGCGGTTTTGCAGGGGGGCAAGTCCACTGTACCCCCCCAAATTATATTTATCAACTCAGAGATCTTACTACAGTGAGAAAAAGGAAAATTTTCCAATCCTCACTGTACCCTGCACTCCATTACAAACTGCTGATAGTTACTTAGTGTAGTCCATCTGTAACCATAGACGTGTTCCTTTAAGTGAAGACTGGATATCTGGTAACTTGTCTAGTTCGATGTTCTGGGTTTCATTATTTTAAGGTTTCATTGAAAAGGCTTTTCAGTATTATCATCTTGATCTTCTGTAATTCGAGTACATGGGTCTGTGATATTATGAGGTAGACCCATATATATATATATATATATATATATATATATATATATATACACACACACACACACACACACACACACAGACACACACACACACACACATATATATATATATATATATATATATATATATATATATTATTTTATTTTACATTTGTTAAACGGGAAGTCTGACTGGACACAGGTCTTTTTTCAGCAGAGTCCCATATATATATATATATATATATATATATATATATATATATATATATATATATATCACAAGTATGTAACAAAGTCCAGAAGATTTAAGATTTTTGCTTGGAAGTGTTTGCAAAGGCATTTTTATACTCCAGGCACACTTCAAAAAATGTCCTCAGGCAGAAGGCAAATGTTGGAGGTATGACAGGGAAGAAAGAGGTAAACAGAAATATTTTCTTGGAGAGTGTAATGAGTAGGATGATTTTACAGTTTCCCTACAGAGTACTCTGTCAGAAATATTAGGGAAACAAATGGCTGCAACTAAGGAAATGATTCTTCTGCGTTGAGACACAGGATCTGAACTGCCTTGATATAGTAAGGCCTTATTAACTTTAATTCCCTTGGCTACCAAAAAGTCATTACTAGATAATGGAAATCAAAATCTAAACCAACTGCATTTGAAGTATTGAATATTGTATAAACGATAAAAAGAACTGAAGAGGGATCTTTAGAAAAGGGAAGGAGCAAATTAGATGGAAATAAATGAAAGGTTCCTCCCAAGGAAAATTCATGGTCTTCAGCATCTGTCCAATTTGGATCATGTGAAATCACCATCACTTTATTCTGTTTCATACAGGCTACTCAGAGGTGATCACTGCCTTGCATACAAGGCAATCTCTGACTCTTCTTTATTGGAAATGCTTCATATCTGCAAGTCAAATGGTACATGGGTTACTCGTTCTAAAGACCTTAACCTGGTTTGTAACATTAATAGAACCTGCTGGAAGGACAGATTTGTTTCCCAGAGGTTACCACTCCTTTGGAACAGACTCCCACTTTATGTCAAACAGAGCACTTCATTCATTCTCTTCAAATGCAATCTGGACAATTGGATGGGTGACCGTAAATTCATCCTGGGGGTTCCAACTGTTTCCCTCTTGGACAAGGGCAATAGGTGCTGATCATGGAAATAAGGGTATTAGCCTAGTAACTTCCTATGATACTACGATACATGCGTACGCCTGGGTTACCTTCACTTCCCCTAAAGCTCATTTGAATGACATTCATTTAACTGAGACCAAATGAATGACACTTCACTTCCCCTAAAATTCATTTCCCTGACAATTAGTACTAGCAGTGTGTAGAGCACTGTAAGGCAAGTAAAAGGAATATGTCCTTTTCCCCACTGTAGTGCAACCCTGGAGTTAGTATATATAGTTGGGGGGTGTAGGAGGCACATCCCCCCCACTTAGTTTGATCTTATATTCTCTGCTTTTGGTTTTACCAAACTAGTTGAGGGGCTGTATATATATATATATATATGTATATATATATATATATATATATATATATATATATATATATATATATATATATATATGATACACATGGATCAACTTCTGTATATTGAAAGAACAAAATGTCAATGTTCACTTGGCCAAGGCAAGAATAATGAAAATCCAGAACAATGAAAGCACAGAACATTGCCTCTGCAAAGACAAAACTGAAATTATGAGTTCTCTGCAGATCAGGGTGTACTTAGGATCGGGAAGCTTACCCTTCCCCTCACTTTAGTGCGATCTCATAAACTTTAAATAGCATTGTGTTATGTTTTAAAACTTAGTTTAAGTTATGAAATTTATAGGTTAGTGTATTTTGTGCTACCTGTAAACCTGTAAGATCTTGTGGTACCATATAAGGAAGTAATGCAGACTGAGTTACGTGTCACTCTTCTCATAGTATCAGTATGTTGTGTTCAGTAGTTCAGTTCTCAAAGCATACTGCAGTTTTCCTTGAAATGTTTGAACTAATAGTTTTGAATCATCTGTTATCATGAGTAATATTGGGTTTGTAAGTAGAAAGGGGGAGATAAATTTTAATATTTGTACGTAGCAACAGCTATAAAGTAAGTTTCGATATTGTAAGTTGTAAAACTGATATACTTATATTTTTTTATTTAAACTGTTGTTTATGGCTAATTATATGGAATGGTTTAGGAACTGTTTATTATTTTCTGATATGTTGTACCGAAATTTTTGTATTTGCATTTACACTAGTGTATATGGCGTCAGATGTGTGTACTGATTTGTGCAGTTGTTTTTTTCCATGTTATGGGTTACTTTGTTTTACGATTTCAGCATTTTCTGCTTTCGGCTTTGTGGTCTCAGCCACGTAAATGTCATTTTATTCTTTCAATATACAGAAGTAGATCCATATACAGATATGTGTGTATCTATGTGTATGTATATATATATATATATATATATATATATATATATATATATATATATATATATTGGCCTACATCACAATATCAAAGACCCATATTCTTGAATTACAGAAGATCGAGACGATAATAGCAAAAAGTCTTTTCATCTAAACTGTAAAATAACGAAACCTGGAACATCAAATTAGATACGTTACCAGATGTCTGGTCATCACTTAAAGGAACACATCTCCAGTTCCAAACAGCCTACACTAAGTAACTATCAGCGGTTTTGCAGGGGGGCAAGTCCACTGTACCCCCCCAAATTATATTTATCAACTCAGAGATCTTACTACAGTGAGAAAAAGGAAAATTTTCCAATCCTCACTGTACCCTGCACTCCATTACAAACTGCTGATAGTTACTTAGTGTAGTCCATCTGTAACCATAGACGTGTTCCTTTAAGTGAAGACTGGATATCTGGTAACTTGTCTAGTTCGATGTTCTGGGTTTCATTATTTTAAGGTTTCATTGAAAAGGCTTTTCAGTATTATCATCTTGATCTTCTGTAATTCGAGTACATGGGTCTGTGATATTATGAGGTAGACCCATATATATATATATATATATATACACACACACACACACACACACACACACACACACACACACACACACACACACATATATATATATATATATATATATATATATATATATATATATATATATATATTATTTTATTTTACATTTGTTAACCGGGAAGTCTGACTGGACACAGGTCTTTTTTCAGCAGAGTCCCATATATATATATATATATATATATATATATATATATATATCACAAGTATGTAACAAAGTCCAGAAGATTTAAGATTTTTGCTTGGAAGTGTTTGCAAAGGCATTTTTATACTCCAGGCACACTTCAAAAAATGTCCTCAGGTAGAAGGCAAATGTTGGAGGTATGACAGGGAAGAAAGAGGTAAACAGAAATATTTTCTTGGAGAGTGTAATGAGTAGGATGATTTTACAGTTTCCCTACAGAGTACTCTGTCAGAAATATTAGGGAAACAAATGGCTGCAACTAAGGAAATGATTCTTCTGCGTTGAGACACAGGATCTGAACTGCCTTGATATAGTAAGGCCTTATTAACTTTAATTCCCTTGGCTACCAAAAAAGTCATTACTAGATAATGGAAATCAAAATCTAAACCAACTGCATTTGAAGTATTGAATATTGTATAAACGATAAAAGAACTGAAGAGGGATCTTTAGAAAAGGGAAGGGGCAAATTAGATGGAAATAAATGAAAGGTTCCTCCCAAGGAAAATTCATGGTCTTCAGCATCTGTCCAATTTGGATCATGTGAAATCACCATCACTTTATTCTGTTTCATACAGGCTACTCAGAGGTGATCACTGCCTTGCATACAAGGCAATCTCTGACTCTTCTTTATTGGAAATGCTTCATATCTGCAAGTCAAATGGTACATGGGTTACTCGTTCTAAAGACCTTAACCTGGTTTGTAACATTAATAGAACCTGCTGGAAGGACAGATTTGTTTCCCAGAGGTTACCACTCCTTTGGAACAGACTCCCACTTTATGTCAAACAGAGCACTTCATTCATTCTCTTCAAATGCAATCTGGACAATTGGATGGGTGACCGTAAATTCATCCTGGGGGTTCCAACTGTTTCCCTCTTGGACAAGGGCAATAGGTGCTGATCATGGAAATAAGGGTATTAGCCTAGTAACTTCCTATGATACTACGTATACATGCGTACGCCTGGGTTACCTTCACTTCCCCTAAAGCTCATTTGAATGACATTCATTTAACTGAGACCAAATGAATGACACTTCACTTCCCCTAAAATTCATTTCCCTGACAATTAGTACTAGCAGTGTGTAGAGCACTGTAAGGCAAGTAAAAGGAATATGTCCTTTTCCCCACTGTAGTGCAACCCTGGAGTTAGTATATATAGTTGGGGGGGTGTAGGAGGCACATCCCCCCCACTTAGTTTGATCTTATATTCTCTGCTTTTGGTTTTACCAAACTAGTTGAGGGGCTGTATATATATATATATATATATATATATATATATGTATATATATATATATATATATATATATATATATATATATATATATATGATACACATGGATCTACTTCTGTATATTGAAAGAACAAAATGTCAATGTTCACTTGGCCAAGGCAAGAATAATGAAAATCCAGAACAATGAAAATACAGAACATTGCCTCTGCAAAGACAAAACTGAAATTATGAGTTCTCTGCAGATCAGGGTGTACTTAGGATCGGGAAGCTTACCCTTCCCTCACTTTAGTGCGATCTCATAAACTTTAAATAGCATTGTGTTATGTTTTAAAACTTAGTTTAAGTTATGAAATTTATAGGTTAGTGTATTTTGTGCTACCTGTAAACCTGTAAGATCTTGTGGTACCATATAAGGAAGTAATGCAGACTGAGTTACGTGTCACTCTTCTCATAGTATCAGTATGTTGTGTTCAGTAGTTCAGTTCTCAAAGCATACTGCAGTTTTCCTTGAAATGTTTGAACTAATAGTTTTGAATCATCTGTTATCATGAGTAATATTGGGTTTGTAAGTAGAAAGGGGGAGATAAATTTTAATATTTGTACGTAGCAACAGCTATAAAGTAAGTTTCGATATTGTAAGTTGTAAAACTGATATTTTTTTTATTTAAACTGTTTATGGCTAATTATATGGTATGGTTTAGGAACTGTTTATTATTTTCTGATATGTTGTACCGAAATATTTGTATTTGCATTTACACTAGTGTATATGGCGCCGGATGTGTGTACTGATTTGTGCAGTTGTTTTTTTTCAATGTTATGGGTTACTTTGTTTTACGATTTCAGTGTTTTCTGCTTTCAGCTTTGTGGTCTCAGCCATGTAAATGTCATTTTATTCTTTCAATATACAGAAGTAGATCCATATACAGATATGTGTGTATCTATCTATATATATATATATATATATATATATATATATATATATATATATATATGCATTCATATATATATATATATATATATATATATATATATATATATATATATATATATATATATATATATATATATATTGGCCTAGATCACAATATCAAAGACCCATATGCTCGAATTACAGAAGATCGAGATGATAATAGCAAAAAGTCTTTTCATCGAAACCGTAAAATAACGAAACCCGGAACATCAAATTAGACACGTTACCAGATGTCTGGTCGTCACGTAAAGGAACACATCTCCAGTTCCAAACAGACTACACTAAGTAACTATCAGCAGTTTTGCAGGGGGGCAAGTCCACTGCACCCCCCCCTCTAAATTATATTTATCACCGCAGAGATCTTACTACAGTGAGAAAAAGGTAAATTTCCCAATCCTCACTGTACCCTGTGCTCCATTCCAATCTGCTGATAGTTACTTAGTGTAGTCCATCTGTAACCATAGACGTGTTCCTTTAACTGAAGACCAGACATCTGGTAACTTGTCTAGTTCGATGTTCTGGGTTTCATTATTTTAAGGTTTCAGTGGAAAAGGCTTTTCAGTATTATCATCTCGATCTTCTGTAATTCGAGTACATGGGTCTGTGATATTATGAGGTAGACCCATATATAGATATATAGATATATATATATACATACACACACACACACACACACACACACATATATATATATATATATATATATATATATATATATATATATATATATATATAAAATTTTATTTTACATTTGTTAACCGGGAAAGTCTGACTGGACACAGGTCTTTTTTCAGCAGAGTCCTGTATATATATATATATATATATATATATATATATATATATATATATATATATCCCAAGTATGCAACAAAGTCTAGAAGACTTAAGATTTTTGCTTGGAAGTGTTTGCGCAGGCATTTTTATACTCCAGGCACACTTCAAAAAATGTCCTCAGGTAGAAGGCAAATGTTGGAGGTATGATAGGAAGAAAGAGGTAAACAGAAATATTTTCTTGGAGAGTGTAATGAGTAGGATGATTTTACAGTTTCCCTACAGAGTACTCTGTCAGAAATATTGGGGAAACAAATGGCTGCAACTAAGGAAATGATTCTTCTGCGTTGAGACACAGGATCTGAACTGCCTTGATATAGTAAGGCCTTACTAACTTTAATTCCCTTGGCTACCAAAAAAGTCATTACTAGATAATGGAAATCAAAATCTAAACCAACTGCATTTGAAGTATTGAATATTGTATAAACGATAAAAGAACTGAAGAGGGATCTTTAGAAAAGGGAAGGGGCAAATTAGATGGAAATAAATGAAATTTGTGAGAACAATATATGCAGAATAATGTTCAGAGGAGTAAGCTTTATGGGAAGGAAGGGAATGAGCAGTTTATGTAATACTGGACTGAACGACAGTTATAAAGGAAAAAAACATGTATATATATATATATATATATATATATATATATATATATATATATATATATATATAGTATAATGTATGTAAATGAATAAAAGAAGTTATGACTTACCATAACATTCCATCTGTGTTGTCGATCTTCACCAGTCCTTGACAGTGGGTTCGGTTCCAAACCTCGGAACAGAGATGGACGTTTACTTCAGCTCATGCTCTCCAAACTCTCGAGCCAGGCTCTACTTATGATGCTCCTCTCAGAGATTACCTCAGATCGAGTTTGCCAAGGAGTGGCAGTCAGACGTGAAAGGTCATGGATACATGATAGTCAGATTAACCAAGCCCAAATATGAGTCCTTAAAGGGAAACCAGCCAAGCACTAAATTCGGTCTACTAAGAGTCTCAAGATGGGTGAAGGAGGGTGGGGATGTCAGGGATTGGTGAAGATCAACAACACAGATGGAACGTTATGGTAAGACACAACTTCTTTATCTGATGTTGTTAATCTTCACGCAATCCTTGACAGTGGGGGAGAGTCCCCAGCTACTTTAGCCTTGGAAGGTCTCATGGAAGAATATTCCTAAGCATCATAGAACCAAAGAATGCTTATCCCCTTTGTAGTGAGTGATAAAAGTATGGTGACAAGACCAAGTGGCTGCTGCACAAATGTCGTGTAAAAAAGTTCTGGCATGAAAGACTGCAGACATAGCTACTGCTCTTGTAGAATGGGCTTGAACTGCTTTTGAGAGCTGGAGTCCTTTAGAATGATAAATGAATGTGATGCAGTCTCTAAGCCATTTAGCCAAGGTAACTTTAGAATGTGGATTACTTAGATGGTGAGAAGAAAATGCCAGAAAAAGTTGGCTTGATTTTCTAAAGGTAACCCAGGCATATACATGTGAAGATAAAAACATAGTTGTCTGTGCACGTCAAGTAAGTGAAGAGCATATTCTCCCTTGTTTGAAATATTTGGGGAAAAGACTGGTAACTGTAGAGTCTGATTAATATTAGTCTTGGAGACAACCTTGGGCAGAAAGGATGGACTGGTCCGAAGCGGAACTCTATCCTTATGAAAAATTAAGTAAGGGGATTCGCGTGATAGGTCCTGAAGTTCCGAGACTCTTCTTGCAGAAGTGATAGCCATCAAAAATAAGGTTTTCCAAGACAGATGTTTTAAGTCACAAGTTGCTGATGGCTCAATGGGGTTCATAGTCAGGTCCTGAAGAACTATAGTTAGATCCCAAGGGGGAAGAGGTCCTTTAAATGGAGGTCTTAGCATTAGGAGGCCTTTTAGGAATGTTTTAAACAGTGTGACGTTAGAGGGGCACCATCCAGTCTTGTATGAAAGTTCAAAATTGCTGCTAGGTGCACTTTAATTGTTGATGCACAGGAACCCGAATGGTAAAGTGAAGCCTGAAAATCTAATACTTTGTGGACAGGACTGGAATAAAGATCTATCTCATTATCCAGAGCCCATCTAGCAAATTTCTCCCAATTACTTTGGTATAATTTCCTTGTAGACGATTTGTGATGAGTGACAATAATTTGTTGGACAGGTGAAGAAAGAGAAAGATGCCTGGCAATCATGGGAACTGGAGAAGCGATGCAGTGAGTTTGAGGTTTTGGAGATTCAGATGCACCATGTCCTCCGGGTGAGAAAGCAGATCCGGAGCTGGGTCTGGAATTCATGGTTTCCAAATTAAATGAGGCCACAGGAAGAGAAACCAAACTTGTCATGGCCAGAAGGGGGCAATGAGGATTACTGAATTTTCTGTTCTTTTAGCTTTCTTCAGGAACTGTGAAATGAGAGGAATTGGGGGAAAGGCATATAGCAGACTGGGAGGCCAGTCATGGAGAAGAGCTTGTCTGGGTGACTTCCCCATGAGGGGGGATTAGGGCATAGAAACTTCTGCAATTGTTGTTTATTGGAGAGGCAAAGAGATCACAGCAAGGTTGGCCCCAGTGGTGAAAAATGTTATTAGCCACTGCTGGTTTGAGAGACCACTCATGAGGCTAGAGAACAGTCCTGCTCAATTTGTCTGCTATCATGTTGAAGCTCCCTGGAATGTGTGTTACTGTGAGAAAGCAGTTGGAAGAAATCGCCCATTGCCAAACTCTGAGTGCTTCTCAACACAGCAGATAAGATTTGGTCCCCCTTGTTTGTTTATGTACCAGACTACTGGCATGTTGTCCATCTGAATCGCTACTATTCCTAGGGGAGGACATCTTGGAATGCTTGCAACGCTAACAGCACTGCCCTCATCTCTAGTACACTGATGCGCAAGTTGGCCTTTAATTGGGACCATGTGTCTTAGACTGTCCTTCCCAGATAATACTCCCCCCACCCTGTCTGGGAAGCATCCCTGATCACTATGGCTTGGGGCTGGGGAAGAATGAAAGGATGACTCAAGAGAATCGGGATGGGTTGTAGCCACCACAACAGGTCATGTTTTCGATGATTGGTAATCAGAATTGGCTGAGACATTGGTTAGTGTATGAGAGACCACTGGGACACTAGTAGTCATTACAATATCTGCATGTGGTATCTTACCAAGGGAACTAGAGTGACTGCTGCTGCCATGGAGCCTAATGCTTGAAGAACTAATTTTGCTGGGACCTTGTTGTTGCGTAGTAATTGAATGACCTGAAACCTTATATGTTGTAGCCTTTCTGGAGGGAGAGATGAAATTGCCAAGACAGTGTCTAAGTGAGCTCCAATGAAATCCAGTTGTTGAGTGGGTTGAAGTGTGGACTTTTTCAAAAGTTATAGTTACAGATGTATGGTGTAATCTCTTGCCCATTCTAACTGATGCATGGTGGCAGTGGTGAGGAGCCAGTCATCGAGCTATGGAAATACTTGAAATCCTTGCAGTCTTAGATGAGCTGCTACTACTGCCATGCATTTGGTAAACACCCTGGGGGCTGTGGTGAGTCCAAAGGGTAGCACTCTGAATTGGAAATGACTGGCTCCCAGCCGGAAGCGCAAAAACCTCCTGGAGCTCTTTTCCATTTTTATGTGGTAATACGTGCCTTGGAGGTCGATAGAGCACATCCACTCATCTTTTTCCAAGAATGGAAGTACTGACTGAACCATGACCATCCGGAATTTGCTTTGTTAAACTGCGTTGTTGAATTGGCTAAGATCCAAGATGTGTTTCCAGTCTCCTGTTTTTTTTGGGCACTAAAAAGAATCTTGAGTAAAATTTGGATCCTTTCTGGTCTGGTGGGACTTTTTGGATGACTCTTTTGCTTAGCAGTCTTTGAATTTCTATAACTGCTGCTTCCCTGAGACTGGGTGCATGTCCGGGAGTTTTTTCTGGGGTTTTGGGGGATATGACAGAGGAATTTTGTAACCTCTGGATATAAGTTCCTGCACCCATTTGTGCTAACATTTGCCAGGCAGATTAGTGCAGGGAAAGTCATCCCCAGAAAGCCTGCAGAGGCGGGCAATCAGGCCCCCATTCAGGGGTACTGGTAGGAAACACCAGAGAAGGTCTCTCTGGATCCCTGATTTTGCAGTCCATTTCTGCCTCTAGGGCAGCGTCTTCCATTGCTCCCCCCCCCTCTGCCTCAGGAGAAGTCTTTGCCTCATGAATCCTGGAAAGGCCCTTTGGATTTTTTAAACCATAGTCTCCCACTTCTCTGGTTCCTAGAGTATGGTCTCTGAGGAATGGAGAAACATATGTCAATGGCAGAACGGGTCTTACCATCCTTTTCACATCTGGCTAGGGCATCCTTTACCTTGGGACCAAAAAGGGAAGATCCGTCAAATGGAGCATTGACGAATGATGCTTTAAATGGCTCTGCAAAGTCACACAAGCGCAACCAGGAATGCCTTCTGATGGCTATACCTGAACCTGCTGCCATACCACTCAACCGTACTGAATTCCTCTGTATTTACTGGTTTTGAGGTCAAAATATTGGGGTGCCACGAATTCCCAAGTGGCTCCCTTTATTTCAGAATTTTTTTTTTTTTTTTTAGAATAGGTAGAAAAATAACAATGATGGTATTCAAGAATACCTTAAAAAGGTAAATAAAGGAGGCAAAAGGGTACCAACAATGGTACTGGACAATCTACCAACAGTACAAGTAAAGAAGAAAGAGGAAAATAGCTTTGCTAAGAAAGAGAGGAGTTGATAGAAATAGTAAGAGTTATAAAGGGATTAAAGA
Organism: Protopterus annectens; assembly: GCF_019279795.1. NCBI lineage: Eukaryota > Metazoa > Chordata > Ceratodontiformes > Protopteridae > Protopterus > Protopterus annectens. Next base: position 1,918,489,534 of record NC_056743.1, on the reverse strand, counting down.
AATATAGAATTTTTCAAGGAAAGGAAGTCTATAATTTAGACAATACTCACAAAATAGGCCAAGGCTCAAGAGAAGGAAATGAACGCATCTGGTCTGCGAAGTGGAAATCAGATCTGAGGGAATCTCTCAGGGGAGCATCATGGGTAGAGCCTGGCTCGAGAGTTTGGAGAGAGTGAGCTAAAGTCTTGGTTCCAAGGTTCGGAATCAAACCCACTGTCAAGGACTGCATGAAGATTGACATCAGATAAAATGTTAATATGGTTTGTCTTGTCTTCTGTAGATCAGAGTACACGTGCCATGTGCTGTGTCTTTAAGAAGCATGTCAAAGACGTAACGTGCATGTATAAATGTCAAGCACATGGCATTCCTAGTGGTATTTTGAGAGTGCAGCCAGAGAGTAAGCATGTATGACTACAGCAGTTAGTTTGCATATAAGTTACTTAAGTTAAAGTCAGTATACCTCTATCGTGATGTGTTTGTATAAAATAAAGCTACTTAAACAGAACCCACAAAGACTATTCTATTGTGTCCAAAGTAGCAGAGCAACATGGTGTCAGAACCAAAATCACAGAGAATATATGGAGCCATGAAGTGCAGAGAAAACGGTGAATGTAAACTAAAACATTCACCCTTTCCCTTCCTTCTCTCAAATTCCAGATAAAAAAATTCTTGCCTGCCTCTAGTACCTAGTAACTCCTGACCCTACTCCATCTAACTACCTATCCTCATTCCAACTGGAGAAAAAAGAAAAAAAAATGTATATAATTTCCTTTGATTGAAATACTTTTGATCAATCTGTTTACCTCTGTAATGAACCTGCAATCTATGTGCGTATATTAAGCTTAGTTTGTTTACCTCTGTAATCTTCATGCAATCTATGTGTGTATATTAATCTTTGTGTAACATGTATTTAGGAGCTTTTAGGAGTATATTAAGCATAGTTTGTTTACCTCTGTAATCTACATGCAATCTATGTGTGTATATTAATCTTTGTGTAATATGTATTTAGGAGCTTTTTTCCCCAGGATTCCATTGAAAACGGGTTCATTAGGCCCAATGGACTATCCTGGTTAAACAACTGCAAATAAAATAAAAGTAAAAGAAACAAGCACAAAAAAGAGCCAGAAAAGAATCAAAGATAAAGAGAATATGCACGAACTACTTGTTTTATGAAAATGTAAAACGGAGCATTACAAAGGCACAAACTGCATTACTAAATGAGTGGGAGGCACAGAAGTTTTCTTAACTAAGGGAAATGTTTAAAATAAAATTTGACAAAACGATTATCAGAAAAGCAAAACGAGCATGTTTAAAACAAAACGAGCATGTTTAAAGGCAAACTAAGCATGTTTAGAGTAAAATGAGGACAAGAAAAGTACAATGGCCATGAAAAGAGATTAAATGAGCAAAACGAATATAATAAGGGCAAAAAAGAGCACATTAAGCGTAAATAAAGCTAGGCAACTATATGTTTTTTAGCAAAGTTGTGTTTTGGGCATAACTACAGTTTTGTATTGTATCAAGGGCACAACTAAAGTTATTCGAAGTATCTCAAAGTGTGTAAAAGTGCTTACAGTGTGCTTATTACTGTTCATGTATTCCGAAGAGTTTATTTGTGTGCAAAGTGCAACTATTTTGTACAGTCTAAGTATAGCCATTTTGAAATGTTTCTTGTGCTGGATGTGTCTATTTACAAAGTGCCACCATTACAGAGTGTTTCTTGCACTGTAAAGAGTTGCCTAGCAAGGTACCACCATTTTGAGTTGATTTCAGTATACTGTGTACAGTTTATTCGCAAACTGCAATTACTTCGAAATGTTATCGACTCTGAGCTTCTCTTGCCCAGTTCATTCACATCGTAAAGTCTTTTGAAATGTTTCTTAAAATGGTGATAAATTACTTTGGCAAGACAATAATTTCAAGAGTGTTATAGTGCCCTAGAGACTTGTTTTGCAAAGTCCAGTTATATACAGTCTTGCATCGTGCAGTTGTTTGATACGTTTCTTACATTGATAAGAGGTTATTTCTTGCAATACAGTAATTTTAAGAATATCACAGTGCCCAAGATAAACTTACTTCACAAAGTTCAGTTGTATAGAGGCTTACTGTGCTACTGGGCAAAGTTACAAATACTGGCATAAGTATATGTATATATGTTTATGCCTATTTGCAAAACCCTTCACTGGTATGTGTTAATATGGCAGATGGATTTCATAAACCCTTACCACTTGTATTTGATTCATAGGTTCATAGGTGTGTACTAGGCTAATGGCCCTGGAGCCTTTGTAAGCCTAGCCCATAGAAATGCCCTGGCATATTGCAGAGAACTGGAGAATATGTGACCAAGAGTACGATATTTTTATACAAGCAGCTTATTCAGATAAAGATGCATGCACCAAGGCATTCATTTTGTTAAACCTAGCTGGGTCAGAGGCCATAGAAAGAGAGCGTTAATTTGTGTATGCACCAGCAGTATATGTGGGAGAAGGTGAAAATCGTCATATTGTTGTACAGGCTGAATCAAGGGAAGACCCTGAGTGTCTGAAGGGCAAGGTCAGAGAGATGTGTAACCCCCAGACAAATATTACATTAGAGAGGCATTTGTTTTACACAAAAGATCAGAAACCAGGGGGAAACTTTTGCAGCTTATATAACTGACCTGAGAAACAAAGCAAAAATGTGTCAGTCTGGTGACTTAAAAGATGAGTTAATAAAGGACAGGCTCGTGTGTGGTATTAATAGTGCTGCTGTGAGAAAGATCTTGCTTCGTGACAGTGATTTTATGCTGAGTAAAGCTATAGAGATTTGTCAGATCCATGAAGTGACAGAAAAACACACAAGTATGCTTGCAAGCGACAACAGCATGGTTTCAGCAGGCTCCAGAGCAAATGTAGATAGTATGCAACATGTGGCAAACAGAAGTAGGCGTAAGCATGTGGCAGCCACAATCCCTGCTGGCTCACTAAGGAAACTATGTAGTTTTCCAGTAAGTTCTAAGACCAGTTCAGCTAAAGGAGCATGCTCAGTAGAATACAAGCATGAATCAGCAAAAGCAAAGTCCAGCTTTATTGTTAACTGTCGCAATTGTGGTGAAAATCATGAATCTAAAAGAGAGAAATGCTTAGCATTTGGTCAGCAATGTCACAAATGCAAAAAAATGGAAAAAAGTTCAAAAGTTTTGCCACGTGCTTAGGCCTACTTCTGTTTGCCACATGTTGCATACTATCTACATTTGCTCTGGAACCTGCTGAAACCATGCTGCTGTCGCTTGCAAGCATACTTGTGTGTTTTTCTGTCACGTCATGGATCTGACAAATCTCTATAGCTTTACTCAGCACTAAATCACTGTCACGAAGCAAGATCTTTCTCACAGCAGCACTATTAATACCACACACGAGCCTGTCCCCACACAGTTGTAAAGAAAGGTCACACAAAAAAACAAGTTGATCAAGCAGAGACGCAGCAGTCAGCTTTCTATGTAGATGGTATATCGGTAATTGGTGAAAGAGTTAATGCAGTGAATTTATTGGCGAAAAGCAAGGTGTTCTGTACTGTCCGAGTCAATGCTAAATCCACAGAGCTTAAAGCAGACATTGGTTCAAAGTGTAATGTTATATCAGAGGCACATTTGCTAAAGTGAGAACTAATGAACAACTCATGTGGCCAGTAGTGTGAAACTTGTTGCTTATGGAGGTGAAGAAACTCGAACAGAAGGCTCAATGATGCTTTCATGTTATTTGGCTAAGAACTGTTACAACTTGTTATTCTATGTAATCCAAAGGCCAATACAGTCTTTACTGGGTCTCAAAGACAGCTTGAAAATGAAGCTGCTTTCTTTTACCAAAGAAGTTCATCACATAAGTGCATCTCTGAGTTCCAATTTTTCTGAAGTCATTTTCTCAGCGTATGCTGATGTTTGCGATGACAAGTTGGGCAAACCTCCAGTTGTGTATTCTATGAAGTTAGACCCAGAGCTCACTCCAGTGGTTGACTGGCAAGAAAAGTTCCATTAGCTATGCAGAATAAAGTTAAGGCTCAATTGGATAAAATGGTACAGCAAGGTGTAATTTGTCCACAAATCAACTGAATGGGTATTGTCTATTGTAGCAGCTCACAAAAAAGGCTCAGATGAAATCAGAATATGCATTAACCCAAGAGATTTGAACAAGGCATTGAAGAGACAGCATCATCTAATGTGCATAGTCGAAGAGGTTGCAGCTCTAATACCGAATGCCACTGTTTTTTCTGTCTTGGATGCAAAACTTTCATTTTGGCAACTGATGCTTGATCTGAAATCCTCATTACTAACCACTTTTGGTACCCTGTTTGGCAGATACAGATTCCTAAGGATGCCATTTGGAATAAATTCTGCAAGTGAAGTCTTCTGGTATGCAATGGAGCAATTTTTTTCAGGTTATCCTTGTGCCATAATAGTAGATTTATTGGTTGGAGGCAGTGGTGAAGCTGAGCATGACAGAAACCTAAAGAGAGTTCTAGACAGAGCACGTGAAGTGAATTTAAAGCTGAATCCTCTGAAGTGCAAATTCAGGCTACCAGAAGTTACATATGTAAGTCATTTGTTTACCAGTAGTGGTCTGAGACCAGATCCGACCAAACAAGCAGCTATCCTTGAGATGTCATCACCAGACAATATTCAAGCTCTACAATGTTTCTTAGGCATAGTCAACTATTTAGGCAAGTTTATACCAGACTTCAGTGAGTTGACAGCACCTTTAAGAGAGCTAATGCACAAAAATGTTGCATGGTCATGGTTGGACCACCATCAGAAGGCATTTGAAAACCTTAAGCAGAAAATTGCCACCCCACCTACATTAAGATACTATGATGCGAACAAACCAGTGACTCTTTCCTGTGATGCTTCAAAATTTGGTCTAGGTGCAGTTATACTTCAACAGGACAGACCAGTAGCCTATACATCTAGAACACTTACGCAAATTGGGATGCAGTTTGCTCAAACTGAGAAAGAAATTTTGGCAATAGTATTTGCATGTTCCAAGTTTCATGATTAGATTTATGGTTGAGTTACTCAGATTGAAACTGACTACCAACCTCTAGTCACTATTCTAAAAAAGCCTATGCATTCTGCTACAGCAATATTACAAAGAATGGTGCTCAAATTACAAAAGTACAATTTCAAAATGGTATATACAAAAGGCAAACTACTCTGTCTGGCTGATAACTTATCCAAATTGCCCAGAAATACTATGGAACAGCTTGACGAAGAGACTTTTGACTTTGACATGATGGCAGTGTGTAATTTTTCTACCACTAGGCTTGATCAGTTAAGAGATCACACAAAGACTGATCCTATTTTGCAAAAGCTCAATCACTACATTACTGTTGGATGGCCGTCAAAGCAATCTAGTGTACCACCTGAAGTGCAAACCTATTTTCCTTAGAGAGATGAAATGTTGATGGAAGATTAATTATTTTCAAAGGTCCTAAAATTGTTGTTATTGCTTCCTTACAACAAGAATATATCCAGATTTTGTATTGTGGTCACCCAGGTTCCGCATCCACTAAGAGAAGAGCGAGAGAATTAGTCTTTTGGCCTTCATTACTGCCAGACATTGGTATAGTACTTTCTTCTTGTTCAGTATGCAACAGTACTAGACCACATTTGCACAGAGAACCACTTCAGCTAAGTCCAGTCTCTGAACTACCTTGGTCGACAGTAGCCACTGATATCTTCGAGTGGAACAATCAACACTATTTGGTATTGACAGACTCTTATCTGAATTAGCTTGAGATTGACTTACTACCTAACCTAACATCCACTACTGTTACTACTAAGTTGAAACATCATTTGTCAGTCCATGGTAGTCCACACAAAGCTATCTCTGACAATGCTACTCAATTTACTAGTCAGTTGTTTTAGACATTTGCAAGAGAGTGGGACTTTGTACATGTTCCTAGCAGTCCTGAATATTCACGGTCAAATGGTCTAGCTGAACATGCAGTTACTTGAAAGATCAAAGCATGACAATACCGACGTCTATTTGAGTTTACTTCATTTTAGAAATATACCCCGTGACGATATTCTTACCTCACCTGCTCAAAGACTTCTTTCCAGGCAAACCAGAATGACGCTACCTATTAATTCCAGTTTATTGAGGCCTAAAGTTAAGAACAACAGAACCATAAAGGCTCAACTATTTCAGAAGCATTCAATCCAGAAGTCCAGTTATGACAAATCAAGCAGATTTCTTCATCCGTTGAGGGAAGAAGAAATGGTGAGAATACAACTGGCGAAAGGTTTCAACCAGATTGGTCAGGTTACAGGTATATGTGCCAAGCCAAGATCCTACCTGGTAGAATCCGAGGGTATGGAGTACAGAAGAAAATGCAGACATTTACTTCCTGTACCAGAATCATCATCACAACATTGTTTTGATGACAAAGACTCTAAATCTCAGAGTGAGCCAAATATTGTTTCCATTCCAGAGTGTGTTCCTTTCACTGATTCCATTCCTGAAGATGTTGCAGACAATTCTAAGACAGAATATTTTACAGGGACAACTCCAGTTGTTAAGTCCAATTCCCAGTTTTATGTCACATGATATGGACGAGTATCCAAGCCCAGTGTGAAATATGCAGTAACATGGACTTAACTGTATAATATGCATCTTATTTTGTGTAAATGCATGATAGAGAATTGTGTGTGATATCTGCATGCTAAATAAATTCATAACATTGCATGTTTTATTTTTAAGCAGGGAGGATGTAGATCAGAGTGCATGTGCCATGTGATGTGTCTTTAAGACACACGTCAAAGATGTAACGTGCATGTATAAATGTCAAGCACGTACCATTCCTAGTGCCATTTTGAGAGTGCAGCCAGAGAGTAAGCATGTATAATTACAGTAGTTAGTTTGCATATAAGATATTTAAGTTAAAGACAGTAAACTTCTACCGTGATGTATTTGTATAAAATAAAGCTGCTTGAACAGAACCCAAAAAGACTCTTCCATTGTGTCCAAAGTAGGAGAGCGCCATCTTCCATGAATGTATGTGTGCTTATGTCTTACATGATAATTCAATAAAGGTGTTTAAAAAACAACATGTTTTAAAGGGTTGATATCTAGCATATTGGATCTTCTACATTGACAGGGAGGAAGATTATAAAACTGGACTCTGAAAACAGTCTTCTGTGGTGTCAGAACTATTCTGGAATGCAAGCCTTTGAAAAAGTGGCACTGGTTAAAAGACTTCTAGAGTAAGCAAAGCTGAAGAACCTGAAGGAAAAAAATCTGTCTGGTTTGGAAGGCGGAGAGAAATCCCCACAAAAAAGAATTTGCATTCCATGCCACCTGTCTTCCACTTGAATCACTTTTAATCCCCATGAGTCAAGAGACAATTAATTGCCAAAGGAAAATGAACAGAACCAGTAAATGGGACAGGAATTCAAGAAATAAAAGTTGGAAGAAATTCTGAAAAAAAGCAAGGCTTGTAAGCCTATGCTGAAGCTGTAACTGTCCATTTACTGGTAAGATTTCCAATTGTCTTATTTTATATTTCTAGTTGTTCTTAAGCATGTGCTAGGATTTGATATCATATTCATGAATGCTAGTCAAACAGAATATAAGCCAGGGTGCTAAACACCACCTATGCCCAATATTACAAGACTTTTATCTATTAGAAACATGTCAAAAACCTGTCTTCAGACTTTCTCCTCTAAATCCACAGGGTTAGGTTTGGAAAGTAACAGAAGCCTGTTATGTGTCTGTTTCATGAGGATAGAAGACTGTGCATTGGATTTGGAGCAAGCAGCATAATATATATGTCCTCCTCCAAAAGCTGCCACTGGAAAAGAAAGTTGTAGAATGAAGACGTCTATTTACAATATATTAGGAGAAATATTCTGAATGTAGTGGGAACCAACAAATCCTCTAATATTCCCAAAAGGACACCTTATTCAGCCTGGTATTAATTAGCGAAAGAAAGACCTCCCAATGTGGGTGGGAAGAACAGATTTTCTCAGAAACAACTGTAACGATAGGAGATACAGCCAGCCATGCCAGGGAGAAGTAATGCAGTGTATGTATGACTTGTGCCAGCACAGCTAGCTAGAATTTTATAAATAAGTATATGTCATTTGCATATCAAACTGATCTGTACAGATATTTGTGCTGAAAATTTATTTGTGAGCTTTGCTTGTGTTGTGTTAAAATGTATTAACAGTGCACCCTGCTAAAACGAAGAGAAATGTACATATATTAAGGTATCTGAATTAAATGTATATGTCTTAATAGAGGACACTGGCACAGCAATGGTTAATCAGCCGTCTTATTTTAAGAAAAATAAGGGAAATGTAAATGAGCTGTTAAATCACTGAAAGTCACCCCAAAGTGCTGATTACGACTGGAGCCGATAGATCTGGGACAGAGTCTTTGTTTATTAGCTCAGTGAAAAGAGGGGAGGCCTCCAGGTACTGTCATAAAAGCTCTAAATGTGTACTGTAGTATTATGCTAAAGTCCTGTCTCAAACTTCAAAGGGAATACTGTGGGAACCTAAAGTCAGTTGACCAGATGAGGTCATTCTACAAGTCATCTTGGAATATTATGTTTTACAGGGAGTAATCTCAGAATAAAGAGTATTCTGTTTTTGGATCCTGACTAGAAAGACTGCTCATGTATTTCACCTTGCCTTGTCCAAGTAAATTATTAGGGAACAGTAAAATTCTCTTAGATTCAGTTAGGAATATAGTGAAGCTTAGTTTAGAGATTGTTTTTCTTTATTTGTAGGAGTCTGTCCATCAATGTTCTTTTAAATATTTCTTGTGATCTGAACTCTGTGGTTTACTGTGAATATATATTCAGTATTTTCATGTACTTATATATTTAATACTTTTATCATGGCTGGTTCATGTAGAGAGTACCTCCCCTTTGAGAGTACTTATACTTATTTGGTGACACTGTGTGGGCCTTCCAGAAGGCCTAGCCGTCTTGGTGAACTACTACCATTTGTATTAGTATTAATATTGCACAGTATAATTGGACATCCTTTTAAGTTACACACTGGTGGCAATAATAACTAACTTATAGTTTGGGCAAAGTTGGTAGAGCGGGTAATCTGTGCAAGCTTTTCCCAGGTGTGAAAATTAAATCTTAAAATATGTGTGTATTATCTACTCGGGGCAGAGACATGAAGCACTGGGTTTACAGAGAGGGTGCTGGAGGTCTTGGCTTGGACACTTGGCTGAGGACCTAACCTTACAGCTGTGCTAGTGGGGAGTCTTACTGGAGATCTGGAGGGAGACAGATATAGAGACATCCAAAACCCCAGGCTGAGTGTGTTCCCTGTGTCCTCCTAAGGGAAACTCTACTTGATGTAGAGAGGTCTGCATCTGGAAATACTGACTGTATCCATTTGTACTCCAAGTGCGCATCCCACTCCAGTGTCAGTGGTGAGGATTCAGGCTCCCTGATTACTGAATCAGCATGGGGATGACACATATTGGTGCCAATCACATATTGGTAGCACTGGTGGGTGTCACATTTTAATTGGTTGGCAGTGGCGGGATCATCACATGTTCATATATTGTTGAGCAGTGGTGTGGAAATTGAATTCCTGTAGCCTGTAAGCAGGGGTTACTAAAGAAGGTGTTTGTACTCTCAAGCAGCCACAAAGTAGACTTTCAGAGTTTCATATAGCAACAGTTTTATTTATTTACTTTTTGTTAGCTTAGATAGTCAGGGAAAGCAGGCAAGGATGTCAGAAGATGATTATGGCAAGCTGAAAAGGAACTGATTGGCCTAGATGTGCCACATCAAAGGACTGCGGCATCCCAATAGTATAATTGGACATCCTTTTAAGAGCCTTATAGTAACAGACTGGTGGTAGTGATAACTAACTTATAGTCTGGGCAAACTTGGTAGAGCGGGTAATCTGTGCCAGCCTTTCCCAGGTGTGTGGGTGTGAAAATTAAATCTTAAAAGAGTGTGTGTGTGTATGTGTGTGTGTGTGTGTGTGTGTGTGTGTGTGTGTGTGTGTGTGTCTGTGTGTATCAGCTACTTGGGACAGGGACACAAAGCACTGGGATTACAGAGAGGGTGCTGGAGGACTTGGCTTGGACACTCGGCTGAGGACCTAACCCTACAGCTGTACCAGTGGGAAGTCTTATTGGGGATATGGAGAGAGACAGATAAAGAGACATCCAGACCCTGGGCTGAGTGTGTTCCCTGTGTGCTGTTAAGGGAAATTGTACTTCATGCAGAGATGTCTGCATCTGGAAATACTGAGTGTATCCATTTGTATTCCAAGTGCATGTCCTTCTCCATTGTCAGTGGTGATGATTCAGACTCCTTGATTACTGTCCCAGCATGGGGGTGACACATATTGGTACCCATGACATACTGGTAGCAGTGGTGGGTGTCACAACAACTTTAACAGATATCAACTATGACCAACTGGGAGAGGACGAGCCCCTACATAAGACTTTTCCCCCAGACACATCCATTAGCATCCCCTAGAAGCTCTACGCCCCAGTAAAGATGGCTCTTTCATGTCTGAACTTAAGATACTAAAGACAGCTAAAAAGGATGTGAATGACCACTGGTTCATGGCAGCCTGAACAACTACAGAAAACCAGAAAAGTGAGTGGTTTGAGGAACACAAAATGGCCACTACAGGTGCATTTGCTATCAACAGAGGTGAAGATTTGTCTCCTGTAGAAACAAGGGCTCTCAGGTAATTAATGTTTTCTTTTTATGAACTGCAGAAATTGAACAAAAAGGAGCCTTTATTTTCTTGTAATTATTTTTGCTGTGACCAAAGAGAATATGTAGGATGCAGAAGAAAAGTTGTCAAAAGTTATATAAACAGCACCCTTTCAGCTCTTTTTCCTTACAATAAGATTCCCAAATACTGTTATGCCGGAGCAGTACACCAAAACCTGTCTGTAACTTAAAGCTAAAAAAACAGTCTAACAAAAATAAACTACAGGTAAAATGTCACCGTGTGAACACTCATAGCCACTGCCTAGTAAATGTGCAAACAGTACATTAAATCCTACCAGAATCTCTTTTAAGTAAATCTAGTATGATAGAAAAAATGACAAGTAAGTTGTCATCCATTGAATGCATGCAGCACATACCCTGTAAAAATATAAACCATCCTTTATGCAAAAATTTCTGTCTGGCAGAAAAAAAATGGCCAATAAGATTCCCACATGCATACTCAATGCACACATACTCTGTAATGCACAAGTAGTACATTAAAATCCTGTCAGCAAATCAAAAAAGTAAAAATTAGGCTGACACAAAAAAATGGCAGGTAAGATGTCACCACGTGTGTACTAAACACACATACTCTATAAATGCACAAGCAGTACATTAAAAATCCTGTCAGCAGCTCATATAATGTCAACTATGCTGACAGAAGAAAAATCATGTAAGTTGTCACAACACGAACATAAATATTACATATCTCGTAAATGTACAAGCAGTAAATAAAACTATGTCTGAACCCCTCATAAAAGGCAAGTCAATTATCCCAGCATGCACACAAATTATAGTTATGTACTTACCATAACTTGGCATCTGTGTTATCTGTAGTCACCATTCATCGTGTTAGGGTCTTGGATCCGATATTGGATCCGAGCCGGCACACACAGACAGACAGCTTAGCTCAAGCTCCTCCCCTCCCATAATGCTTTGCTGCCCTCTAATCCCTCAGATCGAGTTTGCATAAGGAAAGAAGACAGAACAAACCCAACTAATAGTAAAAAAAGACCATCATAATCCAGCTAATCTCCCAGGAAGGGGGCTGGTGGGTGGGACTGTGATGAATGGTGACTACAGATAACACAGATGCCAAGTTATGGTAAGTGCAAGACTATAAATCTGATTTTATCTTAGCCACCATTCCTCACTTTAGGGTCAGAGTCCCCAGCTACCTAAATCCTGGGAGGCCTCAAGGAAGGACATGCCAAAGAACCGTGAAGCCAAAGGAAGCCCTTCCTCTAGAAACCAAATCTAACTTATAGTGGGAAATGAACATGTGAGGAGAAGACCACGTTGCTGCTGCACAAATGTCATCTAAAGATTGATGATCTGTAATGCAATTGAGGTAGACACTGCCCTGGTGGAATGAGCCTTTACTGGTGTGAATAAAGGAACACCTTCGAAAGAGTAAATGAAAGAAATACACTGCAAAATCAAACAGGAGAGTTACTTTTGAAATTCCTCTGCCCTTTCTATTCATAGAAAAGGCTACAAACAACTGGTCTGAACATCTAAACTCCTTAGTCCTACGTTGATAAAAACAAAGCTGACGATGAACATCCAAGATGTGCAGGATATAGTCCCCTTTATTGGCATTGTTAGGAAAAAATACTGGAAGATGAGTACATTGATTTAGATTAGCTGTTAAAGCCAAGTTGGGCATAAAAGATGGGTCTGGTTTCAGAGACACTCTGTCCTTATGGAAAATTAAGTAGGGTGGCTTAATTGTAAGAGCTTGCAGCTGTGAAACCCTCTTTACTGAAGTTACTGATACCAAAAAGGCAGTCTTCCATGAAAGGAATTTGATATCACAAGATGTTGCTGGTTCGAAGGGTGGTTTTGTCAATGCTTGCAGCACCAAAGTCAAATCCCACAGAGGAGATGGATAGGAGGTCGCAAGAGAAAAACACCTAAAAAGGCCTTGCAGAGGCGGAAAGAAAAGGTAGAATCATCACTAAGATGAAAATTTGAAATTGCTGCCAATTGAACCTTGATGGTGGAGAAACTAGCCCCTTCCTTAAAAAGAGAAGTCAAAAAGAGAAGGAATGGAAGCTGAAAAGGGGTCCAGATTCTTATTCTTTGCCCAAATAGAAAACCTCTTACATTTACTGTTATAAGTCTCCCTAGTGGAAGACCTCTAGGAAGCAAGGATAATATCCTTTATGGGTGAGGCTAGCCTGGACTTAACCAAAATCACTGGAAGAGCATGAACATAACATGCTGTCAGATGCAGGGTCAGAAGGTTTGGGAGTGGAAGCAGAGACGGATGGGCTAAAAGATCCAGAATCGGATCAAGCACCCAGGGTGGGTGCCTCAAGTGAGACCGTAGAAGGGGGACCACACCTGCAGAGGCCAGAAGGGGGCAATGAGGATCAATTGTCTCTTGAGGCATCTGGCTTTCTGAAGTACTTTGAGAATTAAAGGCAAAGGTGGAAAGATATACAGGAGACCCAGAGGCCAATTGTGAGTGAGCGCGTCCCTGGGGGAATCCCCCTCTAGGGGGAATGAATGCAAAGAAGTTGCTGCGTTTGTGGTTGAGAAAAGACGCAAACAGATCACAGCTCGGACATCCCCACTGACGGAAGATCTGTTGGGCCACCACTGGATTCAGGGACCACTCATGAGGGGTCAGAATATCCCTGCTCAATTTGTCCGCCAACACGTTGGATGCTCTGGGAATGTGCAATGCAATGAGAAAGCACCCCATGGACATCGCCCATTCCCAGACCCTCATGGCCTCACGACACAGAAGATAGGAACGTGTGCCCCCTTGCTTTTTTATATACCAAACAACCATGTTGTCCGATAGAACTGCAGTCGTTCCCCAAGGGAGGCAATCCTGAAAGGCTTGCAATGACAGAAGGACTGATCTCATCTCCAGAATGTTGATGTGCAGTTTGGTCTCTGACGGTGACCATGTCCCTTTGACCGTCTTTCCCTGGCAATGCCCCCCCCACCCTAGTAGGGAAGCATCCGAGGTGACCATCGCCGTAGGAACCGGTGGAGAGAATTACCTGCCTGCTAGGAGGTCTGGTGAGCGAATCCACCATGAAAGTTGCTTTCGACACACTGGGGTGAGACGAATGGTGAATGACAGGGGATGCAGCAATGCTGACCACTGAACTGCAGAGGTCCACTAAAGAACTCTCATGTGGTACCGAGCCATTGGTACTAAGTAAATGGCAGCCGCCATGGGCCCTAAAGCCCTGAGAATGTGAGAAGAAGCAGGAGGACATGTTTGCTCCAGCAGAACCTGAACCTGGGTGTCTATCAGAGACACCTGGCAAACAGGGAGGGCTGCGATCTCTGTGGTGGTATCCAAAAGAGTACCTATGAACTCCAGATATTGGTTAGGAATCAAGGAGGATTTGGCCAAGTTCACCGTAATTCCCAACTGATGGAACAGGGAAAGTAAGGTATGAATGCTGTCCAATAGTTGATGCTTTGTAGGGGCTATTAGGAGCCAATCGTCCAAATAGGGAAATACCTGGATTCCCCGCAGCTATAGATGAGCTAACACCACTGCCATGCAGTTGGTGAACACCCAGGGTGCTGAGGTGAGGCCAAAGAGCAGGGCCCTGAACTGAAAATGATTGGCTCCCAAGCAAAAGCAGAGAAACCTCCTGGACCATTGAGCCATCTTTATATGGTAGTACGCATCCTGGAGGTTCACTGAGCACATCCAGTTGTTGCTGTGCAAAAGTGGCATAATTGACTGCACAGTGACCATCTGAAACTTTGACTTCTGTATGGACAGGTTCATACGACTGAGGTGCAGAAGAGGACGTAGGTCCCCTGTTCTCTTTGGAACTAAAAAGAAGCAGGAATAAGTTCCGGATCCTCTCTGCCCTGCAGAGACCTCTTGGAGGGTCTTTTTTGAAGAAGGTTCGCAACCTCCTGTCAGGCCAACTCTTTCTGAATGGGTGGCACATCCGGAAGAGTTCTGGATTTCGGGGGAATTTCTGAAAAGGGAATGCAATAGCCCCTGGATATAATTGTTAGCATCCACTGATTGTTTGCAATGCTTGCCCAGGCCAGAGGGTGCAAAGATAACCAACCCCCAACTGCCACCAGGGAAGGACAGTTGGGCAACGTTTCAGTAATGCTGAAAAGGTTTCTCATAGAAGGTCTCTCTGGAACCTTGATTCTGCAGATCTCCCCTGCCCCTAGGATGATGTCTACCACTGAAACCTCTTCCCCGTCCCCTGGAAGAGGAATCATCCTGAACATCTTGGAAGAAAGACTGTGCCTGCCGAAGCCACATTTTCTTACTCCCCTTTTGGGTCTTAGAAAAGGACCTCTGAGGGGTAGAATATCTGATCCCAACAGCCGACAATGTCTTCCCTTCCTGTTCACTCTGAGACAACGTCTCTTTCATGCTGGGATCAAAGAAAGTGGAACCATCAAAGGGGGCATTGATAAACGACGTCTGGAAGGCCTCTGCAAACCCGCTTAGGTGCAGCCAGACATGACGCCTAATGGCGATGCCTGAACCCGCCTCCCATGAGGTTCCTTCCATAGCATTGGAAATTAGCCTCATGGACGAATTTGCAACTGAATGAAGGGTTGACAGCTTAGGAGAAATCAGCTTAAATTCCTCCTCAGACATGGACCCAGAAAGGGAAGTTGACAGTTCCTTTATCAAATCCCTCTGGAGATGGGTGAAATGTGCAAGGTAATTTAAGGCTCGCAGGCTAAAGGAAGCCAAAGCGAACACCCGCTTTCTAAATCTGTCCAGAGCTCTTGATTCGTGATTGGGAGGGTGTACAGAAGAACTCTGCTCTGCCAATTCCTTTTTGGTGGCAGCAGCCACCACAATAGCAGCAACCAGGACTGCTTTAGACCAAAAGATTTTTATCCACTGGTGGACTGAAAAATTTGTCCGCTTTCTTAAGCACTGGCTCCACAGTATCTGGCTCCTTCCAAGCCCTGCTGGCCACGAGATTAATAAAAGGATCAGCAGGGGGAGACACTCAAGAGGTAGATGGGCCCATACCGAAAGCCTCTAGAAATACAGTTTCATCAGAGGACAGGGACTGGGCAGACCAACTGACTTTGGCCCTGAGGATCTCGAGTATGTCTCCAAAGGAGACGTCCTCTGGCGGAGATCTCTGGGACCTGTCCCCTTCATCAGCATCCGTATCCTCGGTTAAGGACTCCATGGGGGAGTCTAGATGTCTCCTCTTACATGTCCTCTTCCTGGGAACTTCTTCTGCCAGAGGTTGCCGGGAAGACTCAGAAGAGGATGGGACCCCTAAAGGGGAGGCCCCCCCCCAGAGGCTAGACTGGACAGGCTGACCAGAAGCAGGATGACCAGGCCTGCTCAGATACTGAGGGTCGGTAGTATGACCATGTGTGGGGAAGACAGCTCTGACATCAGTGAAAGATCTTTTCACCACCTGAAAAGTGGAAGGACAGAAGGAGGTCCTCTCCCCCTCTTCTGCCAAAAAATCCCTAGCAGAAGAGAAGGTAGACCCCCCCGGACCCCCCACTCTGCCAGATGGCACCAAGCCAGAGCTGTTGAAGGCCGAAGTGCCCAGGGGAAGAGACCGGTCCAAAAAACCCAGACCCGAATCCAACCCTATGGACCCCGGGTCAACAGCTCTGCCCAGAGGGATGGACTGTCCTGGGAGGGCAGAAGCAGCACCAACAGCTGATCCCAATGGGGTAGGGCCCAAACTGGACCCCGACACTCCCCTGGCCTCCACCCTGCTCATCAGTCCCAGAGAATCCAAGCCAATGGTCAGATGAGAAGCAGTAAAATGGGAAGTGGGAGACTGGATTCCCGACCTTTGGGCCACGGAAGCCAGAAGCCCCAACTCCATCTGAGCTTTCAGAAAGGCCTGCATCATCCTGTCCATATCCATAGGAAAGGCAGTCCTGGAAGATCGGGAGGATATGGAAGACCTGGTATGAGAGCCCTGCCTGGAAACTGAGGGTCTTCTCTTGAGCTCCCTAGAGTGAGATCTTCTAGGAGAAGAGAAGGTCTGCACCGAAATCAAGGGATCCAAGGAAAGGTCTTCCACTACAATCAGCTCTGGTATGACACTCAGATCCGACCTACTTGGAGCCAACATTACAGAAGGCTCTGAAGTAATAGCCCTCGAATCCCTCGGATCTGAGAGGGTCGGATCTGTGGGCAAAGCTTCTACCCCCGGATCCGAAGGTCTCAAATCCAGAGCCTTGGATCCAGGAGAGGGAGCCAAAGGTGTCAGATCCGAAGGCTTTGGATTCAAACCTTTGGATCCAGGAGAAGACTCCCTGGAATTTCTGGGAACAGAGGATCTCGGCTCTGAAACTCCCCTGGCTGGAGCCGGATCCAAGGACTTAGGATCCGACAGCCTGGGACGTTTGACCAGGGCCTCCTTCACAGAAATCCTCTTCTTCGCCCATGAAGGACCTGCCTTGGCTGAGGAACCAGTGACCAAGGGGCCTCCCTTCACCAAACCTTTGATCAGTAACTTATTCCGCCAGTCAACCAGAGAGCTCTAGGGTTAAAGGCGGCACAAATGCTACACTACACCTCGAGATGGTTGCTGCCGAGACAATACAGGCACTCCTCGTGTGAGTCAGAAATAGGCATTTTCTGGTCACACAAGGAGCATCTCTTACACCCCAAGGGTTTATCCGCCATCACTGAAACCTAGGAAAAAAACTACCCGCCATCCAGAAACACACCAAAGGACGTAAACCCAACACAAACCATCCAAAACACTCACTAATCACTTAGACACTTGAAAGAAACTACTTTACCTAGACCAATATATAGTACACTATAACACCAGCAAGCCCGCCAACAGGGCGCCAAAAGAAAAACTATATACCCAAGCCGGGAGGGGATAGAAGGCAAGATAACTATCACAAACAAAATAAAAGAAAGGAATTAACCCAAACAAACACAAGTCCCAAAGGTAACACTGCTACGAGGAGCTGAGCAATCTGCGTCTGTATTACTAAAGTGGCAAACAAGATCTGGGGGACTAGAGGGCAGCAGAGCATTGTGGGAGGGGAGGAGCTTGAGCTAAGCTGCTTGTTTGTGAATGCCGGCTCGTATCCGATATCGGATCCAAGACCCTAATGTGACGAATGGTGACTAAGATAACATCAGATCAGTATAGTTCCTCTAAAACAGAAACAGGAAACCCATAATATGTTAAAGTCCTTTATACGTAAATTTAGACTGACATAGAAAAATGGCAGGTAAGTTGTCACATTGTGAGCATAAGCAGTACATATTCAAACAGTACACCCACCATAGCCTAAAATCCACAATTAGGCTGACAGAAAAAATGAAAGGTAAGTTATCACAGTGTTAACAAAAGTACTGAATGTGCTAACATAGACTCTGCCCAAGTAAAATTACTGCCGTACACCAAATACAATATAATGTTTGCATAATCAGTACATTTTATAACAAATAAGCCCCTAACCTACGCAAGGCTAAAGACAGTGGTCCTAGACAGGAAACAAATGGAAGTACAGATTATTGGGTTTTTCCTCACATATTCTCTAAAACTCATGTTTTTCTCATTACAACCTTTTTTCACTGTTATGTTTTGTGGTGTAACACGATACATTGTGATTTAAAATATTTGTAATTGATATTTTGCAATGTAACATGATACCCTGCGATTGAAAATATATATACTTAATTTTTGAAATATTGTGACTGTGGAGCTTTTCTCCCCAAGCCTCCACTGAAAATGGGCAATTTCTGGCCCAGCTGGACTTTCCCAGTAAACAAATATCAAATAAACGAATAAATAAATAATTACAGGGCCAGAATCACTGCAAAAGTAAAAGTAAGGTCTCATAAAGGGAACTCTCTTCCTCTTTTTTACATATATAACAAAATAATATAAGTGATCTAAGCACTATTAAAAATAAATAAATATATTTTATATGAGGTAGGGTTAGCCAATGGGGACTTATCTGCCAAAGAAAAAAGTTGAAGTGCCAGCTGCAGCTCTTTGGGAGACTCTAAGCTGCTTATTCATGGGTTAGCAAGGAAGTACTGAAGATTTTCCACTCTGACAGCTTATTTTCCCTGTTTAGATCTGGCCAATTAGCAGTCAGGTTGGGTCAGAAGACGGGATCTAGAGCTTTTGAAAGCTGGCCAGTTGCTGTGTCTTGGGCAAGACACACATCCCATAGTCTACTGCAGCAGCAGGAATGACGAACATGGGCAGAAATACAGAAGGTTGCATATACAAGCATTAGTAGAATTCTTAGATGAACAGATTAAATAAACAAAAAATTACAGAGTACATACAGCCATATAATACATTCAGAAACAGGAATGCAAGCAGAAATCTTGCTGTAAAGCCAAATAAGGCAAAAGATCTATAATAATGATTATAAATTCACAGTAGGAAAATGCAAACACAAGTATACATTCGAAACAATAATCATGCAAGGTTGGCAAGTGGTACTGACAGAGAGAAAAAGTACAGTTTTGTACCTACCATAAATGTAGATGTTCGAAGATCCACATTGCTGCAGTCCTTACACTTGGGTAGTCCGCTGTCCTCGGTCGGCCCGAATATCAAAGTATAAGGCTGACGTCGGTCAAGGCGCATTTGACTGACATCAGAACGTCAGGGTACAAATGCGCATGACCGACGTCATATCCTCAGTCTTTTCTTGCCCCAGATGTCAGAAGACCCTAAAAATAAAGGTCAAAACCAAAAGACAGCAAACAACCAACCAACCACCCTAGCACTAATTATATGCACAATATATACAATATACACAATATGTACAACCCAACCCACACAACCACCTCTAACTACAGAGGGGAAGGAGGGAGGGTAAATTGGACTGCAGCAATGTGGATCTTCGAACATCTATATTTATGGTAGGTACAAAACTGTACTATGTTCTTCATCTCACATTGCTGCAGTCCTTACACTTGGGTAGAATCCCAAAGCAGAGGTAAGGGAGGATGGCTAACTACAAGGAAGCAGGAGCTGCCAAAATGCCCTGCAAAACAGCAGTGGCAAAACCAGCCCTGGATTTAGAGTAAAGTGGCAGGTGATAATGCCTAGAGAAAGTATGCACTGAACTCCAAGTAGCTGCCTCCAAAATATCCTTGGTTGCCACTCCCCTTAAAAAAGCTGTTGAAGTGGCAGTAGCCCTAGTGGAATGAGGCCTAATCCCAGCTGGAATCTCCTTGCCATGATGGGAATAACAGAAAGCAATGCAAAACCCAATCCACTTAGAAATAGTTTGTTTTGACACAGGCTTGCCCTGAGAACTCAAAGCAAAAGAAACAAACAACTGCTGAGACTGCCTGAACCCTTTAGTTCTGTCCAAATAATAACGCAACTGCCTGTGTACATCTAAAGTGTGCAAAATCTTTTCCCCTTTATTTTGGGGATTTGCATAAAAAGTAGGTAAATGAATAGTTTGGTTTAAAGCCACACTAGAAACCACCTTAGGCATAAAGGAAGGATTAGTATGTAATGATACCCTATCCTTATGGAAAATCAAGAAAGGCTCAACCGCCATAAGGGCCTGCAATTCAGAAACCCTTCTTGCAGAGGTAATGGCCAACAAAAAAGCAGTCTTCCATGACAAATACTTCAACTCAGAAGTAGCTGCAGGCTCAAAAGGTTGTAGAGTGAGTTTCTCCAACACAAAATTGAGATCCCAAGCAGGAGTAGGAGCTCTTCGTGGGGTCTTATATTCTTTGCCCTCTAAGAAATTGCTTGAACAAAGGATGAGAAAACAATGGTGGGTCGCAATCATAGTGAGCCGAAATTGCTGCAGCATGAACTTTAATAGAAGAGAAAGACAAACCTTTGTCTAGTAACTCAGTAAGATATTGAAGAGCCACACACAAATTAGGCTCAGACACATCAAAATCTTTTGCTGCACTCCAAAATAAAAATCTCTTCCATTTGTCTGCGTACACTTTCCTTGTACTAGGCCTTCTAGCTTCCAAAATAACATTCAAAACTTGCTGAGGAAGTGGAGGCCCACTATGGTTCAAAACAGAATATGCCAGGCTGTTAGGTGCAGAGAGTGAAGTTTGACATTGAGCAAATGGCTGTCCTCCTGTGACAACAGGTGTGGAATCGAAGGCAAAGGCCATGGAGGCTTCCGTACCAGACTTCTCAGTAATGGGTACCAGTGCTGTCGAGGCCAGTCCGGAGCTATTAAAATCATCCTTGGCTTATCCTGTCTGACCTTTAGAAGTACCTTTGGGAGGAGAGGCAGAGGTGGAAAGGCATACACATGAAGATTGCTCCAATTGAAAGAAAGAGCATCCACTCTCCAAGCTGTGGGATGAAACCTTTTTGTGCAAAACTTTGGCAGCTGATGGTTTAGTGGAGAAGCGAACAGATCTATGTCTGGAGTTCCCCATGACACTGTCAATTTCTGAAATACATGAGGATCCAATTTCCACTCGTGGGGATCCATAATTCGTCTGCTCAACACATCTGCTAAGGAGTTCTGTGCTCCTGGCAGAAACCTTGCCTGAAGATTGAGCTGTAAACTGAGAGCAGTCTCCCACAAAATCATTGCTTGCCTGCATAGAGGATAAGAATGCGTTCCCCCTTGCTTGTTGATGTACCACATGACAGTTGTGTTGTCTGTTAGAATCAACACCTGCCCTGGAAGAAGTAATTCCTTGAAAGCTATTAATGCAAACTGGACTGCTAACATCTCCTTCATGTTGATATGTAGATGTTGTAGTCTGGCAGGCCACTTGTCTTGTATCCACTTTCCATTGAGATGAGCTCCCCAAGCTTTGTCGGAGGCATCTGTCGTTAAAATCTGACGCCTCTGGCCGGGTCACAGAGAGTCCCTTGTTTAGGTGACATTCCTGAGCCCACCACAAAAATTCCTTTTGAATGCAAGGTATTATTTGAATGACAGTGTCCAGATCCTGGCAGTGCTGTGTCCATACATTTTTGAGATACCACTGTAGCTTCCTCATATGCAGTTTGGCATTGGGAAGCACCAGAATACAAGATGCCATGAACCCTAAGGCTTGAAGGACTGTCCTTGCAGTCAGCCCGGACTGATGAGATAGTTGATGGAAGTAAAGGGATAGACTCTTTTGTTTGTCCGGGGTTAAAAGGCCATCTGGGATGCTGTATTCAGTCTCACACCCAGAAAGCACATATCCTGAGAGGGTACTAGACTGGACTTTATTTCGTTCACAGAATACCCCAGGCATCTTAGCACTGCTATCACATATTCCAAATGATGAAGAAGCTCTTCCCTTCCTTGGGCCAGAATCAGGCAGTCGTCCAAATAAGGATAGATCTGTATTCCTTTTAGCCTGAAGAAAGCTATCACTGGAGCCAGAACTTTCGTGAACACTCTGGGCGCAGTAGATAAGCCAAAGGGCAATGCAGAGAACTGATAGTGAGAAGTCCCAGTTCGAAAACGCAGATACTTCCTGCAACTTAGTCTGATAGGAACATGAAGGTAAGCCTCCTTGAGATCCAAAGTTACCATCCAATGATCTTTGCCCAGCAGAGGTAAAAGCTGCTGCAACGTCAACATTTTGAACTTGGGAATGTCCAGATAAGTGTTTAGGATAGATAAATCCAAAATTGGTCTCCACGTGTTCCCCTTCTTTGGTACTAGGAACAGGCGAGAATAAAATCCTAGGCCCACTTCTGGCATAGGGACCGGCTGTATGGCCCCTATTTGGAGCAACAGAGAAACTTGCTTGTGAGCCTCTATTCTTTGTTGAGGAGGAACGTCTGGCATGCCTTTGAAAGGAGGCAAGGTATGGAAATAAAACCTGTAGCCGTGGCGTATGATATCCAATACCCATCTGTCTTGGGTGATTAAACTCCAATTTTCTTTGAAAAGTGCCAACCTTCCTCCCAAAGGTGCTGCCAGACGAGAAGACTCTGGCAGCTGAAAAGGTAGGTCATTGGGTCTGTTTACGAAAGGACTGACCCCTGCCCTCACCCGAAGACTGTGCAGGAGAACTCCCTGTTCTAGGCCTGAAAGAGCCCTGAGCTCTACCCCTACCACGTCTAGATCTACCCCTAGACTGGGAATCATAAGAAGGATACGTCCACCCCTTAGTAGGCCAATTTCTACTAAACTTTGGAGGCTGGACCTGCAAAAAATCTTTAACAGTCTGCATAGACTTAGCCTTGTCTTCCATTTTCTTTAAAACTGCCTCAACAGGAGAACCAAACAACATGTCAGATTGCAAAGGAGCATCTAAAATCCTTGTTTTAACATGGTCAGACAAATTCTGATCCCTCAGCCAGGCGTGCCTGCGAAGAACTGACCCAGTGGCAGCCACCCTAGACGAGGCCTGTACAGCATCAAAACCACATTGCAAAGAATGCTTACCCACCTGATCAGAAACATGTACTAAATCTTGCAACTCTTTACAATCAATACCCTCTGCCAGAGCATCAACCTTAGCCTTTAATTGTGAAAGGAGATAGTTTTGGTATTTCAACATGTGAAACTGGCAATTCAAAGCCCTCATAGCAAGAGTGGAAGAAGTATAAACTTTCTTTCCCCATCTATCCAAGGCCCTGGCTTCTTTGTCTGCAGGAACCGGATTCTTTACAACAGAAGCCTTAACACCTTTAGGCCCCTGGCTAACAGTTTCTGGGTCTGCCCTAGGACTCTTAAAAAGAAACTTATGAGCTTCAGGCACCCTGTAATACCTATCCGGTTTAACAGGAGCAGGAGGCAAAGAATCAGGATTAAGAGAAGCCTCTGTAAAAACATCTTCCACTACATCCAAAACAGGAGGTATAGCCAAAGGCCTATGCTGGGGTAAAACAAAAATTCCCTAAGCCTTTTCCTGGAATCAGAGAAGTCCTGACCTTCCCACTTAAAATGCTCCCTCATGGAATGAAGAGTTTCTGAAAATGAAAAATCCTCAGGAGGAGAAGCAGAAGGAGTAGAATCATCCACATCAGAATCAGAATAAGGAGAGTACACCTGCAAGTCTTCAGTCAAGACTCTGAAACATCTGAAGCCTGCTCAAAACTCCTAGCTCAGGCTCCACCCTAGGTCTCTTATCAGGAGGGGGCATAGAACCCCTAATCAAAGTAATCAAATCTTCTGCCATTTTAAGCATATGCTTCTTGGGCACAGTTCCAGAAGAACTAGGGGTGACACCAATTTAAACTGAACCTGGCCTGCCCCTGGGAGAAGCCTTTGAAACAGAAGGAGAGGGCCTAGCCACCCTAGGAAGGGAGGGGAGTATAGTAACCTGAGAAGCCCCCTCAGCCTGACCTGCCTCCTGAGAGGCCACATCTTGCAATAATAAAGTCTCACCCTGGGAACACAAAGAAACCTCCGGTGGAACCACCGGCTCCACCGACACCTCTAAAGAACCGGCGTCCGGTACAGACGGTTCTTCTAGCCTAGGCTTAATTGCTTTGTCCTTGCGCTTCTTCGAAGAAGTGGGCGTCGGAGCATCCGACGGCATTTTATAATTGCACCGCTTTCCAAAGACTAACCTGGCACAATCCAACCTTCTCTTAATAGTGCGTTTATTGAATCTAGCACAAGAGCGACAGCCAACAACGTTGTGCTCAGGCCCTAAGCAAGGAATACACAAAGTATGATAATCTCTATGCGGTATCTGTTTCCCACAAGAAATGCAATTATTGACTTTTTCTGACATCCGGTAAATCACTGAGGCAAGAAAAACTAAAATATTCCCCAACGGGGTACTTAGCCAACTTTGAACTCGGTCTGAAACTTCGAAATCGAAAAATCTCAGAACGCCAACCGGTACTTGCAATGCTGCTTCTGCATCGGACCATGCGGCAAAAAAGACTGAGGATATGACGTCGGTCATGCGCATTTGTACCCTGACGTTCTGATGTCAGTCAAATGCGCCTTGACTGACGTCAGCCTTATACTTTGATATTCGGGCCGACCGAGGACAGCGGACTACCCAAGTGTAAGGACTGCAGCAATGTGAGATGAAGAACATCATTACATATTTACAATACTTCTACAAAGAATTATGTATTTACATATTTACATTATTTCAGTACATTCATTTGAAAAGAGGATGAAGGTACTTTGCTATGATTTTAACTATTATGATTATAGCTGGGTGACAAGGAAAGTTTTCACTGTTACTGACCTGTGTCATGAAAACAGTAGCAAACACATTCTTACTTAAGGTGATGTTTTAATTTGGATTTGAAAATCTCAAGTTTGTTTTTAGTCAAAATTTCCCTAGGGAAATGGCTTCAAGTAGCTGGGCTAAGTTTGTAGAAGGCTTTTTCACCTACGATTGTCCTGACTTGAGGTTTGGCTAGTACAACATTATCATCTTGGGTGGCACGTAGGCCATAGTTTGGCTCTCTGACATGATGTTTTTCAGGGGCGGATAGTGACCGAGATTATTCAGTTTTAATGTGACAAGATTGCTCTGCTTTGGACAGGTAGCCATCTGCAGGCTTTTAAAAGATCACAATGATGGAGCTAGTTATCAGCTAGTAGCACTGATGTGAAGATTTTGTTTTTGACCACCTAGAGTTTTTGTGTGTGTTCATGCTTGACTGGAGGCACGATATAGGAAGGACAAATTCAATATTTGGTGCCAGTACATTTCTGGCAATAGATTTGTGCACAACAGGGATAAAAGGTGGGAGACTCTATAACATAGTTTTAGTTGTGTAAGAGTTTTTCTAATAATTCTACCATTTTAATTTTCAGTTTCTTATACCATGATGGGAAATGGCCCCATTCCTAAGTCAAAGTACAGTTAAAGTTCATTAAAATAGTATTGTTTCAATCTTTGATGTTAGCCAAAAGTGCTCTTCACAGCACCTGCAATGTCCCCAGTAATGATTCCTTCTGCATGTATTGCACAATTGTAAATTCTTTTTTATAAGACCTGCTGCTCCTACTGCTACTACTGGAACCATCTGGATATCCTTCTTTCACATTGCCCTCATTTCTGGCTGCAAAATCCTGGTATTTTATGACTTTGTGTCACTCTGTACATAAGACACTGTACTCACTGGGTGTAGCAACTTCAATGATCAATGCAACTTTTGTCTTCTTTTCATAGGTTCATAGGTTCATAGGTAGGTACTAGGCTATTGGCCCAAGGGCCTACGTAAGCCTAACCAACAAGGTTCTCTGGCTTACGCCACCCAAGAAAGTTATTTTCCTGTGCCACTGTCGAGCAGAGACACAGAAGTGATCCCCGGGGTGTAGTTCCTATTTCCGATCCACTCACCAAGATTTTCCTTGAAGAGTGCTAATGAAGAACTTTGCTTGACATAGATGGGTAGCCTGTTCCAGAGTATGGAAAGCCTCTGGGACAGGAATCTATCCCTCCAGCATGTCCTGTTTATTGTGGTGACAAGGGTTAGGTCCCTAGAGAGTGTAGCTCAGAGGGATTGGGATTTCTTTAGGTGTAGCATGTCCAACAACTCTGGGTTTGACATAGCTTTATATGTTAGGCAGAGATCACCTCGGAGTAGGCGATATGCTATGGAGTAAAGCTGGAGTTTTTTGAGGCGGTCAGTGTAGGGCATTTGTTTGAGGCCAGTAATCCTCTTTGTGAGGTACTTCTGTGGCCTTTCCAGCTGCTGCAGATGTCTTGTGAAGTACATTCCAAAAGGGGCATTGTACTCTATAATGGGTCTAATGAGTGTGGAGTAAAGGGGAACAATTACCTCTTTTTTCCTGGATGAGAACCCTTTTATGATGAGGTTAGCACTGAACCTATCTGCCAGGATGTTGGCAATATCAGTTGGTTCTGTAATTTTCGTGCCTTTGTGTTGTAACTCAGAGCAGATCTGGGTGTTGCCATCGAGACTCTTGACATAGCTATAGAATGCTTTGTGGTTGTCCTTAGAATTAGTGGCGATTTTGTTTTCATATCTAGCGTTGGAGGATCTTATAAGGGATCTCAACTTCTTATTGAGGCTGACTAGGGAGCTCCTCCACTCATGGGATTTTACTCTCTTCTGCAACAGTTTCTTCCTTCTGTTGTACAGTTTATTTAGGGCAAGGGACCACCAGATTGGCTTCCTTTTTTTGGAGGATAGCGTCTTGGTTCTGTTTGGGATAGCATGATCCATGCACTCGTGTAAGTGCTTATAGAGTGCATTTGTGTAGGATTCAGCAGTTGTAACTGTACTGTCCATCTGCATGGGTGTCATGAAGTTCACCACTTCTGTCTTAAGATGCATGAAGTTGGCTTTGGAGAAATGTTTTACCGTGGTTTCCTTAATGGGGGGTGGGGGAAGGATGTCGATATCAAGGGTGATTAGTTTATGGTCGGATCGGACCAACAAGGAGTTGACTTCAGGTGTGGAACACCGGTCACTCATGTTGGTAATGACTAGGTCTAGGATATTGTTGCTCCTGGTGGGGGTGTGGATAAGTTGATCCAGGGCATTGGAGTTTATGAATTCCAGAAAGCGTTGAGCTAAGGAGTTGGTACACGACTAGTTTTCCCAGTTAATGATGGGGTAGTTGAATTAGCCCATTATTAGGGTATTTGGTTGAACCCTAATATTTTCCAGTACATCAAGAAAAGAGGAGTGGGAATCCTGGGTCATGGTGGGGGATCTGTAGCAAGCTACAATTTGGATTGTAGTTTTGCCCAGAGTTAGTTGCACTTGGATAACCTCGGCTGCATTATGCTGAGCAACTAGCCTGGAGGTGTGGATATCCTTAATGAATATGGACACACCTCCACCTTTGGTGCTTCATTCCAGGTTACATGTGCGAAACGTGTGGTATGAGTTATAGCCTGATAGTGCAGGGGTGCTCTCTGGAGCCTTGAACCAGGTCTCAGTCACTGCTCATATATGGATGTTCTCCATTTCAAGGAATGCCTCGAGTGAGTGCATTTTGAGATTTAGACTTCTAGCATTGAGTAGCATTACCCTCAGTTTTTGCTTGCCTGTACCTGTTACGGTGGTGAATTTGTTATTTGAACCTTGCCTAAAAAAGGCACTATGGGGCAGCAAGAGCCTTAGCCAGTATCTGGAATCCCAGGGTCGACAGGTGCAGGCCATCTGTGGCAAAACATCGTGGTCTGTCGACCATGTCGTCCCAAGCAGACAGATACTGGATCCCCTTAGAATGACACCAGAAGCTTAGCCAATTGTTGAAGTCAATCATTTTGCCCTTGTACTGCGGTATCATTCTGGGCGATGGCAGAATGCTACTCAGGGCTAGGGTCATACCTGCTTGTGCGTGGGTTCATGGACTACTACATCTAGTTTTCTCACATCTATTTTTTGAACTGTTGATAATGGATGACCCCATGTAATATAAACTTCATCACTTCAATTATCAACGCAACTTTTGTCTTCTTTTCATGGACTACCTTTATTTATTTATTTTATTTATTTATCATTTGTTAACTGGGAAAGTCCAACTTGGAATGAAGCCAATTTTCAGCGGAGGTCCGGGGAGAATTGCTCCAGATGCATGTCTTTGTAACGTGGGAGGAAACCGGAGCACCCAGAGAAAACCCACACGAACGCAGGGGGGACATACAGACTCCACACAGAAGGCACCCCAGCCGAGATTCAAACTGGAGAACACTCTTACTGTGAGGCGACAATGCTACCACTGTGCCGTCCTACTATATCTAGATTTTTCACATCTATTTTTTGAACTGTTGATAATGGATGATCCCATGTGATATAAACCATTATTTTCTGTGATGTCGTGCATTCACATTTCCAGTGCTTTTCAGCTACCTCAGTATTATATTGTTTACACAATTCCCAATGCAACAGTCTTGCCACATTATTATGCCTTTCATATACAGTCCTTCTGCCATTCGTATATCACAACCAGCAACAAGATGTGCGACTGTTTCTAATTCTGTTTTACAAAACCTACATTTCTGTTTCTCCAACATGTTCAGTAGACTTCGTAAACCAACTTGTATGTAACCCACTCTCTTGGGCCTGCCAATATTAATCTTTCATCTTTTGATTTAAATTCATCTCTCCTTAACCATTCCTGCATTCAATCCTGATCAACATTGAGTTGTTCCAAGAGTTTTCTATCTTGCAACTATATTTATGCATTTTTCACATTTCTTGCCTTCGCATCTGATCCTTCTCCGTATAGTCTTTCTTTTGTTTTTTTGGCACATTCAGTTGCCTGATTTTTAGCTACTTCTGGTTTGATTTCCATTCCTGCTTGAAGCCGATATGCTTCTGCTAAA
This sequence comes from Protopterus annectens, assembly GCF_019279795.1. Taxonomy (NCBI): domain Eukaryota; kingdom Metazoa; phylum Chordata; order Ceratodontiformes; family Protopteridae; genus Protopterus; species Protopterus annectens. The sequence goes on along the minus strand of NC_056743.1, from coordinate 1,918,460,616 downwards.
CTAACAGGGAAATCATCTTAGACTTATTCTCCTCATTTATTTATTTATTTATCATTTTTATTTATTTAACATTTGTTTACCAGGAAAGTCCGACTGGACACAAGTCCTTTTTCAGCAGAGGCCTGGGGAGAAAAGCTCCACAAAAATGACAAATTTAGATAATACATCAAGATTATATCATATTATTACATCAGATTATAACATATCAGTCATAAACAGTAAGAAATTACTAGACATCAAGAGTGAATCACATAAGTGTCATAAACAATTAAAGAGAAAATTACTAGACATCTGTCAAGACTGTACCAGATCAGTGGAGTACATTGAGAATACATAGATTTCTACATATTATCTCTATGATGGTGCAATGAAATGCTAAGATATTTACAGCAGGAATAGGCCGAGCAACTCTCTGGAGTAGCAATAGAGCTGCAGTGAGAGAGGGAGGTGCGTGTGTAGATTGTTAAGGGGGAAATAGACAGTTACAGAGTTTCAAGTTAAGCAAGAATGACAAGTTCATTTTTAAAGTGGTGTTTCAAAACTCTCACTATGTTTGGATCTTGTGAGGTTAGCAGATATGTATGCAGTCCCACGACTGCAGATCTACACATGTAATCAATTCTGAGGAGAACCATACATCCTTCAAAATGGGGAATATATAATCTTGGTATGCACTGATTTTTATAAATCAACTGATGAGCAAGAAGCATGCTTGTTTTCCTGTCTAACCTAACAAAATCAAAAAGCACACGAAACGCAAAATAGAATAACAGGGTATAAAAACTTTAATAGAACTTCCACAATCAGTCTCCACAGTAAACAATAAGAAGTTATGTACTCACCATAACGTTCCATCTGAGTAGGTAGACTTCATTTGTCTGCAACCTTTGGGAATCGGATCCGAGCCGGCAATCTTTCATAGCTTAGATCCGAGCTCCTAGCTCCTCCCCTTCACCCATAATCCCCTGCAAACCATGACTGACCTCAGATCAAGTTTGCCCATAACCAATAAGGCCGAAAAAGGAAACTAACTACCTTCCTTAAAGGGCAAAGGGTGGGACGGTTGCAGACAAATGAAGTCTACCTACTCAGATGGAACGTTATGGTGAGTACATAACTTCTTAATCTGAAGTAGTTAACTTCATTTGTCAGCAACCTTTGGGACAGAGTCCCCAGCTACCTGTACCTTGGGCAGCCATCATGGAAGGATGTTCCGGAGCACTGCAGAGCCAAAGGATGCTCTCCCTCTAGAGATAATATCCAATTTATAATGGTTGATGAAGGTATGAGGTGAAGCCCAAGTGGCTGCTGAGCAAATATCATCCAGGGGTACTCTAGACCGAAAGGCAGCAGAAGTAGACATGGACTGAGTAGAGTGGGCATGGACTCCCTGAGGTGCGGGCCTGCCAGAACTTTCATAAGCCAAAAGGATGCATTGTGAAATCCACCTCGATAAGGTGACCTTCGACACAGATTTACCTAAGTTAAATTTGGCAAAGGAGACGAACAACTGGTTGGATTGTCTATGACCAGCCGTTCTATGAATGTAAAAACGCAGCTGTCTATGCACATCTAAAGAATGCAGTTTGTATTCTCCTTTGTTCTGGTATTCAGAAAGGAAAACTGGCAGATTAATGGATTGGTTAATATTTGCCTCGGAAGCAATCTTAGGAAGGAATGAGGGATTGGTCCTGAGGTAAACCCTATCCTTGTGGAAGGTCAAGTAAGGAGGTTTTACACATAGGGCTTGAAGTTCAGAAACCCTCCTAGCTGAAGTAATAGCGACGAGAAAGGCTGTTTTCCATGACAAATGTTTGAGATCAGCTGAAGCTGCAGGCTCAAAGGGGGGAGCTGTCAAGGCCTGAAGTACTAAAGTCAAATCCCAGGGAGGCACTACTTCCTTTATTGGAGGTCTGAGTAGGAAGGTGCCCTTCAGAAAGGTTTTATATAACTTCGCGGTGATCAATGGACCCAGTTCATGTCCCACGTGGTAATGAGAGATAGCTGCTAGTTGAACTTTGACTGTGGAACAGCTAGCCCCCTGATGAAAAAGCCCTGAAAGGAAATCCAAAACAGCGGGCAATGGAGCTGTGAAAGGGTCTAGGTTCTGACGCCCCGCCCAAACAGCGAAATGTCTCCATTTACTCCTATAGACTTTCCTAGTAGAGGGCTTGTGTGCTGCTACTAGGATAGCTTTAACTGGGGAGGAGATACCAGGAGTCCTAGCTACGAGTGGAACTGGAGCAACCAAGCCATAAGCTTGAGATTGTCCAGGTTTGGGACTGGGAGGCCTAGGGGTTGGGAAATCAGATCCGGGAGGGGATCTAGAATCCAAGGCGGATTCACCAGATGAGACCAGAGGCAAGGGAACCAAGCTTGATGAGGCCAGAATGGGGCAATGAGGATCATTTTGCTCCCCAACCAACTGGCTTTCTGTAGAAGCTTCAGCATCAGAGGTAGAGGGGGGTAAGCATAGAGTAGACCGGGAGGCCAAGCATGCACCAGAGCGTCTCTCGGGAATTCCCCGGCGGGGGGAATTAGAGCGAAGTAGCTGTTGCATTTCGTGTTTGAAGGAGAGGTGAAGAGATCGCAACAGGGTTGTCCCCATACGGCAAATATCCGCTTCGCTACCTGGGGATTGAGAGACCTCTCGTAAGGAGACAGTATGGTGCGACTGAGTTTGTCCGCCAGGATGTTGGACCATCCCGGAATGTGTGTTGCAATAAGAAAGCGGTTGGTGGAGATCACCCATTCCCACACTCTCATAGCTTCTCGACAGAGTGGGTAGGACCTGGTTCCCCCCTGTTTGTTGATGTACCAGACCACCGACATGTTGTCTGACTGAACTGCAACTGTTCCTGTAGGAAGGCGGCTCTGAAGTGCTTGCAACGACAACAGCACTACCCTCATCTCTAGAACATTTATATGCAATGAGGTCTCTGTATCGTTCCACATGCCTTGGACCGTCCTGCCCGCATAATGCCCCCCCCACCCGAGGCGAGAGGCATCCGTGGTCACCGTGGGCGAGTGGAGGGGCCATGGAGAAAGGGCGTCCCGCTTGGAGGTCCGGTGATTGCAACCACCATGCGAGAGCCCTTTTGCAAGCCTTGCTGAGGGGAATGGGGTGACTGAGAGGGTATCGACGGAAGGACCAATGGACTTGGAGAGTCCACTGCAAAACCCTCATGTTCAGGCGAGCCATGGAGAGCAGGGTAATTGCGGCCGCCATGGAGACCAGCGCCCTCAGGACCAATCCCGCCGGGGGAGCCGACGATAGTAAAATGGCCCGCACATGTAGCCTCAGGGTGTGAAGTCGCTCGGTGGTTAAGAAGGCTAGTAAGTTGTTGGTGTCTAATCTGGCCCCGATAAAGTCTATCACCTGAGTCAGGTTGAGAAAGGATTTGCCCGTGTTGACGGTGATCCCCAGCCGGGGAGCAAGGTGGAGAAAGTAATTCCTGGCTGAACAGAGTAGATGCCTTGTTGGGGCGGTCAGGAGCCATTCGTCTAGGTATGGAAACACCTGCATTCCCTGGAGCCTCAGGTGGGCCGCTATCACTGCTAATACCTTGGTGAACACCCTGGGGGCTGAGGTGAGACCGAAGGGAAGGACCCTGAACTGATAATGACTGGCTCCTAGCCGGAAGCGGAGAAACCTCCTGGATCATTTGTCCATCAAAATGTGGTAATACGCATCCTTGAGGTCTATCAAGCACATCCAGTCACCCTCCCGCAACAGGGGGAGAATGGATTGAAGGGTGACCATCTGGAACTTTTCTTTGGTTACTGACAGGTTCAGGAGGGAGAGATCGACAATTAGCCTTAGGTCCCCCGTCTTTTTTGGCACCAAAAAGAACCTGGAGTAGTAACCCGAACTGGTCTGGGGGGACATGTTGGATGGCTCTTTTTCCTAAAAGCTGCTGAATTTCCGCAGCTGCAGCCTCCCTCTGATCTGGTGAGACGTCAGGGAGGCGTTTGGGTTGGTGAGGGATGTGAGAAAAGGGAATTTGGTATCCTCTGGATATGATGCGAAGCACCCAGCGATCTGTTGTGACTCCCAAGCTGCCAGGTGCCTCGAAAAACGTCCCCCGACTGCCTCCAGAGAGGAGCAGTCGGGCAACCCCTCAGGTTCGCTGGGTGGGCCTGTCAGAGAAAGCTTCTCTGGACCCACCATTCCTCGGGCCCCCTCTGCCTCTAGGGCAGCGTCCACCCTGCCCTCCTCTGCCACGGAAGGACTGGGGTCCGGAGCGGACTGGGACTGTTGCGACTTCCGGAACCACATCTTCTTCTGTCCCTTTTGGTTATTGGAGAAGGACCTCTGGGGAGCAGAGAAGCGGACTCCGATGGCAGACAACGTCTTCCCGTCCTTTTCGCTCTGGACCAAAGTCTCGCGAACGGTCTTGCCAAACAGGGCAGAACCATCGAAAGGGGCATTCGCAAATGACGCCTTGAAGGGTTCCGCAAAATCGCAATGCCGGAGCCAGGCCTGATGTCGCATGGCGAGGCCTGCTCCGCTGACTCTAGCGGCTCCCTCTGTGGCGTGGGACAACAGCCGCATAGAGGTGTTAGATATGGACCTGAGAGTGGCCATCCGAGTGGAGTACAACCGTTTGTCCTCCACCGACATGGACTCTGGGGACGACGCAGTGTACTCTTTGATAAGGTCCCGCTGCAGTTGAATAACATGTGCCATGTAGTTCAGAGACCTCACCGAGAAGGTCGCTGAACTAAAAGCCCGCTTCCCTAAATGGTCCATCAAACGGGACTCCATGCTCGGTGGATGGACCAAGGGACTCTCCTGAGCTAATTCCCTCTTGGTGGCCGCCGCCATCAACATGGCATCTACAGGGGGACCCTTGCTCCAATGGGACCTCTCGGAGGGCGGACTAAGGATCTTGTCCGGGCGTTTGGGGACTGGCTCCACAGTGTCCGGCTCCTTCCAAGCCCTAGTGGTAATAAGGTTCACTAAGGGATCGGGTGGAGGGGGCACCCAAGAGGTAGATGGGCCTGCTTCGAATGCCTCCAGGAACACGGATTCTTCCGAGGACGCCTTGGGGACAGACCACCCCCCTCTTATCCTGAGCATTTCCATGATGTCTCCAAAGGAGACATCCTCAGGGGGTGACCTCGGGGAGCCTTCCCCTTCATCCAAATCCGTGTTATCAGTCAAGGACTCGGGGGAGTCCATGTGCCTCCTCTTGCACTTTCGCTTGTGAGGGACATCCTCGGGCGGGGCTGTCCGAGGACGTCTCACCAGCCACGTCCTGTTCCAAGGGAACGACCTGGGACATCGAAGCAGGCTGTTCCTGGGGCTGGGTGATGGAAGCCGGACCCAACAGAGAGGGAGTGCGGGGCGGAGCCGAAGCAAGGACCGGGGGCCTGGAAGCACTCGACAGTGCCCTCTCCACCACATCGAAAGCCGAGGGAGAGCCGCTCTCTCTGGGATCCGAGAGCAGACCCTCGCTTGGATCCGATGGAAGGATCGGGGTCAGCGCCGAAGCCATCGGATCCGACGGACCAGTGTGCTCCGACCTAGATGGAGCCGAAGACACACTGATTCCCTCGGATCCGACGCTCAGCCCACGGCTCCGAGAGCCCGGATCCGACAAAAACGCACCCAACAGGCTCGAGGGAAGAGTTGGCGCCGAAGTACCCGATACTGTCGGCGCCGACCCACCTCTGGCTCCAAGGCTGCTCGGCTCCGAAGGCTCTGAACCAAGGAAGCAGGTTGGAGAAGCAGCTATCGGGGCAAAGAAAGGTGTTGAGCTCCCCCCTGGAGGGGGGGAGGCAGGAGCACTCCCATCTGCAGTTGGGCCTGGAGAAACCTTCGCATCATCCGGTCCAAATCTGCGTCAGAAAGGCTACGAGTCGATCTCAACGAGGCCACCAAGGCTGTCCGGGAATGCCGCCTCGTTGACCTCAACAGAGATCGGGTCTCCTCCTCCTCGGGGCCCGGTGAGAAGCACAGAGACCGGATCCGAGAAGGGGGAGACCAGGAAGTCCTGGAGGGAGAAGACCGCTTAGCCGGGGGGGCCGAAGTGGAGGCCTCGGCCCGCCGCTTGTGGTGCTTCTCCCTCCTTTTTTCTTTCCTGGCCTCCCTCTCCTCTGGAGCTGCAGCGGGAGTTTGAGTCCCGACCGGAGGGAGAGAGGCAGGAGTGGCTGCCGCCGAAGCCGGGGAGTAGGCACCGGAGGCTGAAGCCGAATCCGGGGGCAAAAGTCCCGCTAGGATCAGCTTCGACCTCCGGTCCTTCAGTGTCCTGGGGTTGAACGCCACGCAGATGGAACACCCAGAGGAAAGGTGTTCAACCCCAAGGCACCGTACACACTGAGTGTGGCCATCTGCTGGGGAGAGCTTATGGCCACACTCGGTGCACTTAGAAAAGATGGGTTTTGGGGCCTCAGACATCTTAAAGAAAAAACCCACTCGTTAGGCCCCAAACACACAACACACAGAAGCTATGACCAGCGAAGGGGAGGGAGGGTAAGTTTAACTAAAAGGGCATTAGTTTTAGCCAAAAAAAGGGAAACCTGACCACAAAACACACTCGTACACTTAAGGGGATAATAAAAAATTTAAAAACTCTCACAAGACCCTGCGAAACCGGGAGCTCAAAAACCTAGCTGCTGACAAGAAGCGCGGCAAACTAGATCTGAGGTCAGTCAGGGTTGGCAGGGGATTATGGGTGAAGGGGAGGAGCTAGGAGCTCGGATCTAAGCTATGAAAGATTGCCGGCTCGGATCCGATTCCCAAAGGTTGCTGACAAATGAAGTTAACTACTTCAGATTATCAGTTAAGAGCTTTCACCCAGTCCAAATACCAGGCTTCATCAGAACCACGAACATTATGTTCTAACAGCTTAAATAGCAAGTATACATCATGTGACTACCCCCTCCCACCAATAAAATAATTAATACTATGTTTAAAAATATGTTGTACATACATATCCATAATGCTTACAACACTGAATAATACATTCATTAAACATTCTATAAAGTCCCAACAGCTGTAAAACTATAAATACAATGCATTTGGAGAAAAAACACTTTATAATCTAGCAGTCCTTAACTTCAGGATGCTGCTAATATTAATGTTATCATTGATCCCTGGGGATCTCCCTGCGTCCAATCTCAGTTGCCAAAGCAACTCTTTATACTCAAGTCTCATTTCCCAACTACTACCTCAAGGATCAATCAAGACCTGTTCCAGGACCAAGAACTTAATGTCCATATCCTTGCAAACTAGGGCATGCTTGTAAAAGTCATTAGAATCCTTACCCTTACTGACATCATACATGTGCTCATACACTCTCTTTTTTCTTTGGCACCAAAAAGAACCTGGAGTAATAACCCAATCCGGACTGATCTGGGGGGACGGGCTGGATGGCTCTTTTTCTTAGCAGCTTTGAAATCTCCAAAGCCGCTGCCTCCCTCTGATCGGGTCGGACATCGGGGAGACGTCTGGGTTTGGGGGGAAGGTTTATGAATGGAATGGAGTATCCTCTGGATATGATCCGGAGCACCCATCGATCTGTTGTAAGGGACTCCCAGTTTGACAGGTGCTCCGACAACCGCCCCCCCCGACTGCCTCCAGAGAGGGACAGTCGGGCAAGCCCTCAGGGCTGTTGCGCGGGTCTGTCCGAGAAAGGTTGTCTAGACCCGAAATTACGCGGCCCCCCCCTCTGCCTCTGGGCCGGCGTCCACCTTGTCCTCCTCTGCCTCTAGAGGACGAGTGGTCCGCAGCAGGATGGGATTGCTGAGACTTACGGAACCACAGCTTCTTTTGTCCCCTCTGATTCCTGGAGAAGGATTTTTGGGGATTAGAGAAGCGGACTCCGATGGCAGACAGCGTCTTCCCGTCCTTTTCGCTTTGGACCAGTGTGTCTCGAACAGTTTTGCCAAACAAGGCAGAACCGTCAAAAGGGGCGTTCGCGAAGGACGCCTTGAAGGGATCCATGAAGTCGCACAGACGGAGCCAGGAGAGACGTCGCAAGATGACCCCGGCTCTGCTAGCTCTAGCGGTTCCCTCCATTGCATGGGAGAGAAGCCGCATAGATGTATTGGAGATGGATTTTAGAGTGGCCATTCGAGTCTCAAAAACCTTCTTGTCTGGGACCGACATGGTCTCCGGGGGGGCTGCAGCGTATTCCTTAATCAAGTCTCGCTGTAGCCTAATGGTATGTGCCATATAGTTCAGTGCCCTTATGGAAAAGGTCACTGAAGCAAACATCCGCTTCCCAATCCGGTCAAGCGCTCGAGATTCCTTATCCGGCGGGTGAACCGAAGAACTCTCTTGCGCGAGTTCTTTGTTGGTGGCCGCCGCCACCAACATAGCATCAACGGGGGTTCCTTTGGCCCAAGACGGTCTATCTGTGGGTGGGCTGAGGACTTTATCGGGGCGCCTAGGGATTGGCTCCACGGTGTCGGGCTCCTTCCAAGCCCTGGTGATAATTAAGTCCACCAGGGGGTCGGCCGGAGGGGACACCCAGGAGGTAGATGGGCCGGCCTCAAAGGCCTCCAGGAACACGGACTCATCAAGGGAGGGCTTTTGGGCTGACCACCCCCCTCTGATATGCAACATTTCCATGATGTCTCCAAAGGAGACATCTTCAGGGGGGGACCTTGGGGAACCCTCCGTATCATCTAAGTCTGTGTCTGTGGTAACGGACTCGGGGGAGTCCAGGTGCCTCCTTTTGCACCGATGTTTCCGAGGGACCTCCTCGGTGGGACTGTCCGAAGAGGGCTCATCCACGGGTTGTTGTTCCTCCACGGGAACTAGCTGGAGGGCTTGGGCAGGCTGTCCCGATGGACGGATGATGGAAGACAGACCCTCATACAGTGGGGGTACGGGTGGATCCGAAGCCCGGGTCGGGGATCTGGAGGACCTCGACAGTACCCTCTCCACTACCTCAAAAGCCGAAGGAGAGCCACTCTCGCCAGTCTCTGAGAGCAATCTCCTCGGATCCGAGGAAGGGATCGGGGTCAGAGCCGATGCAGTCGGCGCCGAGGCAGAGGTGTGCTCCGACGCCAACAGCGCCGATGACACAGCAACTCCCTCAGATCCGATGCTCAGCCCTCGGCCCCGAGAGCTCGGGTCCGACAAGCTCGAAGGTATAGTCGGCATCGAAGAGACCACAGCTACGCCGACAATTCCCCGGGTCCGAAAGGGCCTGTATCCGATGACTCCGACAACCGAAAATGAGTCGGAGAAGGAGTGATCGGGGCAAATATGGGGGCCGCGCTCCCCCCCCAGAGGGGGGGGGGCAAGAGCATCCCCATCTGCATTTGGGTCTGCAAGAACCGACACATCATCTGATCCATATCTGCTTCGGAGATGCTTCGGGTCGACCTGGATGAAGTAGTAGAGGCGGGCCAGGAGGGCCGCCTCGAAGATCTCGAGGGAGACCTATCCTCCTCCTCCGGCGAAAAACAGGGCGAATGGCGCCGAGAGGAGGGGGATCCGGAGACCCTCGAGGGAGACTTAAGCAGTTTCACTGGCAGAGCCGAAGGATGAGATTTGGCCCGCCTTTTGTGGGACTTATGTCCTTCCTTATCCTTGTGCCTCTTCTCTCTAAGGGAAGAGGCACTAGTTTCCCCAGAGCTCAAACCCGATGAGGGAGGTTGAGTCCCGGGTAGAGCTAAGGGGATAGACGGCGCCGAAGCTGCCGAAGCAGCTGGAGCCCGAACGGGAGAGGAAGAAGAAGCCGACTCCTGGGGGAGCTTTCCCGCCAGGATCAGCTTGTTCTTCCTATCCCGAAGTGCCCGGGGGTTAAAGGCCACGCAGATCTGGCAGGCCTCTGACAAATGGGCTGCCCCCAGGCACAAAACACACTGAGTGTGGCCATCAGCTGGGGAAAGCTTGTGGCCACACTCAGTACATTTAGAAAAAACGGCCTTAGGCCCTTCAGACATTATTCACACACACACCCAAACACTAGGAGGGGGAGGGGAGTGAAGATAAGCTAGTAATTAAATTAACAAAAAAGGGACCAAAACTAGCACAAGAAGTAGAAAAAGGGACTAACACACACACAACGACAACTTTGTTTGAAAAAAGTTGGTTTAAAACCAGCAATGATCTCACCCAGCCAGGAGCTCTTCAAAGGGAAGCTTCTTCAGCCGCGGCAAAAAACTATCTGAGGTAATGTGGTAGGTAGTAGGGGATTATGGGTAGGGGGGAGGAGCTAGGAGCTCGGATCTTGGAGCTTGGAAAGCTGCCGGATCGGATCCGAGGTCGGATCCGACACCCACAGGTTGTAGATCAAATGAAGTAACTACTTCAGATCTAGAAATTTTCTCATTCACTATTAATATAGACCAATACTTCATAATAATGTTTTCTACTTTAGATGATGTTTAAGAAAAAGTATGTATAAAGGCACCTTTCAATTTAGATGCTTCTGTGGTGCACTTGGTGCACTCAGACGTTCCAGTACCCAATATAGGGAAAAATTTTGAATCCCTGTTATCAATAACTTCCCTTACTACACTGTCTATAAGTTTTTTAGGGTAACCCCTCTCTAGAAAAAGTGAAGTAATAAATTCCACCTCTTCCAAGAATTGATCCAACAAACTTGTCATCCTTGACGCGCTAATCATTTGGCCCTTCACAATCCCCTTTTTTTGATAAAAAGGGTGTCCACTATCAAAATGCAAATATGCATTGGAAAATGTCTTTTTTCTAAACAACTTTGACTGAAAACATCCATTGTTATAATCCTTATATAATGTAGCATCCGAGTAGTTTAAACTACATTCTTTTACACTAGAAGTGAAGGCCAAAAACTCAGTGGATTCATTAATGTAGCAAAAATATTCCTGCAACTTCTGTTTCGAGCCCTTCCAAAATAAACAGATGTCATCTAAAAATCATGTGTAGTAAGTAATGTACCTAGCCCACTCAGTTTGTAATATAAATGTTTTCTCCCAAAAGTATAACACACAATTGGCATATAAGGGAGCACACGGTGACCCCATAGCCACTCCTTTCTTTTGGTGATAAAATTCACCATTAAAATACATGAAGTTATTCCTAAGGACCGTTTCAGTAAATTCAATAATTAAATTAATAGTGTTACCATCCAGTCCTGATTCCATAGTAAGTAACTCAGAAAACCATTCGAGACCAATCTCACGAGGAATACTTGGAAAAAGTTCTACTACATCTATAGTAGCCATCAGTATATCTTCATCAAATTTGTCCTTGTTTATTCCCTTCAAGAATTCCCAAGAATCTTTATTAATATGTGGTATTGAGGCAACAAACTCCTTTACTTTCGAATCCACAAAGGTGGCCAAAGGCTCTGTAATCCCCCCACCACCTGCTACTATAGGTCTAAACTTAATGTTACTAATCCCCTTATGTGTCTTTGGAATCCCGAAAATAATCGGGATTCTAGGCAGATCAACGTATAAGAAATTATATAATTTCTCATCAATGCTTCCTTGCAGCAGATTATCCAGTAAATAATATTTAATTTTAGCATAGGCTATACTGATCTTATTCGAAGAAACCAAGGAGTAGTGCTCAGTGTCTTGCAAAATATTATACATATGTGTATCATAATCAACTGCATACATCAACACCACCCCCCCCCTTGTCTGGTTTCATAACCCTACACTTTTGTTCATTCAACATCTTCAATATCTGGTCATCCGTTTCAGAAAAATTGTAACTCAGACCATCCTTAAAATTTAGTTGCCTGATCTCCTTTTCTATAAGTTCCTCAAACATCTTCAAAAACAGGTGGGTAGGGGGATTGTACAGACTCCTCCTTGAAAATTCATCCTGTATATATTCTTGTCCTTTAAATAATATGTTCAAATTTAATTACCTAATAAAAAGTTTTAGGTCAATAATAGTATTGGCCAACAACCCAGGGCGGGAAGGAACAAAATGGAACCCTTTAGAAAATAGTTCATATCATCTGTTAAACAAATGTCAGTAAAGTTGTAAATAGTAAAGTTTCCCTTTTTGCAAACTCTGTTCTCATGATAATGTCCTTGTCCGTGTTCATACACCATGCCCTCATCTGCAATTATACTAGGCAAGATAATTAATTCTGGGGATAATTCCACCCCCTCCCCCTGTATCCCCCCCTTCTGATATTAAAAATCCTGCGCCAAATGCTTTCTCTCTTTTTCAGCCAACCTCTCATTTCTCCTAAGTACTGGCTGTCCACCAGAAGGTCCTACCGACTGATGGTTGTTGTTGTGACCTTCGTCGGTCCTATTCACAAAAACATTGTCCACTTTAGTGGAGGCACGGTACACTTTAGTTAAGGGATAAGCTTTCCCTTCCCTATATTCAAGCAAATCCCTTTCCAATTTCCTTAATTTTCTAGTGATAATTTTTTCACAATGGTTGTCTACCTCCCTAAATACATTCTCATATTTTATTTTCTCCCTAACAAACATATTATCACTTGTAATTTTATGATGAACAGAATTAAGCTCATTCAACAGGGCCTCACTTTGAGCATCATATTCACGTATCATTAAATTCATTACTTCGATACTGGTCCTATTAAATACTTCACACAGCTGTTGGTATAAAATACTATCCTGCTTAACATTATTTGGAAACTTAAAAACCCGGAGTCCCTTCGGGACTCTATTAACTTGAACACACTCTTTTAAATAATCAATTTCCAGCTGATTGGTCTTAAAAGCATGTAATTTATCACTAAAAACACCAAAATGATCATCAAAATTGACAGTGTTATGAGTAAATGTACCTTCATTAACATTAAATTGCTTGGTAGTCCATGTTTCAAAATTAAAATTGTTCATATAGTTCATATTGTCAGTCCCAAAACTGTCTTGCAAAGTTTTGTTGTTGTTATTATTCCCCATTCCTTGCTGAAACTGTGCATGCTGTTCGTTGACATTGGAACCGCTCGTACGAACCTCACTCTCCAAAATGGCCCAAGAAAACGTCGTTGCACGTCCATTACACAACTTTTGGGCATCAGGAAGCTGCTGTTGATTCCCCGGAAGACCGGATGACGTCTCAGGTACACGGTCTCGTAAGCTCTCCGTTAACTGAGTTAATAAAATAACTACTTGATTAAATTGACTTCTGGTAACCGGGGAATTATCTGCAGAGTCACTATTTTCCCTCAGAATAGCTGGAGTCCACTCCTTCGGCCATGAAGCAAGAACCAGTAAAATCAAAAAGCACACGAAACACAAAACCAATACATAAACACCATGGCTCACAGGACGGTGGACCCACAAACGATCTCCAAGCAAAGCAGAATAACAGGGTATAAAAACTTTAATAGAACTTCCACAATCAGTCTCCACAGTAAACAATATCGGTTAAGCGCTTTCACCCAGTCCAAGTACCAGGCTTCATCAGAACCATGAACATTATGTTCTAACAGCTTAAATAGCAAGTATACATCATGTGACTACCCCCTCCCACCAATAAAATAATATAATAATTAATACTATGTTTAAAAATATGTTGTACATGTTTAATGAATGTATTATTCAATGTTGTAAGCATTATGGATATGTATGTACAACATATTTTAAAACATAGTATTAATTTTATTGGTGGGAGGGGGTAGTCACATGATGTATACATGCTGTTTAAGCTGTTAGAACATAATGTTCATGGTTCTGATGAAGTCTGGTATTTGGACTGGGTGAAAGCGCTTAACCAATATTGTTTACTGTGGAGAGTGATTGTGGAAGTTCTATTAACGTTTTTATACCCTGTTATTCTACTTTGCTTGGAGATCGTTTGTGGGTCCACCGTCCTGTGAGCCATGGTGTTTGTGTAACCTATCTAACACCTTTTTGTGCCAGTCAATCACTCCAAAACGGTAGGTTAGGGCAGTAAGAACAAACTGGTTTATAACTTCAACTTTCTTCCTAGATGTCAACGCTGTTTTCAGTATTAATTTTAGTCTTCAAAAATATTCCTTACTGAATTTTAAATATTCCTTACTGAGTTTTATTCACCTTTGCTTGTGTTTTATTGTTGATCCTTCATCAGTTCCCAAGTGTTTATATATTCCCTTTTGCTCAAGTTCTTTTACATCACATTCCTGTCCCAAACTGATGTTTTCTTGGTGCTGCAGCTTTCCTGCTTTAAAGTTGCTTTTGCACATTTAAATATCATCTGAAAAATTTTGACGACTTACACTTGTGCTTTCAATTCCTCATCTGATGAACTATACAGTTTTAAATCATCTACAAAAAAATCAGAAGTCTTTACACTTTGTTGTATTCTGGGAGCCAAGTTGCAGCCATGACCTAATCTGTTAAGTAGACAACTTAATGGGTTAAGGGCAAGACAAAAGAGCAGCAGTGACAGAGTCTCGCTGGAACTTTTATCCCTGGAATAATAAATTGTCCTTTATCATGGCTTAACTGCAAAGTTGTATGCCACTGTTTCATGGTCGCTGCAATGTAATCAATCAATGTAGGGTGTAACTTATACATTTTTAAGCACTCTTTTATCTATGAATATGGGATACTGTCAAATGTGTTTTTGTAGTCTATCCATGTCATACTTAGGTTCTTCCCTTTTTAGCAGTTCTCCATTATGACTTTATTTAACAACAAATGATCCTTTGTTCCATATGGCTTTCATTTATTATCCTTTTGTTCTATTGCCATGGTTGAGTTTTCTTCTAAATGGCTATAAACTCTGTTGGCATCAATTCCAGCACATAGTTTATACATTGTCTTAAGGCAAATTATTGGTCAATAGTTTTTTAGGATAGCTTACAGGTTCACTCTTAAGTAGGAGTATTGTTTTTCCTGTTGCTAACCAGGCTGGTGTCTATTCAGGATGCACATATAAACAGTTCTTACTCATAGCTAAATCTTCATGTAAAGATGTTAATACTTTTAGCCAGAAGTTAGGTACTGCATCTGGGGCTAGGGTTTTCCAATTAGGAGCTTTTCTTAGCTTTATTTCAATCTCTCTGGCCATTACTTCATCCCATTTCATATCCTGTACCTTTGAACTTCTTATTCTTTCTTTTATTTCTTCTGTCCATTTAGCATCTTTGTTATATTCCACAGGATCTTCATAAATACTTCTCCAAAATATATCTATTTCTTCTTTTTTTTGGTGGTGTTTCAATTCCTTTTGCCTTGTTTCCCAATTCTCTATAAAACTTTTCTGGGTCATCAATATATTGCTTATTTTGTACTTTTATATTTGTCTGCATATCTTCTAAGTTTTTCTGCCTGTGCTGATATTTTAAGTTTATTATTTGCGATAGTCCACAACAGATCCTGATCTGTTCTGATACTGCACATTGCTTTTATCATGTCTGTCTTTCTGCGTATTTCTGTTGATCTGTTCCCTGTTCTATACTCTTCTAACAGTGACACTTCTTGTCTTAATTATTTTATAGTCTTCTTTATTCAATACTTCCATGATGCCATTTTATTTCTCCCCTTCCTTTCCCTTACTACTCTGTGTTTTTGTGGTAAGACTTTATCTGTTATTAATTTAACTGCACAGTAGGATATCCTGTTTACTTCTGTTATATTGCATGAATCTCTGTGGACAGTCCTAATTACTGTGTTTGTTTTATCAAACTTCTAACTTTTTGGGTTGTATTGACTTTCTGTAGTCTATTTCTTTCATTTATCTTAGTATCTCTGACCATCTCTATTAAATCAAGCAACTCTTCTCTTACATCATCTTCTTCTAAACTGGGAGCACATTATTTGTGCTCCATTTCCTGTGGACATTCTATAGAAAGTTCCAGAGCATCTTCCTGTGCCACATTCTCTTCAGTTTCATCCTGTGTCATCTGTTGCTCTTTCATATGGGAACTCACTGACCTATAACTCCACAACCATTGTCTGCATCAGAGTTGCTACAGGTTCCTGTTCCCCCTGTTGCTGTGCAATTCCAACTGACCGTTTGTACTGGTTTCCTATGGAAGGCTCCAAAGTATCTTCATATGGCAAAAGATCAGATGTTTCTCGCTCCACTGGTTTCTCCTTAATTTGGGGATCCATTGCTCTATCCTGCTGTGGTGCTTTCTGAGTTAGATTTTCTACACTAAATCTTTCACTTTACAGGTACTACATAACCTCAGGTTCTAGTTTTTTAACTTCTCTGTTACTAATCCTTTTTTCTACTTTTCCTCTGACTTATTTTTTGTACTGTAAAATTTTCCATGTCCAGATACCTTTGCCTGTATTTCTCTTCAAATATCTTTGGTGCTGCTCTTTTTGTATTGATTAGTTTTGCTTTCTCCTTTACATAAATATAACAACATATTAAATATTTTTTTTTTCTTTCCCATATCCATATTTCTTCTTCAGATGTCTCCTGATCCACCTGTTTCTCCTTAATCTGAAGACTCATTCCATCATGATGTGATGTAAACTGTGTCAGACTTTCTACACTAAATCCTTCACTTTGCACGTATTACATAATTTCAACTTCTATTTTTTAACTTCTACTTTACTAATCTTCTATTCTACATTCAATCTTTGTGATCTTATTTTTTAGTGTGAAATTTTCCATATCTGGATGCCTTTGCCTGTATTTCTCTTTGAGTATCTTCCGAGCTGCCTTTTCTGTGTTGATTAATTTGGCATTCTCCTTTGCATAAGTATTGCATCATATCAGACCTCTCCTTCTTTCCCAAGTCCATATTTCTTTTTTATACCTTTCAAAAGTCTCTAGAGATGTTGATGCTTCTTTTTCCAAATGGATCAAAGTTTCTAGATCTATATAATGTTTTTCACAAATCTATTGTATTAATGAGCACAATTTTTTTATTTGAAGCTTCTGACAGTTTTTCTTGTGTAATACTTTTCTTTCCTCTAATTTCTCTCTTAATATTTTTGTGTATCTTCTGTCTGGAAATTCTGGGCTTCTTTGTAATAGTAACAGTACATTTCTTTCTTATCCATCAATAACCACTCTATCGTTTTTATGGCTCTTTTTTGGCCTATCAGTTTTTGTGATTTGCTACTTCCTTCTACAACAGGGGGACCATCTTCTCCCTTGTCCTGGCCTAACCCCACCGTAGGAATGTTTCCGTGTCTTGAGGATTCTGCACTATCATTTTTCCCAGTCCTGGCACCAGTATGCCTTCCAAGATTGGGCAGTTTTATATCCTGGGTCTTGTGCACTCAGCTAGCTTTTTTTTAACCTGCTTCTTTCCATGATATATGCTATATAAAATACAATCTATATATCAGTGTTGTCTTGGTGAGATTTTGTGAAAAACAGGTTCCACCTCGTGAAAGTACTCACCAAGACTTGAGGATGAATTCAATTCCAGCAAAATTACCCTCCTTTGCTTGCTAACTTATCTTCTCTCTATTCTGCCTATATGGGGGGGATGACAATGAAGGTATTTCTTTTAAGTGACAAGTGGAAATTAAGTTGTTAGAGAGACAAGAGGGAATGCCTTTAATTTTGACAGGTTTCAAACAGCATTATGTCAGACTTGCTGGTGTAAACATTCAGCTTGTATTGAGTTATCCAGGTGCAGAGTGAGGAGAAATTAGTTGGTAATGTCTGTTGTAGAGCAACACATGTTTATTTGATTTCAGGAGTAAGATAGCATCAGTGTAGAGCACTACACTGTAGTATAGAATTTTGTAAGTCAGATATTTTATTTCTCATAAGCATTAATAGTTTTTCTACACTTCTTCTACTATACTGTGCTACTTTTCAAGTAAAAACTCTTTCAAAATGTCTCTTTCAGGGGAACATATTATGTTGCTGTTATGGTACATTTTCTAACTTGCTCCCATGTAGCAGTCACTTAGTCATGTATGACTATTACTACACAATATTATTTTTCTCATTACAATTCTTCATGCTACTACCACAAATGATTATATAAATACTATAATTGCAGCTATAACAGATGTACTTACATCTATTGGTTCTATGCATACGTCTTATTAATATCTCACCTTGAAAATGTTTATTCATATCTATCCTCTTAAGTGATGATGACATTCCCCTTTTAACTTCACCACTGAATGTTTTATATAAATTAATAGCGGAGAGAGTGTGCAGAGGAGCCTGTGGCATTAACATGCCAAATTCTTCAGATGGTCTGTTCCCCCTTGATCACACCTGGATATCTGTTCAAAGGTGCACTTTTTATTATAATATTTCGGTTATCTCAGTCAGTTCTGTGGACTAGCAGAAGGGCACATTATCCAGGGACTTAGTTGTTCAGTAGTTGGTTGTTTTATCTGCACTTGACAGTTGTTTTTATTGTGCTTTTACCTTAAAAAATTCCAGGCTCTGTAGATGTGTATCTCACATATAAGTGAAATTAATGGTAAAAATTCATCCTAATCTGACTACTACTTCGAACTGTATATTGTACTTGCTGTGCTTCCAGTAACAAAAAAAAAAAAAAAAAAAAGAAACCAGTCTCTGAAACCAGCATTGTAGTTTTAAGCTGTTTATTTGCAAGGGTGAAAAAGTATTGCTTTTTTGCAAATATTATGAGGAACAATATAAATTATATCCCAGTCATAAATGTGCTACTACTCTTTTTCAACAGAAAAATACGAATGTTCAAAATCCAGTTTGTTTTTAATACTGCACAGAGATTTTTTTTTTGTAAAGTTCAGTTGAAGTTGGCTTTTTTTCAGTCAACACAGTTTCATTTTCTTCACACTGGTCACACATGGTTTGCCCCAAAGTTGGCCAGTAAAACAAGCAGTGCTTACAAATACCAGTCCTTTCCTTTCGGCACACTTCATAATATAAGTAGGAGATATTCCTTTAGTTTCTCCTTTGTGGGACAACACCTCCTACTCCTTCTCAGATTTTGGGGACACCTTCCAGGCTGCCTTTATCCTCCACATGTAGATCCCTTGAGACTTCCCTTCAGAACTCTCTCCAATGGGAATGTAAGTCTTTTAAGAGGTAGTAGCCATGATACTCCCAACAGCTGTCATGGGGAATTGCCTCTCACTGGTTTGCCTGCCTGAAGTTATGCACTCACCATAATGTTCCATCTGTGTTTTGTATTTTCATACTTCCTCAGCTGATGGTTTCAGATCTGATCCTTCAGATCCAGCTCAGCCGTTGTTAAAGCCCATGGCAACCAAAAACTCTTGAGCTTCTCCCTTACCCATAATGCTCCAATCCCAAGTACCTCAGAACTTGCTTACTGATTTACTAGAAAGGAAGTATTTGTAGACAAATATGACGAAGACTATATCTGGAGCTCAATATAAAAGGCAATAATGTCCATAAACCACTTATTCGTCTAGGAGTTTAAAAAGGATGGTGGGTGGGGAGTTGAGGAAGAATGAAAATGGACAACACAGATGAAACATTATAGGGAGTGCATAACTTCTTTATCTGATGTTGTCAATTTTTATTCTAACCTCAAATGATGGGACAGAGTCCCCAGCTACCTAAAATCCTGGGTGGACTCAAGAAGGACATTTCTGAACACAGTTGAACCAAATGATGCTCTACTTCTGGAGACCAAATCCAATTTATAATGACTAACAGAGGTACGGGGAGTGGCCCAAGTTGTTGCAGCATGAATATTATCCATGGACATTCTAGACTGAAAAACTGAGGAAGTTGCCATGGATCTAGTTGCGTGGGCCCGTAACAGGTTTGGTAAGGTAATGCCCAATTTATTATAGATAAATGAAATACAATCAGTCAGCCATCTGGCTAAAGCTTCTTTGGCAACTGTTTTTTCCCAAATTTACTTCTGCAAATGAGACAAACAATTTGTCAGATTTTCTGATGTCTTTTGTTCTGTTTAGGTAAAAAACGTAATTGTCTGTGAACATCCAATAAATGTAACATGTATTTGCCCTTGTTATCAAATTCAGGAAAGAATACTGGCAAACTAATGGACTGATTGATATTAGATTCTGATAACTCCTTAGGAAGAAAGGATGTGTTATTTCATAAGGTACCTCTATCCTTGTGAAAAATCAAGTATGGAGGTTTCAAGGACAATACTTGAATCTCCAATTCATCTGGCAGAAGTAATGGCTACCAGAAAATTGTTTTCCAAGAAAGGTATTTAAGGTCACTTACCTACTGTTTTGAATGGGGAACGGGTAAGAGCTTGCAGTACCAGATTCAGGTCCCATGGGGGAGTAGGGTCTTTAAAAGGAGGTCTTAGAGGAAGAGTCCCTCTCAAAAAGGATTTGCAGCCCTTATGAGAAGCAACCGAGGAGCCCATAAATCCACTGTGAAAATTCGATGTAACTGCTAACTGAACCTTAACTGTTGAGGAACTAGCTCCTTCTTTAAAAAGTATAGCCAAAAATTCCAGGATGCTATGTATGGGAGCTGAAAAGGATCAACATTATTTTGGCGAGCCCAGTAAACAAACCTTTTCCATTTCCTGGAGTAGAGCTTTTGTGTAGAGGGTTTATGGGAAGATAAAAGTATACGTTGGACAGGTGAAGACAGCATAGGTTGTCTGGCTATTAATGGAATTGCAGAAGCCAGGTCGCCAGCCCAAGGTTTGATAAGCCTGGATGAATCATGCCTGTTGGATGAGACAGAAGGTCTGGAGTCGGATCCAGAATCCAAGGCTGGTGAAGCAAGTGAGGCCAAAGGAAGGGGAACCAAATCTGTCAAGGCCAGTAAGGTGCAATGAGAATGACTTTGCTCTTCAACATGGCAGCTTTCTGTAGGCATTTCAGAATTAGAGGAATTGGATGATAAGTGTAAAGTAGACCGGGGGGGGGGGGGGCAGTTGTGAATGAAAGCATCCCTCGGTAATTCTCCCTGTGGGGAGATTAGGGCAAAGTAACTGCTGAAATTGTTGTTTAGGGGAGAGGTAAAATGATCACAGCAAGGCTGGCCCCACTGATGGAAAATCATTTCTGCTACTTTCTTGTTGAGAGACCACTCAAGAGGTAGAAGAATGCACCTGCTCAGTTTGTCTGCTATCACGTGGACTTCTCTGGATGGTTGAGATCTCCCATTCCACATTCTGAGCACTTCTCAACACAAGTGATAAGATCTGGTTCCTCCTTGTTTGTTGATAAACCAAATTACTGACATATTGTCCACTTGAATTGCAATTGTCCCCAGAAGAAGAGAATTCTGAAAGGCCTGCAATGCTAAAAGCAAGGCTCTCATCTCTAGGACACTGATATTCAAGTTGGTCTCTTTGGGGAACCAAGTGCCATGGACTGGGACTGTTTTTCCCAGAAAATGCCCCCACCCCACCGCAACTGGTAAGCATCAGTGGTCACTATGGCCTTGAGTTAAGGGGGAATGAATGGACAGCCTTGTAAAACCTGGTCTGATTGAATCCACCATTTGAGATCTCTCTTGCATGCATAGATGATTCATATTGGGGTTGACATGGGTTGGTAAGGTATTAACCATTGTGTTGCTAGCATCCACTGAAGGATCCTCATGTAAAATCTGGCTAAAGGTAGTAGTGCTATTGCTATTCCTGTTGACATTGATCCTAGAACTTGAAGGACAAAGCGGGGTGAAATCCTGGTACGGCAGATTATTTTTCTGACCTGTGACCTTATAGTCTGAACCCTTGAAAAGGTAGTAAGGCTATCATTGACTTTGTGTTGAACAGTGCTCCTATAAACTCCAAATTTTGGGTTGGTTCTAGTTGAGACCTCTCATAGTTTGTGGTTATCCCCAGATGAGAACATGTCTGGAGAATCTAATCTCTTGTCCTTCTTAATTGATGACTGGTCAGGGCGTTAATGAGCCAGTCATCTAGCTATGGAAACATTTAGAATGCTTGCAGTCTCAAGTGAGCTGTTACTATTGCTATACATTTGTAAACAACCTGGGGGCTGTGGTGAGACCAAAGGGCAGAACTCAGAACTGGTAATGACTGACTCCCAGCCAGAAGCATAAATTCATTCATTGTCGCCTGTTCATCTTTATGTGATAGTACACATCCAGAAAGTCTATCGAGCACATTCAGTCATCCTTGCCCAAAAAAGGGAGAATGGACTGAACCGTGACCATCCAAACTTGGTGCGTTGAACTAAGTTGTTCAATTTGCTGAGATCCAGAAATGGTCTCCAGTCCCCTGTTTTCTTTGGCACTAAAAAGAATTATGAGTAAGTTCTGGATTCTATCTGGTCTGGTGGGACCTCTTGGATGACTCATTTTTCTAGGAGCTCTTGTACCTGAATTGCTGCTTCTTCCCTCTGACTGGGTGGAACATTGGAGATTTTTCTTGAAATTTGAAAAGGAAGGGAAAATGGTATTATATAACCTCTAGAAATAATCCTCTGCACCCAGTATAAAGAAGTTATGTACTCACCATAACATTCCGTTTTTGTTGTCCTTGATCTTGCCTTCCTTCTTGCTGGTTGGATTCGGAGCTGATCCTCGGCTCTGACTCGGCCATATACTATAGCTCGAGAGCTTTTACTGCCTTGAGGCTAGCCTCTATCCCAACAGCGTCGAGATTGCGAATTACTGGCTCAGGCTAAGTGTTTTTTTCTTTTTGACTAAATTACAACATTTTGCTAAATAGTTTGCTAAATCGTTGTTAGATACTTAGAGTTAGAGAGTTTCTTTATAGGTTAGTGTTCATTCTAACCTTCCATTATTTGTTGTTGTTGTAGCCATCGTTTTACTTTAGGCCTACCTTTTCCTTGAGAACCCATTTAACTTAGAGGGTTCCTCTTCCCTTCAGCCCCGTTTTTAGTTAAAGGGCTTTCCCTTCATTCCTAGGAGCAGCCGTTTAATTAGAGACTCTCCTCATTGAGGGAGGTCGCTGTTTTAACTTAGAGGCTCTCTCTCTTCACTCCTTCCTTTCAAAAAAAAAAAAGTTTTCTTTGTTGTTTGTAGTTAAGCTAGTTATTGGCTTTTAACTTTGTGCATTGTTTGTTCTTAGTTGATAGTGATAACAAGTGTGTGTTTAAAGTCTGACTATGTCTAAGGATTCCACTAAAAGAGACAAAACTTTGGGTTTTAAGATGTGTGACTCGTGCTGCCAAAAGATGTCTCTTATGTATGGGCATATGTGCTGTGTATATTGCTTAGGGGCCGTACACCTGCAGGACTTGTGCTCTATATGCCATGCCTTCAGTTCTCGGGTCCTGCAGGAGAGAAAAAATAAACTGATTTTGCAAGGGTTTTTGAAGGGCCCCTTTGATGCCTCTACGGAGGGGACTCAGCCAACAAAAAAACAGGACAAGTCCACTAAACCATCATCCTCGTCGGCTCCAATATTGAAGTCATCCAAAGGAAAAGACAAATCTTGAGCATTGTCGGATCCTAGTGTTGGTTCTGACAAGGCTCTTTCTCCGGCGGCTCCATCAGTAGTCTTGGAGCCAGTCAAGACTCACAAGAGAACCAGGTCTCCCTCTCTGGAACTGGTGCAGTCTGTTCCACAATTTCCACTCTTACAATCTCTGGCAGGCAATCATCAGTCTTCCACCCATTCCTCTTGGTCATCCAGGAGTCTTCCCGGATGATGATGTGGAGAGAGTGATGAAGAAAATTATTATCGAGCCCAGCCCATAAGGAAGTGGTGCCGACAGTCCAATCAACATCATTATTGATTCCTCCTCTGACTATCTTGAGTTCGGAGCCAGAGTGCATGGAAGTTGTTGTGATGGAATCGTCGATCTGATCTCTCGGTTCCAATTTCTGCTCCGATCTCCTCGTCACCCCATTCTATCGTTAGCTCCGAGGGAGGGAGCAGCATCGGACCCTTGTCCGACCCTACTGTCCCTCTCGGAGCTTCGGCTCAGGTGATTTTGGCTCCTACATTGGCCTCAGAGCCATTGCCCTCGGTTTGGAGGAGATCTCCAGGCTCTTCGGAGCCAGAGACTCTTTTGGGCCAGGACCGCAGTGCCTTTGAGGTGATGAGGAGTGTGCTGTCCTTTGAGACCGCTCCACCCTCAACTCCATTAGCTCGTTCTCCATCAGTGCCGGTGTCCGCTTCCAAACCCCCCCCCCCAAGCGTAGAGAACCCATGCTCCAGAATGCCCCATTGGGCGACCCCACCTCTTCTGAAACCTCCCCAGTGCACCCCTCAGAGGAGGTCCCTCGGAAGAGGAAATGTAAGAGGAAGCATTTGGACTCCCCTAAGTCCCTGACATCAGACACGGACTTGGAGGACTCAGAAGGGTCCCCACAGTCCCCCTCTGAGGATATCTCATTTTCAGACATCTTGGAAATCCTTAGGCAGAGGGGTAACTGGAAGTCCCTTGCCCCTTCTGAGGACGAGTCTGTGTATCTGGATGCATTTGGCTCCCGACCCTCCACCTCTTCGGTGTCTCTGCCTTTCGACCCACTGTTGGCCGTAGTGAGTCGGAAGGCATGCAGCTCTCCAGAGACTGTGGAACCAGTTCCGCAGAGGCCCAATAAATTTATTACTGCTCCGGGCGACAAGCTTTTTCTATCTGAAGGCATGCTTGTCAATGCTATGGTGGTGGCAGTAGCCACTAAGAAAGAACTAGAGGAAACTTCTTCTTCTTCTGTCCATCCACCGAACAGAGAGTCCCGCACGATGGACAGGAATGGGAAGCGTATGTTTTCTTCAGTGGCCTTTACACTCAGGTCACTGATTTATTTGTCCCACTTTACTCACCTTCAGAGGGATCTCCTCAAGGAGTTGGGAGATACCCTACAAGATCCTACAGCTGAGAGAGCTGTGGGCAAGGTAGCTTCTCAGCTTGCGACCTTGACTTCTGTAGTTAACTTCTCCATGCAGCTGATCTCTTATGCAGCAGATGGAGTGAGTAGGGCGGCCGGCACAGGAGTTGCCTTACACTCCTGGATGCACCTTTGTCAATTTGCGGAGCCCTTCAAATTCTCCTTTACCAACACCCCCTTTGACGGCTCATCACTGTTTGGGACTCAGGTAAAAGAGACTCTTACCATGTGTGAACCGGATGGCAAAACTCTCTGGCATGGGAGTACATTTTTCCGCTCCTTCTAGACCTTACCCAAAATGTCAGAAGAGCGGGACTATGTGGTTCCGGAAATCCCAGGGAGCTTCGCCTAACACAAGTAGAGATTTTTCCCCCAGAGGCAGAGGGGGAAATAATAACAGAAGATGCCAGTCTCATGGCAGGGAGGGTCCGCAGAATCAGGGCGAAAGAGATACATTCTCTGGTAGGCCCTTCCAGCGCTCCTGAAAGGAGGCCCAACTGTCCACCCATGGAGGCAGTCGGGGGCAGATTATCCTTGTACCCAAACACCTGGCAGACAATTACGGAAGATACATGGGTACTATTGATAATATCCAGGGGTTACAGAATTCCCTTCTCCCAACCACCCCTTACAAGGAAACAAAAGTCAATCCCAGATGTTCCACCCAATCTTCAGGATCAAGCAAACCTAGAAGTTCAAAGGTTGCTAGAAAAAAGAGCCATCCAGGAAGTCCCCGCAGACCAAATTGAATCCGGAAGTTACTCAAGGTTCTTTTTAGTTCCAAAAAAGCCAGGGGACTGGAGGCCTATTTTGGATCTCAGCAGACTGAACAAATTGGTCAATAAAACAAAGTTCCGGATGGTAACACTGCAGTCCATTCTTCCCTTTTTGGGTCAGGACAATTGGATGTGCTTTATCAATCTCCAGGATGTGTACTACCACATAAAAATGGACAGATGATCCAGGAGATATATATGCTTCCATCTGGGAGCCAGTCATTACCAGTTCAGAGCTCTGCCCTTTGGTCTCACCACAGCCCCCAGGGGGCTCACCAAATGCATGACAGTAGTTATGGCTCACCTGAGGCATCTAGAATTCCAGGTGTTTCCATATCTAGACGACTGGCTCCTTACTGCCACCACCGAGCATCAGCTAATCAAGGCAAGGAACTCCACAATTCACACTTATTCACAAGTAGGCATCACCATAAACTGTGAAAAGGCTGCCTTGTTGCCTTGTCAATATATTACACTTATAGGGGCAGATTTAGACACAAGGGCCATGATAGCAAAGCTGCCTCAGGAAAGTGTGTCAACCATTCGTCAAGTTTCAATCCTCATGGCAAAAAAGAGAATTCAGGCAAGATTTTTCCTGAAAGTCTTGGGTTCAATGGCTGCCGCAATTACTCTGGTCCCTATGGCACGTTTCCCCACGAGAATTCTCCAGTGGCTCCTTTTTGCTCAGTGGTTATTCCAGAATTTACCAATGTCACATCAGATTTTAATCACGGAGTCCTGCAAGAAAAATCTAGAATGGTGGCTTCACTCCTCTCTGGTGACAATAGGCAGGCCGTTTCTAACCCCCCAACCTGTAGTCACAGTGATCACGGACACTTCCCAGATAGGGTAGGGGTGCATTATCTGGGACAGACAGTTCAAGGGACTTGACAGTAACACGAGTACCACTTGCATATCAATGTCCTAGAGATGAGAGCGGTGCTTCTGGCGGTGCAAGCATTTCAAGACTCTCCACCTACAGGGACTATAGCAATTCAGACAAACAATATGTCGGAAGTATGGTACATCAACAAATACGGCGGAACCAGGTCTCATCCCTTGTGTCGGGAGGCTCTATGAGTATGGCAAAGGGCGATGTCTTCCCAACGTTTTCTGATCGTAACGCACATTCTGGGGAAATCCAATGTGATAGTGGACAAGCTCAGCAGGGCGATTCTGATGCCTCATGAGTGGTCTCTGAAACAGGAAATTGCAGACTTGATTTTTTGCAAATGGGGCCAGCCATGCTGCAATCTTTTTGCCACCCCCTTCAACAACTGCAGCAGCTACTTTACTCTAGTCCCACCACCAGGACAGTCGACCAGGGATGCACATTTTCACGATTGGCCCCCGGGACTGCTTTATGCCTTTCCACCATTCCCCCTGATCCCCAAGGTTCTTCAGAAAGCAAACTCGCAGGGTTTCAAAAAAATCCTCATTCCCCATTTCTGGCCTCATCTGCAGGGGGAGCCTTGGATCCTGGACCCAGTTCCAGATCTCCTGATCATCAGACGGGTGCACTCCACTCTTCCATCCAAACCCTCAAGCTGACAGCTTGTTTTCTCCACTTCCAGTCTTAGCCAGGCTTCCTGATATTTCCCGGGCATTTCAACACATTTTGATTTCCTCCCACAAACCCACTACCAGGAAACTTTATGCTAGTAAATGAAAGGGGTTCTGTTACTGGCCACACAAGAACGAGATTGATCCCTTTACTGCACCCATTTCAAAGATTCTCAAATTTCTTGCTGAAACGTTTGAGTGAGGAGCAGCTGCAGCCTCCATCCAGGTTCAGCTGGCTGCCATTTCTAATTTTCATGTGGGAGAAATTATGTCACATAGGCTATGCAAAGCATTCCTAAGAGGTACTATCCTCTTAAGACCTCCTATAAGAGAAGTTCTCCCCCCCAGGACCCAAATTTAGTTTTAGCAGCTCTGATTCTTCCCCCCTTTGAGCCAACTGCTACTTGTCCCCTAAAATTTTTGACATGGAAGACCCTTTTCTTCACTGCCATTACCTCAGCTAGGAGGGTTTCAGAATTACAGGCCTTATCAATTCATCCTCCGTACTTAATTTTCCACAAAGATAGAGTCTCTCTCAGAACCAATCCTTCCTTCTTACCAAAGGTGTGTTCAGAGTACAACTTGAATCAATCCATAGAGCTTCCTGTATTCTTCCCCAATCATGGCAACAAGGCAGAGTATAAGCTCCATCAATTAGATGTTCATAGACAGTTACATTTTTATTTACACAGAACCAAGGACATCAAAAAATCTGACCAATTGTTTATATCCTTTGCAGAGAAGAGAAAAGGTTCTTCAGTCTCAAAAGTGACCTTATCTAACTGGCTTTCAGACACCATCACCTACGACTATGATTTATGAAACAATAAACTTCTAGGGAAAGTTAGAGGGCACTTAACTAGGGCCTTGTCTACCTCTATTGCCTTTCAAGCCAAACTGCCTTTAGATTCATTCTGTGCAGCAGCTACATGGGCTAATCCTCATACCTTTATCACTCATTACAAAGTAGATGTGGCCTCTCAGAACAGAGCATCCTTTCCTTCCACAGTCCTGAAGAGTCTCTTCCAGTGAGCCACCCAAGAAACAGGTGCTGGGGACGAGGTCCCAACCAGCAAGAATGAAGACGAGATAGGGACAACATAACATAAAGAAGTTATGTACTCACCATAACGTTCCATGTTTGTTATCCTTGATCTCACCTTCCTTCTTGCGTCCCACCCTCCTTCCCCCTTCCTGGAAGATTGAGTGGACTTCCTTCATTGGATACACTGGCTGATTTTCCCTTTACCATACCAGTTAGTTACACCTAGACTCCCTTTCTATCCCTTTGCTGATTATTTACATCGTTATACTCAGGTGTTCTGTTATATGTAAAAATCTATTAGTTTTTACTTGCATAGTCTAGTATTTGGGTTATCGCAAACGAGATCTGGGTAACTCCTGTTAGGCATGTTGGGATAGGGGCTAGCCTTGAGCCCATAGTATACTGCCAAGTCAGAGTTGAGGATCGACTCCGCACCCATCCAGCATGGACAAAGGTGAGAAAAGGACAACATAACATCTGCTGTTATTTCTAGCCAGGCTCTCTGGTGCAGGAGTAGTTGACCCCCGAATGCCTCCAGAGGAAGGCAATTGGGCCTCCTTTCAGGAGCGCATGCAAGGGTCTGTCAAAGAACTAATCTCTGGACTCCTAGTTTTGCAGGCCACCTCTGCCACAGGGGCAGCATCTACTATTAGAGTCCCCCCCTCTACCCTGGGGGAACTTCCACTACATGTCTCCTGGAAAGATCCCTGAAACGTTTTGAACCACATCTTTCAAATACTACGTTCATTCCTGAAAAAGGATGATAGATGCAATCTTTGAGATGTCAAAAAATCGTATGCCCATGGCCAGGGTTTTTCCATCCTTCTCACACCTGTATAATCTGTCTTTCAATATTGGGTCAAACAAAGACGTGACATCAAAGCATTGACAAACAAAGACTTAAAAGGCTCAACAAAAATCACATAAGCACATCCGGGCTTGTCTCCTGATGGAAATGCCTGAACCCACTGCCCTTGAGGTTCTTTTGGCTACATGCAAAATGAGTCTCATGGATGAATTGGAAAGAGATTGCAGGGTGGCCAACTGAGAAGTAACAGATGATTGTACTTCCTCAGAAATGGATACTGAGAGGGTATTTGAAAGTTCTTTAATCAAATCCCTCTGTAACCTTGTGAAATATGCCAAATAATTCAGTGACTTTAAGACGAAGGTCACTGAAGCATAGGCACACTTCCCAAACCTGTCCATCATCCGAGACTCCTTGCTGGGGGGATGAACAGTGGAACTCTCCTTGGCAAGTTTCTTTTTAGTGGCCACCGCCATGACCATGCCATCAGCAGGAACTCCCTTTCCCCAAAATCTCTTGTCCTCCAGTGGTGCCATAATTTTGTCAGGTCTATGAGGTATTGGTTCAACTGTATCACGATCCTTCATGCTCACTGAGAGATCAACTCTATGAGCTCGTTGGCAGGTGGAGTCACCCAGGAGGTAGACAGGCCAGTACCAAAAGTCTCCAGGAATACAGACTCCTCAGACAAAGGGTTGCAGGACTTCCAGCTTCCTCTCTGCTGAAGGATGTCAAGGATGTATCCAAATGAGACATTTTCAGGAGGTGACCGTGGGGATCTTTCACCCTCTTCGAAGTCTGTATCTTCTGTGACAGACACTTCTGGGGAGTCAAAGTGCTTCCTTTTGCATGTCTTCTTCTTAGGGACCTCTTCAGTGGAATGCTCTGGGGAAGTATCAAAAGAAGTCAGGATATCCAGTTAGGAAGCCTGGGGTTTCAGTACTGGCTGTCCCTGTGGAAAAGAGGGATGAGACTTCAAATGCAGAGACGTCAAGGCTGTAAGCTGAGGATCTGAGGGGGTAGGAACCATCTGTGTAGCTGAGACAGACAATGCTCTCTCCATAGCTTTGAAGGCAGACCACCCCAGAGAGGGAGAGGACTTTGGATCCAAAAAGGCAAGCTTCTGGACCATTGTCCCTCCCTGCTCTGAGGACAATCCCCCTGAGGCAGAAGTTGGAGCCAAGGTAACCCTTGCCGAGGCTACGAGGTGCAGAGACAGCACCTACAACATTGGAGTTAACTCCAACACCTCGGATCTGACAGGGAAGCCTTGACTCAGACAGCTCTCCATATCTTACTGAACCAAAGTGGTCAGAGTGAACTTCAGATCTGAGGAGAGAGGTATCCTTGGATCCAAGTCAGATGGAGCTGGATGGCTCAGATTCAAAAACTCTTAAAACAGTGGAATGAATTAGAGGAGGAACTGGAAGACGGGGTGTGACAGAAGATTGGACCTCCTGACCGAAAGGGGTTGGAGCCAAAGGGGCACCCATCAGAGTCTGCACCAAGAGAATACTTCTCACCACTCTCTGCAAATATTCTTCTGCTAAGCTCCTGGAAGAATGAGTGGAAAATACCAAAGGGGACCTAGGTCTCTCCACAAAGGGAGAGGGAACCCTAGAGGGAACTGGATATACTGAAGGGGAGTATCTAGTTCTTGGAAGGTAAACAATACCAGATGAAGCAGTTGCATCAACTGGCTTATGCACTGGACCAGATGAAGTCTGATAAAATATTGCTTTTTTCTTTTGCTTTGGATCCAATGATGAGGTCAAATCCGATGAATCCCTTTTTGGCGATTTCAGGTCTGAAAATGTTGTCTTTTTCCCTTTAGGATCCAAAGGAGAAGTTGTATTAGAAGCAGGTCTTTTTCTTGGTTGCTCTGAAGCCATAGAGGAAGAGGTAGAAAGGCTCAGAGAAGGAGATTTAGATCTTTTAGACTTTTTTGGGGGACACAACTTCAGATAAAGCCTCTTCGAAAGAAGAAGGTAGAAGTCCTTTCAGAATCAACTTATTTTTTCTCTATACTAGGGCTCTAGGGGTAAACCCACAACAGATAGAGCAATCGCCTTGTAAATGGAGACCAGGCAATACACACATAAAGTGTGAGTATCAGATAATGGAATCTTGTCCCCACACTTAAGACATTTTTTTAATCCAGCTGGACTGTTTTCTTTCTCTGCCATGGTAAGAACAACAGTTTTTAAGGAGAAAAATTCAACAGTAGAAATTGAGATCTTTTTTTATATAAGAGATAGGAAGGAAAGAACTTTCCAGCAATAGTAATAAGTAAAACTACATTGCATATATAGAAAATGGGGAATTACCAGCAATGTTAATAAGAAAACTACACTGTGTGTAGAGAAAGAATACCAATAACAGTATTTGAAGGTATAAACATGTATAGAAGGAGGAATAGAGTTATGTTAAGTAGAATAAACATCAAGAGGGAAGGCGATTAGGTAAGGGATTAAAGAATAACAGGAATATAGGAATTTGAAAGGTTTCATTAGGGAAAAAATTGAAAATTCAAAACTTTATAAATGTGTCTGCTCCAGAGTAATGGTCACCACGTCTTTCACATATAGTGGCAAATGAGATCTGAAGTACTTGGGACTGAAACATTATGGGTAAGGAAGAAGTTCAAGAGTTTTTGGTTGCCACCAACTTTAGCAACGGCCAAACCCATCAGTTGAGGACAGAATGAAAATTGACAACATCAGATCTCTGTATTTCCCTCTTCTGATATACCGTGTAAAGACATCCCCAACTGGTGCACAAATAGCAGACACAACACTACAACAAGCAGAGTGCTTCCTAGTCTCAGCAGTAACTGTGCCACAATATGTATTGTCTCTCTCCCATAGTGATTCCCATATATAAGCTTTTCTTTTGTACACTCACTCAATATTTGCAGTTGCAATCAGATTCAATTAGCTTTTAATAAATATCCATATAATATATTCAAAATCCTGTTCAGGCAGGTCCTTACGTTGCTTTGCATCAGTCTGGGAACATATACCTCACTCATCAGTACATTGCACATATTAGTTTATCTCTTAGTAAATGAAGCAATCTATTTAGTCATTAACAAATTATTATATGACTTATCACTCCACGGAAATGTTACTGGATGTGCTCCCTTGCCTTTATGTAGAAAAATATAAACCTTTGAATCTTTGTCGGTCATGTTAACATCAAGGGGATTTTGCAGTATATGTTTATAAAACCTTCTGTTGTTGTTATTTCATTGATCAGGTACAGAATTTTGTGCTGTTGCATGAAAATGTGTTAATACATATTCCTTTGCCATTTTTACCTGGACTGGAGCTTTAACTTGCTTAAGAGATGAACTATCATCTATTACTTCTTGAAGAGAGAATTATTTTCTTTTTTTGAGACAGAAGTTTTTTCTTAATTATATATCTTTGAGTATGGTATTTGGTGAGGTATGGGAATCATAAATGTTACCACTAATCTACACTAAGTGTACACTTACTGTAGTCTTTCTAAGTGAACAGATAACACAAGCAATGTGGTACAGATGCTCTTGAACAGGGAAAGTGTAGACTAAGTGTATGCTTAGTGTACATCTAGTGGTAACGTTTATGAATCCCAGAGATTATCTGTAAAGTTTAAGATAGTCAGATTGATATGTGGATTACAACAAGCATAAATATTAGGATGAGTAATGTAAAAAGTGGATAATATTTCTTTTGGATCTGCAAATAATTTATCATCTTTTATCAAATCTGGAGCATTTCTCCCCGGGCCTCCGCTGAAAACAGGCTCTGTGGAACCTAGTCGGACTTTCCTGGTCAACAAATGATAAATAAATAAATAAAATAAAAAATAAAAAAGCTATATTATTTAAACCGTGATTTAATTTAAGTAAGCTGGAAACAATTTTGAAGGAATGGCAGACCACTCTGCATATCTAGCTCATAAACAGTATATATAAAAAGTGTACACACCCCTGTTAAAATGCCAGTTTTTTGTGATATAAAAAAGAGACCACAATAAATCATTTCAAAACTTTTCCCACCTTTAATGTGACCTATAACCTGTACAATTCAGTTGAAAAACAACTCTGTTAGGGGAAAAATATAAAAAATAAAAAATGTACAATAAGCTGGTTGCATAAGTGTGCACACCCTTAAACTAATACTTTGTTGTTGCACCTTTTGATTTAGTTACGGCATTCTGTCTTCCTGGGTAGGAGTCTATCAGCATGGCACATCTTGACTTGGCAATATTTGCCCACTCTTCCTTGCAAAAGAGCTCCAAATCTGTCTGCAAGGGCATCTCTTGTGCACAGCCCTCTTCAGGTCACCCCACATATTTTCTATTGGATTTAGGTCTGGGCTCTGGCTGGGCCATTCCTAAACTTTAATTTTCTCCTGGTGAAGCCATTATTTTGTTGATTTGGATGTATACTTGGGGACAGTGTCATGTTGAAAGGTGAAATTCCTCTTCATCTTCAGCTTTCTAGCAGACTCCTGAAGATTTTGAGCCAAAAGTGACTGGTATGTGGAACTGTTCATAATTCCTGCCACCTTGACTAAAGCCCCAGTTCCACCTGAAGAAAAGGAACCCCAAAGCATGATACTCCACCACCATGCTTCACCGTGGGGATGGTGTTCTTTTGGTGATGCGAAGTGTTAATTTTGCGTCAAACGTACCTTTTGGATTTGTGGCCAAAAAGTTCAACCTTGGTCTCATCAGACCACAACACATTTTCCCATATGCTTTTGGGAGACATAATGTATTGTTCTGCAAATTTTAGCCGGGCCTGGATGTTTTTTCTGTGTAAGAAAAGGCTTCCGTCTTGCAACTCTACCTCATAGTCCAGACATATGGAGAATATGGGAGATTGTTGTCACATTAGTACACAACCAGTACTTGCTGGAAATTCCTGCAGCTCCTTCAGTGTTGTTGTAGGTCTCTTGGCAGCCTCCCTGACCAGTTTTCATGTTGTCTTTTCATCAATTTTGGAGGGACGTCCAGTTCTTTGCAATGTCACTGTTGTCCCAATATTTTCTCCACTTTTTGATGACTGTCTTCACTGTGTTCCATGGTATATCCAATGTTGTAAAAAATTTTTTGTACCTTTCTCTTGACTGATTCCTTTCAACAATGAGATCCCTTTGATGCTTTATAAGCTCTCTGTGAACCATGGCTTTTGCTGTAGTAGGAAACTGAGTAAATGTCAGGAAAATCCTACTAAGACAGCTGAACTTTATTTGGGGTTAATCAGAGTCTCTTTAATTGATGGCAGGTGTGTACCCAAGAAGACTGAATGCTATAATTAAATCAAAAGGTGCTTCAACAAAGTATTAGTTTATGGGTCTGCACACTTATGTAACCAGCTTATTGTAAATTTTTTATTTTTTATATTTTTCCCCTAACAGATTTGTTTGTTTTTCAATTGCATTGTACAGGTTATAGGTCACATTAAAGGTGGAAAAAGTTTTGAAATGATTTATTGTGGTCTCATTTTTTATATCACAAAAACCTGGCATTTTAACATGGTTGTGTCCACTTTTTATATCCACTGTATGTACTTCTGAATAAACAGTAGATTAATAATAATTACCATTATAAATACTTAAGACATTATCCTGTTCGATTCTCAGCTAAAGCGTCTTCTGTGTGGAGACATGCATGAATGGGCGTAACTTCATTGAAGGTTGTGCGTCAGGGCCGGCAACTCGGCACGTAAAAATCTACTACTAATCATTAGCAGACCGGAGTTCCGCTGTGGCGACCCCTAACCGGGAAAAGCCGAAAGACACATCAACCATTATAAATACATAATGACTGACTGAATGAATAAGATAATGACACAACAAAAATAAAACAATGAATTAATAAGATCCAAATTGTTGAAGTCAAAATCTCTATGGGAAAAAAAGAGGTTGCAGCATCTGTCCTGTGAAAAAGAAATTCTAAAAGACTAAAAGAAAAGTAATAAGGTCCACACAGACAACTGTAAAATAAAATATTAGACTAACAAGTGGTTACTACATGATGTTAATACATTTAAGGATATAACATTTAGATAGAAGATCAGTCCAGGAGACGTCGATACATATACCAAGATATCTAAACCTCCTCAGGCACACATGCAGCAGACAGGCAAGGAACAGAATGTATTTTAAAAAAATATCTATCAGTCTACAGTGGGGAACGGCCAGCAAAAGTTTAAGTTTGAACAGGTTAATCAATCAGCTCCTATAAGAAATAAATGAAGTGATCATGTAGCAAGAAACAGGCGAGATATCAAGCAGAATGACTCATCCCCATCTGAAGCCCCACTCTGACAGCTTTAAATGTTTCTCACATCAAATCAGGTCACAGTGCCAAAAAGAACAAGCTGCACTCCAAAGAAACCAAAATGTCACATAGGTGTGAACACACAGAGCACAGCAATGTTAGCAACAATTCAATACAACACCAAGGATCTTCCAGCAGTAATGCTACAGCAATTGTTCAAGTCAGTTTACATCCAACAACAGCAGACAGAAAAGAAGAACATTTCCTCTCAGGTCTGCCCCACAAACTATTAAAAGTATTGCAAAATAAGTTTCAAAATCACTAGTAGCAAAATTTACGCAAAGGTAAGAACTGTCCAGTTCACCAGATCACTCCGACAACCAGCAATGACAGATGTTGCCAAAAGTAGAGCTACTAATTTAGCTCTAGAGTATCACAAATGGTAATCCTTTATTCGGAGTCCATTAGCTATTCGGCCTACTTAAAAAGCAAGACTCATTCAGGCAGTGCTACAAGATACTAGACCCTCACTTGAAGGTAACCGAGCTGCACACAGTAGACTGGCAAGTATGCCAGCTTAGGGGATGAAATGCCAGTCAATGAAGCTGATACTGCCTGTAATGTCATACAGCATAGCTAGCAGATAAAACACAGATAATGTTTAAGTGTTTACAGAAAAGTGCTGATTGGTAAAGCTGGTAATGCTGATACTGTTGTGGAGAATAGCTAGTTAGTTACCTAGACAGAACAGAACTGACACCCTAAGGGTTAAGTAAAATTACTTAAGAAATCAAGCAATGCAATGTACTAACAACAAATACTATAGTAAAAGATAAATTCAAGAAATAAACAAGTGTGAGGCTTATTGCACTGGCAACCAGTTGCCATCTTCAGCAATTTAATATTGCAGCCCTGAGCAGTTTATTATGTATTGCAGATGACTACATATACCTTATGATTTGATTAAGTCACCAGAAGAATTACTAAAAAATGCCAATATTCCACAGCACATCAAAATGAAAGTTAGTTACTATTTACGGATGCTCCAATTTCATAACACACGGGTACTTTCTGCTATTGACAGGAGGCACAAATTACACAGCATTTTCCTCATAACATTACTGTCATTTTCATTTCTTCTCATAAGATAACAATATTATTTAATGGTTAAATTTTCTCATTTATCACTGCTAAGGCAAAATAGGAGCCGGCCTGACATCCAAAGACTTTCTGACAACATTCTTCTTCTTGCAGACAGGGAAAGGCAAAACTACAGAGGCCGGTAGCTGTTCCATAGGTTAAACTGAGAGTGAGATCTTAAAACTGGATAGTGAAACTGTAAAATAGAGTTAAATTATATAGCAACAGCACTTAACCAGACACCAATACTGCGGTGGTGGTGCTGCGGTAGCGTTGTCGTCTCACAGTAAGATGTCCTGTTCGATTCTCAGCTAGAGTGTCTTCTGTCTGGTGACATGCATGAATGAGCGTACCTTCGTTGAAGGTTATGCGTCAGAGCTGGCAACTCGGCATGTAAAAATCTATTGCCAATCATTAGCCGACCGGAGTTCCGCTGTGGCAACCCCTAACTGGAAAAAAACGAAAGACACAACAACAACAACTTAACCAGACACCACAGGATGGAAAAAAATGTCTCACTTTATATTTATAAAAAGATATTTTGATGAATTAATGTTGTTGTGTCTTTCGGCTTATCCCGGTTAGGGGTCGCCACAGCAGAACTCCGGTCTGCTAATGTTTGGTAGTGGATTTTTACATGCCGAGTTACCAGCCCTGATGCACAACCTTCAACGAAGGCACGCTCATTCACGCATGCCTCCACACAGAAGACGCTCTAGCTGAGAATCGAACGGGACAATGTCTTGCTGTGAGGCGACAACGCTACTGCAGCACCACTACCGCGGATTATTTTGATGAATTAATATGATTCGTTATTATTCACAATGGATATTAGTTAAAAAGGGCGTAAGTTAGCATTTCATGAATATTCATTTTCTTCCCTTCTAACTTCCAAACTTCCACAGGAATACCATCTGTTCCTACTTCATCCAATATGTTCAAATCCATTATTTCAATCAAGCAACCTATCAATCAAGGTTAATTTATGGATGATATAATGGATTTGCATATGGCAATCACTTTAGGGATGCCCAAACCTGTCTGATCTGAGGAGAGGATAGTTTTTGACACTTCAGCCAGTTTGTGTACTTATAATCATAATATACTGTATATTTCAGTGATAATATTAAATTTACCCTCTGGTTTACTGCATAATGCCACAGGGTCTACATTAAATACTTAATTTTCTGTACAGGTTCTATTATTTTGAATTGCTCTATTTCTTTTACAGTTTTGATATACTCTCTTGTGGGTAGCTCATATTATTAATTTTCTACATTGCTTTACCTGCTTTAGCACAAAGAATTTGCAAATAAGGCCTGGACTGTGACTGAAAAGGGTCCATGGACCAAATCACTTACCAGACTTAAAAAATTCTCTGCAGACTACTCTGTCAGAAATACTGGGTGAGCAAACTGGTGTAACTACGGAAATCATTTTTTTGAGCTGTGATATAGAATTGGAATTGCCTATAGATAGTAAAGCCCTGCTGAGCTTAATTCTGGTGGATGCCAAAAAAGCAATTACTAGAAAATGGAATTCAAAGTCTAAACCTACTGTACTAAAAGTGGTAAACATAGTAACAGAGATAAAGGAACTGTGAGTAGGATCTTTAGAAAAGGGTTATTGTTTTTCTTTCGGCTTTTCCCAGTTAGGGGTCGCCACAGTGGAACTCCGGTCCGCTAATGATTGGCAGTAGATTTTTTACGGGTGCCGAGGTGCTAGCTCGATGCCCAACCTTCAACGAAGGCACGTCCATTCTACGCATGTCTTTCAAACGCCACTCGACCATGGGGAGAACATGCAGACTCCACACAGAAGGCACTCCAGCCGAGAATCGAACAGGAGAACCTCTTGCTGTGAGGCAACAACGCTACCGCTGTACCACCGTGGCTTAAGCCGATCTTTAGAAAAGGGTAAGAACAAATTACATAGAAACAGTAGGAATTGTTCCAGAGTTGTGACAGACGATAGAAATTTCCTCAGAAGCGATAGCTAGTTAGTGGGATAAATTGAAAATGAAGTTTAAAAACAGGGTAGAAATAAAAGGGAAAGAGATATGGTTAACAAGTAGTAGAAATTATTTACAGGAACTGACAAAG
Organism: Protopterus annectens; assembly: GCF_019279795.1. Lineage (NCBI taxonomy): Eukaryota > Metazoa > Chordata > Ceratodontiformes > Protopteridae > Protopterus > Protopterus annectens. Next base: position 1,918,422,302 of record NC_056743.1, on the reverse strand, counting down.
GATAAAGTATTGGAGAATAAGGAGAAATTCAGAGAACAAGAGTCTATTTTTCAAAGGTTCATAGGAGGTTACTAGGCTAATGGCCTTATGGCTCTTACAAGCTTAGCCAAATTTAACCCTTGTTCCCTTAAGGATCTAGAGATATGGTCTATGTTACAGGCAGTTCTAAATCAGCACCAACTGCTCCTATCCAAGAGGGACGCAAGTGAAACCCCGGGGGTGAATTTTCAGTTTCCCATCCAATCGTCCAAGTTACACTTAAAAGGGTTAACAAGGGGCTCTGTTTAACCTGTATTGGAAGTTTATTCCAGAGGACAGGCAACATCTGGGAGACATATCTGTCTCTCCAGCAAGTCCTGTTGATGTTACATGTTAGGTTAAGGTCCCTACAGTGAGTGAATCGTGTACCATTTGACTTACGAATGTGCAGCATTTCCATTAAGGCAGGATTAGAGGTTGCTCTGTATGTAAGGCACAGGTTGCCTCTAAGTAGTCTATAAGATACAGAGTACAGTGAAAGTGATTTCAGTATTTCCATCTAAGACATGTGCTGAAGACCCTGAATCTTTTTTGTGAGGAACCCTTGAGGTGTTTCCAGTTGCTGCAGGTGCCTGTTTAGGTACATAAAAAAGGGAGCATTGTACTCTATTATTGGCCTGGTGAGGGAATAGTACAGGGGGAATATAAACTCTTTTATTCTGGAAGCTATGCCCTTGCTTATGAGGTGAGCAACACAGAAAGCCTTCCTTACCACCATGGAGACATGGTGATCAAAAGTAAGGTTGCTGTCAACCTGTGTGCTCAAATCTCTCACCACTGATTTAGAGCTTTGGTTGTTGTTATTAATATGGTAATCTGCAGGGACACCGCCTTTGCCAAAGGGGATGATAATGCATATTTTGCATTGAGTTTAAGACCATGATTTTGGCATCAGTCATTGGTTTGCTTAAGTCCTTCTTGAAGAATGTTGACATCATCTGTGGACTCAATGACTGCTCCCAGTTTGCAGTCATCAGCAAACTTTGTCAACCACAGACCTTTTGTTTTTGCCTGTACTTCTTAGAAGTAGATTCCAAACAACAGGGGGCCCCAGCACCGATCCCTGTGGAACACCACTGGCAATGGGTCTGCTGGTGGAGATGAAGGCCTCTATTTTGACTGTATGTGTTCTGTCAGTGAGCCAGTTTGCAACCCACCTGACAGTATATGGGATGACCCCCAGCTGGGTGAGTTTTTCAATGATGCTTGAGTGGAGGATTGTGTCAAAGGCCTTGGCCAAGTCTAGGTAGGCCATATGCACCGATCTGCCTTTGTCCAGGGCTTTGAAGACAATCTGAAAGAAGTCCACCAGGTTCAACAGGCAGGATCTCCCTTTAACAAAACCAAACTGGGTCGGGTCAAGTGTTTGAGAGTCTCCTATGTCCTTGTTGATAAGGTCCATGCTGATTCTCTCCATGGCCTTGCAGATAAGGCAAGTTAGGCTAATGGGTCTATAGCGTCTAGGGTGGTGGATGCACCTCCCTTGTACAAGCGGATGACGGTAGCTGTTTTCCATTCAGTAGAGACAAAACCAGTGCTTAGGCTGTGGTTGAAAAGAGTACCTAATGGTGTTGCTAACTCTGGTTTTAAAGCACTGAGAATGCAGCCTGGGAAGTTATCAGGTCCCACAGAGGCTGTGTTTTTTGCCTTGGAAAGAGCAGTTAAAAACTGCTCTTTAGAGATACTAGGTGGAGAATAGGTGGTACAAATGTTTTGGGGTATATGTGGCTATGTGGCTGGGACAAGGGGGAGAAGCTTTCACTGAACCTGTTTGCTAGCAGGTTGGCTACTTCCAGTGGTATATGTGGTACCATTCACTACCAGTTCAGTGCAAATCTGGGCTTTTCCTTTAAGGTTTTGGATGTAGCTAAAGAATGCCTTATGGTTATCCTTAGTTAGGGATGCTAATCTAGATTCATAGTTAGCTTTATAGGACTTTACAAGATGTCTTATTTGCTTGTTCAAGCTGAGAAGGGTGTGCTTCCAATTTTGAGATTGCGCCTTCCTGCTTTTAGACAGTAATTTCTTCCTCTTATTATATAATCTGTTTATGGTGGATGTCTACCAGGCAGGCTTGTTTTTTCTTGAGGATCTTGTTTTAGTCCTATCAGGAACGGCTGAGTCAATACAACTGTATAGATCACAGCAAAGAAACAATATAGTGGTGTAAGCTAGCTGGTCCTCCAGTAAAATAACCATGCACAGGAAAAAATGAAAAGAGGCACCAGAACACAGCAAGTAAAAGCAATTGTTTAATCCAAGGAAATAGGTGAGCGCTTTCACAGCCAAAGCCGCTTCATCAGACAGTTACAAAACATCATTACTAGCTATTTAAAACAAAGACCATCCAATCACAATTCACCATCAATTAAGAACATTAACATTTAAAGACATATATTAAAATTCTAAAAATGCCTGTGGAGTTATGGCTTAATAAATGTGCTACCTCACTAGAGGTCTACTGACTAAGATGGGTCTGATAGAGACCTTATCATTCAGACCCTTCCCCATGTTCGCCCACATCCTGATAATCCATTCAAGTTCTTTAGTTTCCACTATATTTTTCATAGAACCCCCTCACTTCCCTGGTTTCACTATCTCTATTACCATAAACTTAAAAGTATGTGTGTTACCAAATGCCATGATATGTTTGGCTGAAGCATTAGTCTCTGCTTTCCTAGAAATGTCATAGGTATGCTCTCTCATCCTGTCTCGCAGTCTCCGTGTAGTCATCCCAACATAGAACAACTGGCAGGATGTACAATAAGCTAAATATACAAGGTTGGTGGTGTTGCAATTAGCTGGGACTTTGAAACTCAGAGTTTTACCTGTGTCTAGATGTTTAAAGCTTGCACTACCAACAACAAGGTGGCAATAATTACAAGTATCACAAAGACATGTACCATAGATTGGTTCAGATTGCCGTATAATGGGACCTACCCCACTCTTGGGATTGCACAACAGCCTTTTGAGAGATTTTTTATTCTTAAATGCATATCTAGGGACCTGCCCCACTAAAGACCCCACTCTCATTGGATGTAAGTATATTCCAGTTCCTGGAACAGATGTCTTGTAATAGCCTGATATTACTGGCATATGTCACTGATACCCTGATGTGGTTATGCTTAGTTGCTTTCTCTCTACTATCGTGCAAGGGAGTACAAAAATATGGTTTCCCTTCATTAGCTCTCATCCTAACTGTGTTTGTAGTAACCAATTCAATTACTTTCTTATCATAACCTCTATCTAAAAATCTTTGTTCAAGGGCATAAAGTTCATTCAAAAATGCAGAATCATCTGCTATTAACCTAGATGTTCTTAACGCTTGCCCTGTCATGATGTTTTTGAACACATGTTTCGGATGCATGCTTTGTCTATGGAAAAAAGTGTTCCTATAGCACTTCTTCCGAAAAATTTTGGTGGTGAATTCACCTGTGATCTTCCTAATGACTCTCATATTTAAAAATTCAACAGACTGTTGAAATATTAGCAGAAAATCTTAAGATGTCAGTGCTCTTATTCAATTCATCCAGAAATTGTGTGAATTCATCCCTACCTCCTTCCCAGAATAGGAAGAGGTCATCCACAAATCTTCGGTAAAAGGCAACATTGTCTGATCTGGTTTGTCTAAGCATATTATTTTGCTCCCATCTGCCCATGACCAGGTTGGCATAGCTATTGGCACATGAAGTGCCCATAGCTACGCCATCCTTCTGCCTGTAAATGGCCTTCTCAAACATGAACATATTGTTCTCAAGGACAATTTCCATCAGGACATGATTAACAGACTATGTTGCTTTGCTAAGAATGGTCTGCACCTGTCCCCCTGGGCTTTCAGATATTGGCTAAAACTTTATCCACCTCCAAAGAAACTTTTTAGGTAATGTCAAAATGACAAAAGTACCAATATAGCAAAAAAAAAAATAAAACTCAAAGCAGCCTTAAAGTGTTACTGCTCAATGCTTGGAGCCTAAACAAGAAACTTCACACCCTAAAAGCTCTTCTCGCTCTGGAGAATGCAGACATCTGTCCTTTTACAGAGACTTGATCTAAAGCTGCAGAAAGCACACCAGCAGTGCAAGGCTACACCGCCTTCTGCACATTTAGGCCAACAGCAGCACAGAAAGGGGCTAAAGGTGGAGGTGTCTTGATCTATGTCAGCAACAAATATAACTCCAGCTTGGTTAAATAGGATGATGCCCTGTAGTTAATCACATTCAAGCCTCCATAGACAAGGTTCCTCACCATGTCCTGGCCAGCTACAGGTCACCTTCTATGACCCACAAAGCTCATAACTCTTACCTAGACATACTACAGGCACTCACCATCAAACCAAATACCCTATTCATGGGAGACTTTAACTACCCTGTTAAACAACTGTTTGTGGTCCCCTGCCATAAACAAACTGTACAACAGAAGGAAGAAACTCTTGCAAAAGAGAGTAAAATCCCACGAGTGGAGGAGCTCCCTGGTCAGCCTCAGTAAGAAGCTGCGATCCCTGATAAAATCCTCCAAAGCTAGTTACGAAAACAAAATCATCACTGATTCTAAAGACAACCACAAAGCATTCTATAGCTATGTCAAGAATCTTAATGGCAACACTCAGATCTGCTCTGAGTTCCAGCACAATGGCACTAAATATACAGACCCAACTGATATTGCCAACATCCTGGCAGATAGGTTCAGTGCTAACTTTACCCCCCCTCTCACCCCCTAAAGAGCCCATCTCTATACTGGAAGAATGCAAAGTTCCTGTAATCATGGCTGCACAGGTAAAAACCACACTCTCCAAAGCCAAGAACACAGCATCCATGGGACCAGACAACATCCCAGGCTGCGTTCTACATGAACTACAGAACGAACTGGCACCCCACCTAAGTACCATCTTCAATCATAGCCTCACCTCAGGCTTTGTGCCTGCTGAATGGTGCACAGCAATGGTTATCCCACTCCACAAGGGGGGAGCCACCACGGACCCCAGGAACTACCGCCTCATTAGCCTGACGAGCCTGGTCTGCAAGGCCATGGAACATATCATCATGGAACTTATAAACAAAGACATTGGTAATCTCCAAACTGTGGATCCCACCCAGTTCGGGTTTGTAAAAGGCAGATCATGTCTCCTAAACCTGACAGACTTCTTTGAAGCAGTCACCAAAGCCGTAGACAAGGGTAAGGTGGTTCACACAGCCTGTCTAGATCTTGCCAAGGCTTTCAACACCATCCCCCACTCTGGAATTATAGGTAAACTCACTAAACTAGGTATAAATCCCTATGTCACAAGATGGGTTGCCAACTGGCTCACTGACAGAACCCACACTGTGAAAGTAGCAGACTCCAAATCCGACTTCAGACCAGTGACAAGTGGAGTACCACTGGGTTCAGTCCTGGGTCCTCTCCTGTTTGGTATCTGCTTCTCTGAAGTGCAGGCTAACACAAAAGGTCTATGGCTAACGAAGTTCGCAGATGACTGCAAACTAGGAGCCATAATCGAAACTCCTAATGATGTGGACATCCTACAAAAGGGCCTCACTGAGACAGATGCCTGGTGTCAAAGCCATGGCCTCAAGCTCAATGCTAAAAGTGCATTGTCATCCCCTTTGGTAAAAACTCAGTACCCATGAACTACAACATAGGCGGTAGTATACTTAACACCGAAAGTGTGATAAGAGACCTTGGGACACAGGTGGACAGTAGTCTCTCCTTTGATAATCACATTGCCACAGTAGTCAGGAAATCCTTCTACATAGCACACCTCATCACAAAAGGTTTCTCATCCAGAAAAAAAGAGGTCATTGTTCCCCTCTACTCATCACTCATTAGAACCATTATAGAGTACAACGCCCCTTTTGGTATGTACCTCACAAGATATCTACAACAACTGGAAAGGCTGCAGAAATACCTCACAAAGAGGATTACCGGCCTCAAACAGATGCCCTACGCAGACCGTCTCAAAAAACTCCAGCTTTACTCCGTCACATATCGCTTACTCAGAGGTGATCTCTGCCTAACATACAATGCTATGTCAACCCAGAGCTGTTGGACATGCTCCACTTAAAGAAATCCCAATCGCTTCGAGCTACACGCTCTTGGGACCTAAACCTTGTCACCACAATAAACAGAACATGCTGGAGGGATAGATTCCTGTCCCAGAGACTTCCCATACTCTGGAATAAACTACCTAACTATATCAAACAAAGCTCCTCATTAGCACTCTTCAAGAAAAATCTTGATGATTGGATGGGAAATAGGAAATTCACCCCGGGGATCACCTCTGTGGCTCTGCTCGACAGTGGCACAGGAAAATAATTTTCTTGGGTGGCAAAAGCCAGGGTACCTTTTTGGCTGGGCTTGTATAGGCTCCAGGGGCGATAGCCTAGTACCTACCTATGAACCTATAAACCCCTCTATAGGCTGGGAAATGTACACTGCCTCTAATGTACCAGTCACAATGCTTCCTGGATTTCATCAAAACAAACACCCAGAGCCAGATAGTGCACACTCCAACAAGAGGATCAAACATACTGGACCTAGTACTTACCAACATGGGACAGCACTGCACCCTCCCATATGTCAAGTCCTCATTGGTGAGGTCGGACCACAAAGCAGTTTCCTATGGAATACAAATCAACTTGGAAAATTCATCTAAACCCATATTAGTTAGGAACTATTCTAAAGCACTGATAGAAAGAAGCCGTGCACACAACCAAAACTTAATAAAGCAAACCAAGTGTGCTGGAATGATCGAGACGGAGCCAAATTTTCAAACTGCAAAAGCAAATGCTTTTATTAACAAGTAAAGCTATACATTTAATGCCACAAATAACCTCACAGAGTTTTTGTCTAAAACATAAGACTTCATCAGAACTAATGGCTCAATGTCACCTCTTGGAATAATAGTTCCACAATTAAACAATTAAACATTTGAGGCATGAGTCAAATCAAATCAATTATAACTGTAAAAACAGTAGCAACTTTATAAAGTGAGTGGGTTAATGTGCGTAAAACATGAAACAAACTTAAAGGGGACTATAACTATTCTACATATGTCTAAAAAATAAATAAATACATAAATATATGTATAAAAGCTGATTGATAAAAAGCAATGAAACTGTTCCTTAAAAAATGTAAATCCAGTATGATAAAATAGAAAAATAATTATGAAAAATACTTGGAAAATATATTTAAAAATATAAAATACAGACATATTAAAAATATGTTATGAATTTCTCTTACATAGGTAAAGCATCATAAAGAGAAAAACATATAAAAAAGAAGTCACGTCTTAACATAATATTCCATCTGTGTTGTCGATCTTCATCTATTCTTGACTTGCAGTTTACGGTTCAGATCCTCGGAACCGATCCTGCTGTTATAAAGTTCGCATAAGTCTAAAATCTCTCGAGCTGCTAGTCTGCCCACAATACACTTCTCTACATTACCTCAGATTGAGTTTGCCATTATGCTGAAAATGGGAATAATATAGAATATGATGGAGGCCTTGTCCAAGGCATCCCTAAAAAATAAGAACCCAGGAGGATTTTGCTCCACCAGAAGTATAAAGGAGAGGGCAGGCGGGAGGGACTCAAGAATAGATGAAGATGGACAACACAGATGGAACATTACGGTAAGATATAACTTCTTTATCTGATGTTGTCAATCTTTATCCATTCTTGACTTGTGGGACAGAGTTCCCAGCTACCTTATATCGTGTCTATATCAGAAGATCGAAGTTTCAAAACTTCAAATCTGATATGGTCGACACCATATGATCGAAGTCTTGAAACTTCAAATCTTTTAACGGAGATCTCTGTACAGTGTGGAAAGGGAAGATTTCCCTTTTCTGCACTGTAGTGCGATCGCAAAGTTGGTATATTTAAGTAGCAGGGTTTGTGGGGGGCACAGACCCCCATGTGGAGTCCCCCTGCTTAGAGTGTTTAAATGGTTTGTTTTTGTAGGCTGTTGTGTTTTATTACATTTTCGATGTTTCAAGACTTTAATTATATGGTGTCGACCATATCAGATTCGAAGTTTTGAAACTTCGATAATGTAATATAGACCTCTTATATCCTGGGTGGACTCAAGGAAGAATATTCCTGAGAACCATAGAACCAAAGGAGGCTCTCCCCTTGGAGACCATATCCAATTAGTAATGAGAAATAAAGGTATGTGGATTAGCCCATGTTGCAGCTGTGCAAATTTCTGACATAGAAGCTTTGGACTGAAAAACATCTGATGTCACCATAGATCTGGTAGAGTGTGCCTAGATTGTCACAGGAATCTTTATGCTCAGTTTCTCGTAAATAAAAGAAATGCAATTCCTTAACCATTTGGAAAGGGTCACTTTGGATACTAGCTTGCCCAAAGTCGGGCTGGTAAAGGACACAAATAATTGATCTGATAGGCTTATTTGTTTAGTTCTGTCAAGGTAGAAATGTAATTGCCTGTGTACATCCAGAAGGTGCAGGCACTACTTGCCTTTATTTGAAAAATTTGGAAAGAATACAGGCAAATCTATAGACTGGTTAAAATTGGCCTCTGATATCATTTTAGGAAGGAAAGTAGGGTTCGTTCTTAGTGAAAACCAAGTATGGAGCTTTAGAGCATAAAGCCTGTAATTCAGAGACTCTCTTCACCGAAGTAAGAGCTATAAGGAACAATGTTTTCCAAGACAGGAATTTTAAATCACAAGTCGCTGCAGGTTCAAATGGAGATGCAGTAAGCAACTGTAACACAAGGGTTAGATCTCAAGGTGAGAGAGGGTCTTTGAATGGGGGATTTAGGCAGGTAAGGCCCTTAAGAAAAACCTTACAAAGTCTGTGAGAAATTAAGGGTTGCTCCCTGATATTGTTATGGAAATTTGAAAATTGCTGCTAAGATAACCTTGACAGAAGAAGCAGAAGCTCCTATACTAAAGATGGCAGTTAGAAACATCAGAATTTTCTCTACTGGAGCTTAAAAGGGGTCTAGACCTTTGTCAGAGGCCCAAAATGAAAATCTGTTCCATTTACTAAGGGAGAAACTCCTAGTGGATGGTTTATGGGATGCCAACAAAATGCGTCGAAAGGGGGAAGGAACACCATTATGCCTGGTGACTGCCGGAATTGGAGAAACCAAGCAGTCAGCTTGAGAGTCTGAAGACTGGGATGCACTAGTCCCTGGGGGTGGGACAAGAGATCTGAAATGGGTCCAGAATCCAAGGGCATGTAGTAGATAAGGCCAGAGGAAGGGAAACCATATCTGTCAAGGCCAGTACGGAGCAATGAGGATCACTTTGCTTCTCAACTGGGCTGCTTTCTTTAGAAAAAGGGGTATCAGAGGGAAGGGAGGAAAGGCATAAAGGAGACCTAGGGGCTAATCGTGGAGAAGATCATCTCTGGGGGACTTCCCCTGATGGGGAATTAGGGCAAAGTAGCTTCTGTACTTTTTGTTTAGGGGTGAAGCAAACAGGTTGTGGCAAGGCTGGCCCCAGTGAAGGAAAATCTCCTTCGCTACTCTGGAGTTCAGAAACCACTCGTGAATCATGAGGATGCATCAGGTCGATTTGTCGTCTATCACATTTGAACTTCTAGGGATGTGTGCTGCTATCAGAAAGCAGTTGGAAGTTACAGCCCATTGTCACACTTGAAGGACTTCTCGACATAATGGATAGGATTTGGTTCCCCATTTGTTGATGTACTACCAACATGTTGTCCAAATGTATAGCTATCATTCCTTAAGGTAAGGCAGAGTTGAATGCTTGCAATGCCAGAAGCACTGCTCTTAACTCTAGAACATTGATATGCAAATTTACCCCGGAGGGGGATCAAGTGCCTTGAACTGTCTTCTTGAGATAATGGCCCACCCCACCCCATCTGGGAAGCATCCATTGTCACTGTGGCCTTGGGCTGAGGGGGAATCAAGGGACAGCTAAGAAGAATCTCCTCTGAGTGCATCCACCAGAATAGGTCGTTCTTGTATCGACTGGATATGAAAACCAAATGGTTCATGGGGTGGGTTAGAATAGTCCATTGGTTTGCAAGTAACCTTTGGAGAAGTCTCATGTGAAACCTTGCCAATGGAACCAATGTGATCTCTGCTGCCATGGAACCCAATGCCTGCAGAATTAGATAAGCAGGAGTTTTGTCTGTGTGAAGAAGAGGAAGGATCTGCGACTGAATTTTCTGTAATCTGTGTAGTGGAAGCGATGCTATGCAATTGACAGTGTTGAGGCAAGCTCCGATAAATTCCATGTCCTGTGTAGGAGTTAGCTGAGATTTTGTAGGATTGACTGTTACGCCCAACTGAAGGGCTAGATTCAGAATGTAGTCCGTAGTTTGTAGAAGTAGATACCTGGTGTGAGCGGTGAGGAGTCAGTCGTCTAAGGAAGGAAACACACGGAATCCGTGCAGCCTCAGATGTTCTGTGACTGTTGCCATACATTTGGTGAACACCCTGGGGGTTGTGGTGAGACAAAAGGGTAGCACTCTGAACTGGAAATGACTGGCTCCCATTCAGAAGCGTTGAAACTTTTTCGAGTGTTTGCCCACCTTTATGTGGTAATAATATGCATCTTGAAAGTCAATTGAGCACATCCAATTGTCTTTTTCTAAGAATAGGAATATTGACTGAACCGTGACCATCTGGAATTTAACTTTTTGGACGAACATGTTCAGAACACTGAGATCCAAAATTGGCCTCCAGTCCAAGGGCTCCCGCAGGCAGGTGCAATGGGGTGCACTTGCACCCCCCTGGAACTGGCTGGACAGGAAACTAATTTTCTTATAATTAAAAAAATATATATATATATTTTTTTAAGGGTGTTCTTCTTTAAGAATGACCTTTGTGTCCAGTCGCACAGATGGTGTTTTTGTCTTATCCGTCTGTGCGACTTATGGTTTATGTCTTCAACTTCTGTGCCCGCATGGAATTTGAATTCCAGAAGATGTTTGAACTGCGGATGAATGTACAAGTGAGAGGCAGATGTGTGCATGTGTGTTTTTAAGTGTTTAAGAGGTGTGTGTAAGAAAAAGGTAGGTAGGGGAGTGTGGATGTAAGAAGTAGGTAGGTACGGGTGTGCATGCGTGTATGTAAGAAGAAGGTAGAGGTATGTGTGTGTGTAAGTAGTAAGAAGGTGTGTGTGTGTGTGTGTGTGTGTGTGTGTGTGTGTGTGTGTGTGTGTGTGTGTGTGTGTGTGTGTGTGTGTGTAAAACTGCTGTAGTTATATTATTATTACATATGTATTATACCACAATCAAGTGGAACTCTTGTTACAAAAACAGAAGGATAACTGATAATTAAAAAAAAACATCTCATTTATTAACTGTATAATTCAAAAGGCACAAGTATGTCTTTTCAGCTTTTCACATCTCCGGTCTAGTAAGGGTGCATGCTCAGAGTCAAAGAAGGTATGCAAGCATAGATTCAAGCAATTAAACCCAGGAACACTGGATGAAGTTTATAAGCAGTTCACTAATATGATTCTCTGAAATGCACAGCTGTTCAGTAGTTAAAGTTTGCCTTACAGCTATGGAGTCTATAGATCAGTCCTGACTGGTGAAAACTATTTATGTAGATTCCATTTATTTTCCCCACGCCTTCATGGATTTTCTAAGATGCTCCAAGTTGCCCCCCCCACAAGACCTGTGGTCTTGTCTGGCTACTCCAAACTACATTTGTCAGTCATGTAATGGTTGCAAAACACTTACACATGTTTAACAATATCTACTGAATGAATCCAAAAAAATATTTTACTGTTAAGTGCACGGGGAAAATTATTTGGTGCTTAGTGATAGCTACCAAGACACCTAGGTTTCTTACACAGTTATTAAGAACAACCAGTTATGATTCCTATTGTTTATAAGGGAGCAGATCATCTAATCATGGGTCAACCCATCAAGAGCAAATTAGTCAATGTCCTCTCTTTGTCTACTCTCTATACTTTATGTAATCTTGAATATGCTTATCTGGTGCAAGGATATGTACTGGTTTTATGTCGTCTTGTAAAGTAAGAATGCTCCATTATGGAGTGGAACAATTCTACAGAACCTTGGACTGTTTCTCTTTCTTCATTATCATGTGACCTCAGAGTTGGCGTACACACTAGTAGTAAGGAGTGTGAGGGACACTATCACCTAAGTTGGGGGAGTAGAAGGGGCATGACCCCTATAATTTTTTTTTTAGTTAAACACACTAGGTCTCAATGCATCTTAGAGTAGTCATTCAAGGAGTTGGTAAACGTGATGAATTGACTTGGAACAAGATGAGATCTACAAGTTAACCAAGATTTAAAGGCAGAAACTATTTAACTCTTGTAAGCCTCTGAAGCTGTTCATGAATGGTAAGGAGTTTTAGTACCAGTTAATACACCTGGTTAATGCATGAATAAAATACACTGTCTATGAATCCTCTTACCTATCAGGTAATATACAAATGATTCTTAGTCTTTAGCTGCTGACTGATGTCTGCCACGACTTCCACTGATACAGAACTGGCATGGAATATGATTTAACACAAACATATATTACACCCCATTTTTTTTAAACTGGGAACTTAGAGGGAGGTAGAAGTGTGAGTAAGGGGGGGGGGTTCATATATCTTGCACTGTACAACACTTGACATATCACTAGATGCAAGGAAGCAAAATAAAACTAGGATCAGCAGAGAAGGTGTCATAGGATCAGAATACCACTTGGCACTAAATGCACACACATATGTATATGGCAATATACAGTGCAACTGCCTGCAATATGCACTCACTGTTAGCATAATAAAGTAGGCAAAGATACTTAACAAATTGAAATGGCTGAATGAGTCTTAATTAACTAACTTACTAAATAAATAAATAAATAAAATATTTACCCTCAACATAAATTACTCCTACTACAGTTGACACACCTGAAGTCACTGTCACTGTAAACAGTAGAGTACAGACTACTTACAGGAGACTTGTGCCTGGCCTATAGAGCAATCACAGATCCAAATCTAATGTCAAATGGGACAAGGGTCAACCACTCCAGGGACCTTAACCTGGTAGGTATGTGCATGTGTGTTTTTAAGTGTTTTAGAGGTGTGTGTGTGTGTGTGTGTGTGTGTGTGTGTGTGTGTGTGTGTGTGTGTGTGTGTGTGTGTAAGTAAGAGGGAGGTAGGTGTGTGTGTGTGTGTGTGTGTGTGTGTGTGTGTGTACGTGTGCAATTAAGAGGGAGGGTGGAGTGTGAGTAATGGGTGGGGTTCATACCTTGCAATTATCCAGACTTTTTCCCTCATATTTTTGGTTTGTTTCTCATAAAATTGTGCTTTTCTGTCAAATCATTGAGGACTGAAGTCATAAAATAATGGCAGACATTTGAGCTTTAGACTTCATATCTTTCAGAAAATGCATACTAATGCAAAACTTGTTGTTCTTTCCACTTTCTAAGGAGGTAGGGGTGTGTATTCATACCTCTCAACTGTACAGATTTTTGCCTTATATTTTTGGTCTGTTCCTCATAAGAATTCTGTTTTTGACAAATCACTGGGATGAGCTAAGGATTAAAGTTACTAGATAATGACATGCATTTGAGTGTCAGACTTCATATCCTTCACAAAATGCTTTCTAACACAAATCATGTTATTCTAACAACTTTTTAAATGTGTCCCTAGTTTGGGGCCTTTGTTGGTGTGAGTGGGTGTGTGTATGTCTGTATGTATGTCTGAGAGGGAGGTAGCACACCCCACAGCTGTCCAGATTTTTGCAGAATGTCCAGATTTTTTCCTCATATTCCTCCTAATAAGGACTGAAGCTGCTAAATAATGACAGGAATTTGAGTTTTAGACATCCCCCGGATTCTCAAAAGCTTGCACGGCGTGCATGATTAGTGTAGGAGGTAATTTTGCCAATATGGCGGCCGAGCAATCCACGTATGTGCCCGTTTGATGTGCATGAGCGCTCTAGCACTACTGTTGCATGTTCCCAGCCCCCGTATGCAAATTACTCCATTTGCTGGTGAAAACCATGCAAATGAGGTAAATCTGCCATCCAGGAAGCAGGAATCAGGGCGTGCAGGACTAGCGTAATATGCAGAAATGTACTCGGTTAGTAACTGAGTACAGTACTGCAAAATCCAAAATGTGGACATGACAGCTCCAAATAAAGGCTGCATATCATTGAGGAAGCATGCCAATGGCCAAGTATAAGGCCATTGACATTGCAAACAATGCAAAACGTACAAAATATAGCTTTTATTATATGTCCGCTGATCACGGCTGTTGAAACATAGGGCAGTGGCGCACAAAAGGGATCAGTGGGGAAATAATAAAATAAACCTAAAAAAAGCAGTCTAACTAAAATCAGTATTCCGCCATGCAAGTCAATGGCAGGCAAAAGACAACCTGGCCAGTGAATAGTGTTTGCTAAGGGGGGAGGCATATGCATTAGCAGGCAATCCAATGCAAATGAAGGAAAGGATAGTGAATCCCGGTTTTCCCCAGCATGTGAGGCAGGTCCCAACAGGGTAAGAATATGAATAGCTGAGTGCAAGACTAGGAGGTAGGTGACACCATGGGTGGGTGTGGCAGGCATACTGTAAGCAGATTGGAGCCCTGTGGCTCAGGTATGCTCCCAGCTTAGCACAGCCAAGCTAGGGGGTGTATCTAAACCTGCCCAGCACTCTTTACAAACTGTAAGCAGGTGTACGCGCTGCGCACCAGGATTTACAGGAAGAAAAAAGAAGTTAAACTAGGAAACAGCAGCAGTGTGCACATCCAAGTACTCTGCGCGGTGTGGCCCCAGGTCCAAACAGAAGGGCAATGGGAAGGGAAATCAGCAGTAGGAAGGTAATCAAAGAGAACTAACATATCTGGCAGGTGAAATGTATCAGAAGCAGCCAATTACACAGGCAGCAGCCCAGCCCAGAACACTACTATAAACTAAGCAAACACCTTCCCCACTGGTGTTTCCCACACTCTACACCACCGGTGTATACAAGCGGGGAAATTTTAACAAACAAACCTACAAAATGAGAAGGGCTGTAGCAGGCAACATAGAACAACATGTGCAAGAGGCTGAGGGTGGTGAGGATGTGCATGCTGCCGAACAACCCATAGTGAGGAGATGGAGAAGAGAGTACAGACCCAGGGTAACCTACCAGGGGCTACATGAGCTGGAGATAGTGGAGCACTATAGGGTGGACACAGACCTCCTACAGCAAGTAGTTGAGCTGTGCCGGCCACACCTGACACACCAAACCGAACGAGGGGAACCCATCCCAGTGGAGACCAAAGGTATGTGTAGGCCTAGGTATACTAGCCACAGGTTCCTCCCAAAGCACAACTGGGGATAACATGGGGATCTCACAGGCATCATCAGCATCCAGAGTATTCCACCAGTTCCTGAATGCCATGTCAGAACATGTCAGTGTGCAGGTATATTTCCTCAACACCCGTGAGGTGTTGACCAGCAATATGCGTCTCTTCCACCAAATAGTAGAATACCCTGGGGTAGTGAGTGCTATAAACTGCACGCACATGTGGATCAAAGCACTACCCGGTGAGCAGGGTAGGGTCTACATCAAATGCAGGGGCATCCCCTCCATCAACTGCCAGGTTGTATGTGATGTCCAGGGCATTATAATGAATGTGCGTGCTGGCTGCCCTGGAAGCTAAGATGATTCCCACATATGGCATCTGACGCAGCTGTACCAGAGAACTGCCAATGGGGACATCACCTACGGTCACCTAGTGGGGGATGCTGGGTACACACTGGAGCCGTGGCTAATGACACCCATCAGAAATGCACACACACCTGAACAACAATGCCATAATAAGACACACACACAGACCAGACATATAATAGAGCATGTGTTCGGGATGCTCAGGTCACGGTTCTGGTGTCTGAACTCATCCGGTGGAGCCTTGCAGTATGCACCAGCTACATGTACCCAAATTGTTATGGTATGTGCGATGCTACATAATATCATCCTGCAGAAACAGCTGCAGCAGGAACAGCATAGAGCAGGGCCACACAGCCTCCCACCAATGCCAAGGCCTGCAGAGGCACAGAGTGACCCAGAGGAGGAAAAACCTGAGCCTATCCCAGTAGGCAGAAGGAGACATGCCCAGTATGCCCTGGCCATAGCAAAGAGGCAACGCATAGCACATGCACTGACACAGTAGGGTCCCAGGGAATGACACCTCTCTCCAACTCGCACATACAGTAAAAGGGATGCTACACATGGCACCACCTGTGCTCAACCATGTATAGAGAGTGTACTATGTGCATCTGACATAGGAAGCCCTCCAGCACCCTCCACAAGTCTGGCGCACCCACAAGGTAAGTCAATCAACCTACCAATTGCCAAATGGAGTAGAATGTGATGTCACCTGTAGCTATGGTATGGATGTGAGCATGCAAGGGAATAGGGTGGCTGAATGCTATGGCAGCAGACAGTAGACACCCATAGTGCCACCCTGACATGTGTAACACATACTGGAGTCACCATAATAGCCAGTACTATACAGGAAGACAGAAGCAACTGCAGGAAATGTGCTGTGCAAAATGTGTGCCCATATGACCTACACATGCCAGTCAGGATGGTTCACATACCCAACAACAGTCGCAGCCAGCAGGGCAGGTGGACACAAACACAAGCAGGGCCTGTGCCATGGCCCCAGAATGATGGCTAGGGTTAACCCCACCCCCAGGCCTACACAGACAGACCACAGCAGGGCAGGCAGAGGGATGCCAGTTCTGAAGGGTAGGACATCAGACAATAATATGTAGGGCAACCGAAGCCACGATCTGTAGTACACTGGTATGCCTCTAGACAGCATGATAGTTAGCAATACAGAATGAAATGGAGTACATGACATACCAGTACAGTCATAGCAAATGTGTACAAGTGTCACTTGTGCCCCCCCCCCACATCCTACATAGCAATGTACTGACAGTCAGGTGTGCCCCCCACTCCCATGTAGACATGTAGAAACAGTCAGGTGTGCCCCCTACTCCCACTCCAGCATAGAAATGTAGCAGCAGTCAGGTTTGCTCCCCAACCCTGTGTAGAAATGTAGTAACATGCATAAGTAGGTATAATACAAGTGGAGCAGAGATACCCAGAGGTGCCCAAGGTAGCAGGATAGGTTGTAGCATGTGCACAATATGCAGGTCTGTGTGTGGTAGGATGGTGTGTGTTCCATATTGTGTGAGAGTGGTCAGTATGTATGCATGTCGGGGTAAGACCTGGTGGCCATAGCCCAGTACTGCTGATGACAGGGACAAGCCCTCACAACTGCAGTGCCAAGGACAATCCCCACCAGTATACCACCTGCTAGCAGTAAGCCAGTGTAAATGTATGGTGGTAATATGTGTCACCATCTGACAGATTGACATGGCATGGATGTTGGGCTAGATATACAAGCAGTACACAGGGGAAAGTACCCCAGACATACAGTATACATTGTATCACTGTGGAATGGAGACACCCTTGGAACTGTACATACAGGTATGCATCACAGCAAGTGGTCCTGTAGTAGGGGATACCGGTGATGTCTGGCCAAACACCTGCAGATCACAAAGGAGGTAGGACTGATGTACTGGGAAATAGCTGGTCTACCTGCACATGCCAGCATACCAGGAATGCCCCATGCATATATGTGTGTCAGATGCAAGTACTGTCCATAGCACACATGCACCCAGCTCATGCAAACACCACCCACAGGTACCTCTCTGGCCATATCCCTGCTGTGGGGAATGGGTACAGTATGACCCCTCATATACATGGCAATAGAGGAAGAATGCAACATGCAGCATGCAGTGCAGGTGTCCCATGCAGGTATGTCCCTAGCTGTACGTGACACCCTGCCAGCATCCACACCACCTGATCAAGACTGATAGAAGGAATTTGCATGAGCACCTATCACACCTACCCTGTCACCTCAGGGGAATATACTGTCTGGTGGTCTGCAACTGTAGGCCTGACAGAATGCAATGGCCTGCCACATGTGGCCCTCAGCAACAGCTAATTCCCCACAGGCCTCTGCCAAAGGCTTGTGTCTCACATGTACTGCCAATGCATGTGAAGTCATGGACACCCAAATAATAACATAACACACTCCACATAAGCCATATGCAAGGCCATGTGGATAATCCACAGTAACATGTCTACCATGTCCCACTGCATGAACTGTGGACCAACACTAACACACACATGTGATGGGGTGATACCCATATGGAAAGTATCAGAGAATGTATGCATAATGTCTGGAAGAGATTAGAATAACAGAAGGGGGCTGGGTGCATGGGCAGCATGGAAGGTGCATGGTCTGACACCAAGCTGTGTGACCACACTATCCCTGGCTGCAAACACATAAATGGGTGGCTACACACCTGCCCATACACCACAGTAGGGTTAATGTCCTGACCCATGGCCCCTGGCTCTGGGCAACCTCTGCAAATCTGTACAGCTGTGAGGCATTGCCACAGCAAGATAAGCCGATACTGTCTTGTCAATGGGTGTACAAGTATGGTATCCCCCGCCAGCACTCTAACAAGGTGCTGAAAGTACAGTTGTGTACCTACCATAAATGTAGATGTTCGAGTGTATTCACTGTTGCAGTCATTACAATTGGGTTATCCTGCTGGCAGGCTACCCACAGTCGGCCTGAGTTCCAAAGTCTAGGTCCAGCGTCGGTTGCTGTCACCTCCTCCCTGACGTCAGTGCGCCAGGGGTATAAAAGATGCAGCCGACGCCATTTTCTTCAGTTTTGCTTGCCACAGATGTTAGGTGGCCCTATAATGGTAGGCTCACTAATGCCAATAAGCATGCATAACCAAAAAACATGTTTTCCTTCATCTACATGCAAATACACCACATAGGTTGTATAGAATAGAGAAGTGCAGATAAGTCCCAGCAAGGAAAAGGGGGATGGTGGGAGGGTAACCTGGACTGCAACAGTGAATACACTCGAACATCTACATTTATGGTAGGTACACAACTGTACTATGTTCATCGTGTTTCACTGCTGCAGTCATTACAATTGGGTTGAATCCCTAAACTATGGTTGGGAGGCTAGTGCTAAATAGGATTAGGAGAGGCTATCAGGCCCTGCAGAACTGCAGTGGCAAAGCCTGCCCTGGATTTAGAGTAGAGAGTTAAGTGATAGTGCTTTGTGAAAGTATGCACTGAACTCCAAGTTGCAGCCTCTAAGATGTCTTTGGTTGGTACTCCTCTGAGGAAGGCTGCTGAAGTGGCTGCTGCTCTGGTGGAATGTGGCCTAATGCCCTTAGGCACTGATTTGCCATGCTGTGAATAGCAGAAATGAATGCAGTGGCCTATCCACTTTGAAATAGTCTGCTTTGAGATAGGCTTTCCTTGTGATCCTGAAGCATATGCTACTAGAAGTTGTTCAGTCTTTCTGAAAGCTTTTGTTCTGTCCAAGTAGAAGCGTAGCTGTCTGTGAATGTCCAAAGAATGCAAAAGTCTCTCACCCTTATTCTGTGGGTTTGGGTAAAAGGTTGGCAAATGAACTGTTTGGTTAAGAGCCACACTGGACACTACCTTAGGCATAAATGTAGGGTTTGTCCTCAGAGAAACCCTGTCAGGATGGAAAATGATAAAAGGTTCCACAGCCATGACTGCCTGTAACTCTGAGACTCGTCTAGCAGAGGTAATTGCTAGGAGCAGAGCTGTTTTCCAGGATAAGAATTTTATATCAGCTGCAGAAGCTGGCTCAAACGGAGGTAGTGCAAGTTTCTCCAAGACATAGTTGAGGTCCCATGCAGGAATTGGTGCTCTCCTTGGGGGTCTTATGTTTTTGGCCCCTCTGAGGTACTGCCTTAGTAATGGATGAGAAAAAATAGGTGGTTCTGTATTGTAATGAGCTGAAATGGCAGAGGCATGAATCTTAATTGATGAAAAGGAAAGGCCTTTATCCAGCATCTCAGTCAAGTATTGCAAAATCTGAGGAATATTTGAAACAGTCGTGTCAAAACCTTGTGCCTGATTCCAAGCACAGAATCTCTTCCATTTTTCTGCATATGATTTTCTGGTGCTAGGCCTCCTGGCCTCAAAAATAACATCCATGACTGCTTTAGAGAGACGTGTACCTTGAATGGCTACATTATCCGCCATGCTGCCAGGTTTAAGGTCCTGAGTTGGCTGTGCAGTATCTGACTGTCTTGTTGGGTCAATAAGTGAGGAATTTGAGGTAATGTTCAAGCTGGGCATTGAGACAAGCTCTTTAGGATTGGGTACCAGTGCTGGTGGGGCCAGTCTGGGGCGATCAGTATCATTTTTGGCTTCTCTTGTCTGACCTTGAGGAGTAGAGGCAGAGGAGGAAAGGCGTATACTGTTCGTTTTTTCCAGCTGAAAGATAGAGCATCCACTTTCCATGCTTGCTTGTGAAAAGTCCTTGTGCAGAATCTCTGTAGTTGGCAATTGTGAGGGGAGGCAAATAGGTCTATGTCCGGGCATCCCCAGTTCCTTGTTATCATGCTGAAGACTTGTGGATCCAATTTCCACTCATGGGGATCCATTAGGTTTCTGCTTAATTCGTCTGCCAGAGTATTTATCCTTCCTGGCAGGAATTGTGCTTGCAGATGTACTTGGTAAGTCAATGCTGTGTCCCACAAGTTCATGGCTAGTCTGCAGAGGGGGTAGGAATGAGTTCCCCCTTGCTTGTTTATGTACCACATGACTGTAGTATTGTCCGTCTTTATCAATAATTGTCCTGGACAAAGTAGATCCTTGAAGGCTATCAGGGCATTTTGAACTTCTAGCATCTCTTTTTGATTGATATGTAGATGCATTTGATTTGCGGACCATGTGCCCTGAATACATCTTCCTGCCATATGGGCCCCCCAAGCATAATCTGATGCATCTGTTTTCAATGTCTGCCAGGCTGTGGGTAAGGTGAATGGCTGTCCTGTGTTGTGGTGACAGGCTTTTGCCCACCAACGAGACTCCTGTTGCAGGCAGGGAATGAGGGTAATTATTGTTTCCAGGCTGTGGCAATGTTGAGTCCAAACACTTTTTAGATACCATTGAAGTTTCCTCATATGCAGTCTTGCATATGGAATTAGCAGAATGCAAGATGCCATGAAGCCCAAAGCCTGCAGAATTTTTCTTGCAGATAACTGGGTCTTTGTTGCCAACATTTTGAAATAAGTAGTCAGTTGTCTGTGTTTGTCTGGCGTGAGATAAGCCATCTGGGCAGTTGTATTTAAGCTTGCACCCAGGAATATTATCTCTTGAGAAGGTACGAGTTTTGATTTCTTTTTGTTTACTGTGTACCCTAGGCCTGATAGTAATGTTTTTACAAACGCCAGATGCTGTAGTAGAATGTCCTTGTTCTCTGCTTGAATAAAGCAGTTGTCCAAGTAAGGATATATTTGAATTCCTCTTTGTCTGCAAAAAGCAATTACTGGTGCCAGGCATTTTGTGAAGACCCTGGGCACAGTAGATAAGCCAAAGGGCAGTGCAGAGAATTGGTAATGCAGTGAGCCAGCTATAAATCTGAGGTATCTTCTGCATGACTGCCTGATTGGGACATGCAGGTATGCCTCTTTTAGGTCTAAAGTCACAAGCCAAGCCTTCTTGCCCAGCATGGGCAGAAGCTGCTGTAGAGTTAACATTTTGAATTTCGGAATATCCAGGAAACTATTCAGGATAGACAGGTCCAGTATTGGTCTCCAGGTTTTGTCCTTTCTGGGAACCAAGAATAGCCTTGAGTAAAAATCCTAGTCCCTGCTCTTGCTGTGGTACTTGCTGAATGGCTCTCATGTCCATGAGGGATGAAACTTGTTTTTGTGCCTCTGCCCATTGATTGCGTGGCAGGTCTGGCATACCATTTGGCCTTGGCAGGGTGTGAAAATGGAACCTGTAACCCTGGGATGCGATATTTAAGACCCATTTGTCCTGGGTGATCATGTGCCAATTTTGTGCAAAAAGTGCTAGTTTTCCCCCCAAATGAGCTGCCAGAAGATAAGTGCTTGGTGCTGGCAGGGGAATGTCATTGAGACTGTTTCCTGTATGGCTGTGATTTTTCTTCTCTGCTTTTGGAGGTAGAAGCACCCCATTGTTTAGGCCTGTATGAGCCTTGGGGCTGTGATCTGCCTCTGGGGCATCTGTAGCTGCCTCTTTGTGGCCTGTCTGACAATGGAAAGGACCAATTATTTGGAGGCCAGTTCCTGCTAAATCTGGGAGGTTGTACCTGTAAGGAAATCCTTGACTGTTTGCATACATTTAGCTTTGTCCTCCATTTTCTTTAACACCAAACAAGACATCATGTTGTAATGGAGCATCTAATAATTTTGCTTTAACATGATTGGGCAGATTCTGTTCTTTTAACCAAGCATGTCTCCTAATGACAGAACCTGCAACAGCAGCCCTGCAAGGAGCCTCTAGAGAATCAAAACCACATTGCAAAGTATGCTTTCCTACTTGTTCAGCTGCATGCAATAAATTCTGCATTTCTTTGTTTTCTGCACATTCTGAATTTGTCAACATTTTCTGTTTAAGCAGTGACATTAGATATTGCTGATATTTAAGCATATGAAATTGACAATTTAAAGCTCTTACAGCCAAGGTAGCTGAAGTATAAATCTTTTTCCCCCATCTGTCCAGGGCCCTTGAATCCCTGTCAGAGGGTATAGGGTTTTTTACAGTGGAAGCCTTGACCCCTTTGGGACCCTGAGAGATAGTTTCTGTGTCTGCAGCAGGGTATTTATAAAGAAATGTATGTGAATCAGGTACCCTGTAGTATCTGTCAGGTTTAACAGGAGCAGGTGGCAAAGAGTCAGGAGACAGTCCGGACTCTGAAAATACATCATCTACAATGTCTAAAACAGGAGGAATAGCAAGGGGCCTGTGTTGAGGTAATAAAAGGAAGTCCCTGAGCCTTTTCTTGATTCTGAGTAATCTTGGCTCTCCCAGTGGAAATGCTCCTTCATAGTATGCAGGGTTTCCCCAAAAGAATAATCCTCAGGAGGAGAGGCTGAAGGAATAGATTCTTCAGCATCAGAATCCTCATAGGGAGGAAGAGAATATTCCTGTTCAAAAGAGGAATCAGAGGAAATGGAAACCTGATCTGAAGATGCATATTCTATCTCTTGCCTAGGCCTCTTATCAGGAGGGGGATGGGAACCCCTGATCAAAGTAATTAGGTCTTCGGCCATTTTAAGCATCTGTTTTTTAGGCATGGAGGCCTGTCCAGGAGAATGCTGTACTTGTTTCTTTGTCTTTAGAGCTGCTTTAGTCTTTGCCTTTGAAGCTGAAGTTGGTTTTACATATAACTGTGTAGGCCTGAAAACACCCTCAGAAGCCGATGCCTGCTCAGCGGCTCTGGACCCATCTGAGGGAATAGTTTCCGAGTGTCCAATACCTTGACTTTCCAGCGGCCTAGTCGGCTCCACGTGGGAGTTGGAAGCGGCCTGTGGCTGTGAGGTAGCGGGTGTCAGGGACTGCGAAAGCGCTTCACTGAGAACCAGCGAACCGGTGACAGGCCTAGAGGAAGCCTCGTCATCGGTTTTGGACCTCGGGTGCCTGTCCTTTTCTTTGCGCTTTTTATAAACTCCGGTAGTCGGTTGCTCCGAGGGCATTATATAGTTAAATCTTCTGACAAAATAATGAAATGCAAAATCGTACCGACGCTTAATAGTGCGTTGGTTAAATCTAGCACAAAACCGACAACTAGCAACGTCGTGGTCAGGGCCTAGGCAAGGAATATAGTAAGAATGAAAATTCTTATGAGGTATTTGCTTCCCACAAGAAATACAATTAACTTTTTCTGTCATCGGTCTGGAGTAAGAAAAAAGTTTCCCCAACGGGGTACTTAGCTTTAATGAAGACTTCGGATCTGAAATTCGAATTTGAAAATCTCAGGAGTCGGCCGACCGGCACTTGCGAACTGCTTTTGATTCGGGCACCGCGCGGCAAGAAAAACTGGAGAAAATGGCATCGGCTGCATCTTTATACCCCTGGTGCACTGACATCAGGGAGGAGGCGACAGCAACTGACGCCGGACCTAGACTTTGGAACTCAGGCCAACTGCGGGTAGCCGGCCAGCAAGATAACCCAATTGTAATGACTGCAACAGTGAAACACGATGAACATCCGGATACACAGACCCAGCAGCAGGTGTCTGCAGCTCCCTCTCCAGAATGTCATAACTTATCATGAACACGTAGGTGTCTGCCCACAATACCGGACACAGCTGCAATCACCCTTATCCCCCAAGACAGCACGGTGAGCAAGAATGTCCACCTGGGAGTACAGACGACATCACTGTGTATAACAGTACACATGTCTGAATATCTCTGCTAACAGAGATACCATGCGGCTGTAGCAACATAGACGCAATCACCTACAGTACACACTATCCCCTGCACAGTTTGTCCCCATATTGCCAAATGATCAACGGATTCCCAGCAGAAACACCTTGCTACCTGTAGGTGTACAACACAAAGGTCTGCACTGGTGTACAAACTACCTAGTATTGATCCACACATTCTATGCAGAAGGGCATACTAGGCGTGCTCAAACACTTAGAGAAATGAAGGCAATGTCAGTCAACAATATACTGAAAAGTCATACTGGGCATGCTCACACACATAAACAAAAGAAGCCCATGTCTACAAACAACAGTGGACCAGACATATCTGGCAGTCGCAGATGTTAGTGCAGACAATCCTCAGTATGCACCACCCATGCTTTGCGCACACAGTGGATAGGAATACATGCATATATCCAAGGACAATACACTATAATAAGCCAAACATACACGTACATAGATTTGTGGGAGAGAATGACTGTGACAAGGAGCCAACCATTATGAGGCTTGTCCCATCCAGCACACAGCCAAATGACTACAACCACATGATGCTCAGATGTCACTCACTGTAGACTTTAGCCACTGGTATCTGTCAGCATTACAGATTATGCGGTGCAAGTGCTAGCTGTGCAACACGATTGTACAAGGAAGTAGCCATCTAGGAGCTGTATACACGTACCGGTGGAATATAACCCTGCGTGTGCCCGCATGTGGTGTGTCAACGTCTAGATGAATGGGTTATGGCCCATGCACACACACACTGTCCTCCCCATAGCCCTACTATGACAAACCGACTGAGGTCATCCACTTTGAAATACACCTTTGGGAAAAGTGTAGGCCAGTAATCTCCGTAGAGTGTCCCATAACTGTGTACTGCTGTAGAGTGATAAAGTAGCTGGGTAGGTGTTCTAACCCCAGACGTGGCAAGTGTGTGTGTGTGTGTGTGTGTGTGTGTGTGT
Organism: Protopterus annectens; assembly: GCF_019279795.1. NCBI lineage: Eukaryota > Metazoa > Chordata > Ceratodontiformes > Protopteridae > Protopterus > Protopterus annectens. The sequence goes on along the minus strand of NC_056743.1, from coordinate 1,918,397,019 downwards.
GTGTGTGTGTGTGTGTGTGTGTGTGTGAGTGTGGTATGTGTGTGTGTGTGTTTATGTGTGTGTGTGTCTGTCTGTCTGTCTCTGTCTGTGTAGAGAGCAATGCAGTTTAGTGTAGCCACACGAATTCCAATTCCTATACTCAACGTTGGCAAGGCTGCTGATGTCACCCACCTAGAAATATACCTCCGGGAAGGTTGTAGCCCAGTAATCACCGTAGCACATCCCGTAACTGTGTACTGCTGTAGAGTGATAAAGTAGCTAGGTAGGTGTTCTAACCCCAGATGTGGCAGCTGTGTGTGTGTGTCTGTCTCTGTCTGTGTAGAGAGCAATGCATTTTAGTGTAGCCACATGATTACAATTCTTATACTCGACTTTGGCAAGCCTGCTGATGTCACCCACCTAGTAATACACCTCTGGGAAGGTAGAAGCCCAGGAATCACCGTAGCGTATCCTGTGACTTGGTACCACTGGAGTGTGATTTAGAACTGTGGCAGGGTTCCACCCCACCCATGGCAGTTCTGGATGTTTTGTGTGTGTCCATGTCTGTATACAGAGCTATGCATTATAGGCTAGTCACACGCAGTACATTTCACATGGTCTACACTGGCAATCCAGCTGATGTCATTCTTTGTGAAATACAGCTTTGGGGAAGGAGTTCCCTAGTAATCCCCATGGTGTGTCCTATGACAGCTCCATGCCACACATGTCGGTCATGGATGTTTTGTGTGTGTCTCACTATCTGTGTAGGGAGCAATGCATTTTAGGGTAGTCACCCATAGTACATTTCAAATGGCCTACTTTGGCAATCCTGCTGATGATATTCATTGTGGAATACACCCTTGGGGAAGGTGTACTTCAGTAATCTGCGTGGCGCGTACTATAACTGCGTAGTGCTGAGGTGTAATAAACTAGTTAGGTAGGGGTTCTACTCCCAGACATGACAGGTGTGCATGTGTGTGTGTGTGTGTGTGAGTGTGTGTGTGTGTGTGTGTGTGTTCGTATCTTGTATCCTGTGTAGAGGTGATTGTGAGCATGTGACACCTGTGGCCAATGTGGATCGGGTTTTGCGTAAGTCTTATATGGCAGCCCTACTATATAGCACAATGTCCACTGTACAAGGATAACATATGTGAAATAGCTGAGTGGCTGAGGTGCAAAGTTATACCCATACATGTGACATCAAGGCCAGTATTACCCAGAGCACACTCTCAACACATGTCTTATAAGCACACACATACCTAGACAACAGCCAATATGTGGGTAGTACACTGCATAATGGCCACTGATAGTAACCATGGAGTGATAGCAGTGGGCTACAGAGGGCATGCCCCCTGTCCATCTGTCCAATATGCACGTACATGCTGACAGTGCATATCTCCCATGTTCCCCAATGGACACCTGCACCACCTGTGGTGCCATCACATGTGTCCCACAACAGACATACCATGTCTGACAGCATGCCCTGTATGGACAGTTGCCACTGACACCAGGGAATGCTGTCAGCATGCCATTAATGTAGGTGCAGTTAAACCTGCTGCCCATTACTGGTCCCTGCCACAGGGGGCAGGACTGGCACATATGATGGTAATCTGTGTGCACAACATAGGCCAAACACCCCGGTACAGATCCACATGTCACTGTACATGCATGTGGGAGGTGTGCACATCCCAGACACCGTCGATGTCATGGGGTAAGGAACACATACATGGCAAGCGATGCACAGCAATGGCCACACACAACAGTCACCCAGGTAACTGGATGTGGGATACAATACCCACCTGTGTGGGCAAGAGTGGAAACTACAGCCGTGAGACACAATGCAGACCATTGTCATGTGGCCTGATGCCAAGGTATACCCATCGCCTACCCTTGTAGAGCCTGCTGCCACAGTCGACCGACATACACCCGTGCAGACATGCACCCATGCATGTCAGTACTGGCACCCTGTGTGTTTGTCTGTGCATTGTATGGTGCGTATATTCACAGCCACACTCACTACAGCCCCCATGTGCATACAGAAGCATGCTGTCAGATGTCAGAAACCTCCTCATACCCTTTGCCCATACCTCCTCCGTATGACCCATGTGGTGCATGTGGTACCTGCACAGTGATGTGTTCTGGCAATCCCGCTGCTAATGTGCTATATTCCTGGTCCTGCCAAGAGTTTCGATGTGTGCATGTCCCTGTGAGAGTGTGGCTGTGTTGACGCTGACACCTGTTCATGTTGAGAGGCATGTGTAACGTCACCTACTATATAGCTACTGTATCCTTGTTGCAGATGTCACACACCATCACGGATATGTTCTGAGGGCTCCACAACAGGTAACCCATGTGACGCATCCAATAACTGCATTGAGCTGTGAATGCAGTACATAGTTGTTAGGGGTTTGATACCCTGTGCTGGTAGGTGTGTGACACAAACAAACTGCAGTTTCACTCCACCACCCCTCCCTGACATGTCTTTGCCTCTGTCTACCTCTCCCACTCCCTCTCTGGTGGATGTGGAGACCTACACCAGCTGTGCTTAGGCAACAGCATGTGTATTTTAAGTGATGCTCATGATAAGCTGATGGCCTATGCACGAATCGCAGCCCTTCCCTAGCTGATTGCATGTGGAACAGCTGTGGTAACAGTCTCATAGCCAAGTGCATGGAAACACACTCCGATATCTAGGAACATCATGTTGTTGTTGGCCCTTGTCATTCACTGTGAGCAGGAACTAGATCCATTGGTTGGCAACCAGCATCTGCGATGGACTGGGGATTTACCTTCAACAACATACACTGTGGAAACAGGGCAACACACAGGAGGGGGATGTGCCTGACCTGCCTACAGACTGCTATACTGTTGGTTTAACAGTGTGTGTGTGTGTGCGCGTGTGTGGATATGTCTTTTCTACATGTCTCTATACCTGCCATATCAGTTCCGTGTTTATGTGGAATCCCCATCTGCAGGGTCATCTGCAGACAGGGCAGTGTGTTGTGCCGCTGGTTCCATGTGTTACCTACAGAGCATCTATCTGTGGACTGCAAATGGTAGTGTGAGGAATGCAGTCTGTAGAGGGTGAAAGCCGTGGCAGTTACTGGCGTCTTATCCCTCATAGGAAATATATTGTCACAAACCCTGTTACAACAGTAAACGTATGAGGTTATCACAGCAACATGTCATTAGTGGCCCTGTGTATGTGCTGTCAGCCACAACTCTGCCAACCTGTGTACATATGTCGTGCATGACGTGGTGCGTATTTGCTGTACACCATAATTAATGTCATCATATCCGCTAACATGCCAGTGAGATATCAGACTGCCCCGCATATTATGTACAGTAGGGGTTATATTTGATGACATAACCTGGACATTCTGTGGATGTTTGTACAGTCCTACGTGTGTGTGGGCATCAGTGTTACAGACAACAGGTAACAATTACTTCTACTGGAGAACCGGCACATTCAGGACAGCTACATATGTGTAGGAGGCTCAGAAACTACAGACAAAGTGTGAGTAGAGTCGTGTTATGCTTTGTATAGTACTGGTGTTACAGGGTGTGTGTGTGTGTGTGTGTGTGTGTGTGTGTACATACTACTTTACCTTGAAATGCAGTCTGTATGCATAGCTCTCATTTGTGGGCCTATCCTCTTGGTGGCCAGAGGTGTGGCCAACATGTGTTGTCTGTCACCACACAGGTCCTGTGTCTGATATCCCACTGGCAGTGTGTGTGTGTGTGTGTGTGGAGTGCTATCAGTACATGACCTACATATCAAGCTTTGCAGAAATGACAAGCTGTGGGCTGTGTGTGTGTGTGGGGGGTGTTCCATAGTGGGCTGTGAGTATATCACACTGCCATTGCTGCCATCAGTCCACATCTGTTGTATCCCCCACACATATGGTGGGGCTGGGGCCATATTTGTGTGGGCGTTACCTACACAATATGTGTGTGCTCTTATGCACTCCAGAGGCCAGTGTATGTAATGTAACAGTGGTATATGGGCCTGTATTATTGAGTCGGGGGGGAGCACCATAAATGACCTTGGCTGTTAAATATGTGGGGGCATGAGGGGTGAGCTGCCATAAGGTATCTGGATGTAAAGTGCCGTATACTTCACCCATATGTACATCACGTACATATTTACGATTACTGCAAGCCTACTGCCACCGCCAGACAGACTGTTCTTTTTGTCAGTGTGCATATAATGGTGTCAGTTATGCCTTGTTATGTCACAGTTACAACCCATGTAGTTACATGACGTCCTTACCCCCCACTGCTGTTGTACAGAGTGTAGATAGCGGCTGCTGAACTATACACCTGCATTACACACTGTTGATCGTTTGGTATCCTGTGGCCCAGTCAGTCCTCACTACTGTACAAATCTAAGGACTTGGCCTGGACAGCGACGGTTGTGAACCTTACCTGACTACTGCATTAGTATAACTGTTTCACGGTTGCATTCCTCTGTTTATAGGGATGTCACTGTCTGAACAGCTATATGACATGGCATGTAGAACTAAATGGTACACAATGAAAGGTATTCCATTTCTGCAAACCTGTGTGTGGAGTTTTCTCAATGACCTCTCTGTTGGTATATGTTGCAGGCAACGGTCGTCATTTGTATGGGTGGCCCATACAATGTCCGGTTGTTTGGGGGTTAGCTGTAGGCATAGTGGCTGTTCCATATTGTGTGCACCGACTATATATGTATCCATGCTTAGGTCAGACTTACATGTCGGGTATGACTGTTGACAAAGGTCAGTTTAAGGTGAAGTGAGATTCCAGTTTAACATTTCTGGATAGGTTACACTCAGGTATTCGGGTTAGGTTTGGTTATGCCATATCTGTGTGGTAGAGTAGAAGAGAATTGTAAAGGAGTAGGTAGGTAGGTAGAGGGGGGGACATTGTAACTGTATAGTAGGCTGTTGGAATAATTGGTGGGGGAGCAATAGGGAAGGTTTGCAGGATGATGGGATTTGTATGTGAGGCAGGACAGGAGGTGTCGGTTACACTAGTTGGTGTAGGGGTATAGAGTGTTAGTTGGGGGGGGGAGACTTCGCCAAGTGGTGAGCATGTGCTGATCCAAGTGTGTTTGAGGTATTCCTTCATGTATTATTTACATGTGTCGTGTGGGACAGCTGAGGTAATACACGTGGGTAGGGGGTTCCAGATTCTGCCAATATAGTTGGGGAAGAGGATGTCATTTACTTGTGACTATGAACATTAATAGTAATGAAACAGGGGTCGATAGGTAAGTGGTGTTAATGGGGCACACAGATGGGCAGATAGGGAAAATGTCCGGGGATGTGCAGGAAGGCTGACGGGAAGGTCCACAGCTGGCCATTACTTCTACAGCAACAGCTGTGTATCTACACTGCATTTGGGGGTAGGTCTGGACACTCACACCCCTGGGTGGGGGTGTTGACAACAATAATACTTTGTGATGCCAAGTAGTTCAGCTTACATGCCTACAGTGGGGTGTTGCGACGTGTTATTTGGTGTTATTTAGTGGGATTTGCAACAGCACATCTGGTTATACCGTACTTTGCCGTGTAAAATAGACTGTGCTGCAGTGGGACTCATACCGGGCGTGGCTCTGCCCAATGCACATTATTGCTTACATCCCTGGGGCAGTCCGTACAGAGCCGCTCCAGCCAACACCTGCACTCCTAGGCCCATAATTGCATACCCATAGTTCCCCCCCGCACCTCCTCTACAGCACTCATCCATACTCTGGGTAGAGGTCGGGTCTAAACACACTACTACACACTGCCCACTCTTCACTTCACAGGACCCATCTCGTACGTTGTCCCGACCCATGGGTCATCAGACTTTCCCACCTTTGTAGTCTGGGTACATACACGCCCCACCTTGATAAGTCATTGCACGGGCTGCCTCCCATTATAAGACAATTTTTGGGGTGCCCCGCAAGGGACGCTCCTGTCTCTGTTCCAAGATTAGATTTAGCGGGTACACTGTGTTCCCCCCCTCTAGTAGTATCCTGCCTGTGGTTTGGAGAGCAGTGGATTGTTTACATTGTTTGTGTGTTTGTTTGTATGTTTCCCCTGTCTGGCTGGGGGGGGGGGTGATGCTAGGTGTTACACATTTGTTGATTGGGCCCCTCACCACCATTGGCACGGCCTGAGAACATATGTAATTCTTAAGTGCTGTATCAAATCATAGCTATATATCTGTGTATATATATACACACACACACACACACACACACATATATACATATATATATCTACATATATACATATATATGTATATATATATATATATATATAAAATATATATATTATATATATATATATATATACATATATATATATATTATATATATATATATATATATATGTATATATATATATATATATATATATATATATATATATATATATAATATATTGCTGTATATATATATAATGACGTGGATGTATGGGTGTCTGCATATGTACATATCTATATGTGGGTATTTATATATATGTCTGTCTATGTATGTATACATTTGTACTACAGACAGGGAGAGTTATATATCTATTTAGTTATGGGTATATATACACACACACACATACCTCTACATATTTAGCTACATATCCTATAATGTTGACTGGTATTGCTGGATACTGTGTTTTGTGTGCATACCGGCCAATCTTGTGTGCTTTGCGATACCTACAACTAAATCCGTTAGTGTACATGGCGTCACACGTGTAATCTGTTGTTAGTACCAGGAATACATTCAGCCCATGTGGGACAACCTGAACATTGGGTGTTCAACTTTTGTCTACACCCAGAGTTACACAGGTACCCATGGCTATGTGCATTGACTACAGCATGTGCCAGACCTAGGATACTTGGGTGGGGACAACATAAGGGATGGGTCCCGAGGGGGGAGGGGTGGAGGGGGAGCAAAGTGTGGTAGCTACGGGACGGTAACCAGGGTAGGGATGGTGGCTGCATGTGTGCAGCGGGGTGGGGTGAAGCAGAATTGTGGGTAATGAATGTATGGGTCGGGGATGGCCTGGGTTGGATGGGCCTGTACTGCTTGACCCGCCTAGTGGGTGGGGAGAGGGGTATGTGATGTCAACAAGTAAAACATAGAGGGCTAATTTAAATCCCTATTTCAATGACACATGTACAATACAATGAGCTTGTTAGTGCATTGCAGGGCAGACGTGTTTGGCTGGGCGGGGGGGGTATGCCAATTCATACTTGATGTATATTGTTTGGGGTCTCTCAAGCCCTTAACGGTGCAAGTGGACAAATATGTTTCTGTTCATCTACCATTGCTATCTACAGATGTCTGGCCATATATACCTCTGTGGGTATATATATTTGATTACATATTTCTAACTATGTCCATATATACCTACGGAAACATATATCTGCGTACATATATTTAACTTGCTGTGTATATGTGGACATATAGATGTTGACATATATATGTGTAGTTGGCATTTGCATGTATATCTGTTCATGTATTTGTACATATATGTATATATCTCTGAATATATATATATATATATATATATATATATATATATATATATATATGTGTGTGTGTGTGTGGCTACATCTATGGATATGTTGTATACGTTTAGATAGTAATATATTTGCACACACACGCCCATCTAGCTGTAGGTATACATTCTCTGTACTGTTGCATGACTGGGCTGGGGTTATGTTTCTGACAACATATGATTTATGCATATCTGGCATGGCATAGTGGTAATTCATTTTGTGTATGGTGTGCATGGTCCTGGGTTCTGGCCTTGCAGAAGCTGTTTGCTTTGTTGCTGGGCAGAACACCGGCCGTTGGATACGGTGTGCTTAAGGCACTTTAAAGCGGCTGTAAGCGGGTCTGCGTGGAGGTAAGCACTGCTAACTTCTAGTCACAGTGTCTCACACCCAGCTAGCTTCTCCTTTGCTTAATCTGTGTCGGCAGTGCTTAACCCCGCAAACGCACTTGCACACGCTTACTGGTGCTTACATATGCTTACTACTGCTTATCTGTGCTTACGCCTGCTTACTGCTGCCTTGTTCATTATGATACTGACTCTTCACATGTGCATTTCCTGCAATACTCATGTTCATAAAAATGTGTGTTATTTAGTGGGTTTTGCATTACAAATATTGCTTATATCATGCTTTGCCATGTAAAATAGACTGTGCTGCGCTGGGACTTGAACTGGGAATGCCTGCTCGTTTGGCTTACACTCTGCCCACTACACTATTGTTGACATGCTTCATTTGCATATATCGTCCTTGTTATCCTCTTCAGCCTTTTAGGCTGCTTTCACCGTGGCTAAGCAATGGACACACCCGTGCACCTACGGTTAGCTGTACTCCGAGCTTTAGACACCAATATGGGGGGGTTCTTCTTTTGATTTTTATGTCCTGTTGCTGTTGTACACATGGGGGACTGTTGGTGGGGATATGTGGACACCTATGAGTGGTATCGCTCATTTATATCCACTTTCTGCTGTTCAACATTGCAGAGGCGTGTTCATTCTGAGGGCTCTGCTCTCAGACACGCTCCCTGCACTCGTACACACTCTGTGTAAGCCTGTGGGCTTGGGCAGCGCCCCTTGATTACTATGCATGGTGCGCTGCCATCCTGCTCATAAGTGGCCACTTCCGTGCAGGCCTAGACCAGTCTTGCATGGAAGACTAGTAAATCTGGGGGATCCTATCCTTTACAAAAATGCATACTAACACAAATCCCGTTATTCTAGCAATTTTCTAAGTTCATGAGAGAAATATTTATAATCTGTCCCTATTTATATTAGGCTTTGTCCAGATTTCTTGCACTAAGAGAAAGAGGTTGAGGTGTTTGTGTGTGTGTGTGTGTGTGTGTGTGTGTGTGTGTGTGTGTGTATGTGTGTGTGTATGAGAGAGACAGTGAAATGCCCTAGTTAGAGGTAGCAGGTGGAATTTATTTTCAAGTGCATTTTCAAGGAATTGTGAGCTCCAAGGGAAGTGAAGTTTACTGCTGCTCATGCTAAGCCTGCTTAAAATGTACAACTGTTTTGTTCAGCCACTTGTTCACCAAATGGTATCACTATTGTCATACAGAATTTTAAACTGTGTTAGTAGTACAGCAGGTAGCATATTTGCATCTTGCTACAGACGGCTATAGGTTCTACTCCCACAGCATCTAGCTTTGCATTTTAAGGGGGTGAGTGCTGCAGACCTGAGTATGTCCTCCTTTGGATAAGATGCCTACTAACTATGAACCTGTTTTTCAGCTTGCCACCCATTCACTATTGCAATATAGCAGGTTACCATTTTTTTAATGTAACATAGGCAATTTATTCTTTATGGGCAGCAGACACTGAATTTGTAGATGGAACACTGAAATATAAAGTTGTTTTCTAGCAACAACCTCTTCATTAGTTTCAGATCTCTTTAATATGGAATTATTCAGATGACTTTTACTGCTGCAGAGATTGTGCATATTGACTGATATTGGTGGATTGTAATGACAGATGTCTGAGTGGCCTTTTATGGTTGAAATGTTCTGAATTGGGCAGTTTGTCATTATTGGTTCATATGTTTTTTTTTCATTGCTTACTGGCAAAATGTTCAAAACTATAAAATTAAAACACACTTTAACAAGTGGTGCTGTACTATACAAGGGATATAATTATATTGTATTAAAGAACTTTTGCATGGTTCTAAAAATGTGTGCAAGGGGCCTATGATTTGAAAACAGCCCAAAGGTAAACTTAACCTTCCACTGGCCAGATGCATTTTCTTTGAATGTGGGTTTCAATGCTGTTTCAGTGAATGTCAGTTTCAAGGTAGAGAAGTTTTAATGCTAAGTCTGTTTTCATTGTAAGACTATTGCTTTGTTTAACAAATGTCTATCAGTGTTTGTGCTATAAAATTTGTAAATTAAATCCAAATATCTGTAATTACTGTAGAAGTAAAGCGTTAAACAATATGCACACTGAGAGATTTAAATATTGTTTATGGCAACCGGGGAGAAATAGTCAAGTAATGGGACACTGGAATGGCTGGGGGGGGGTGTTGAGTGGGGGGGGGGCTCTGGGTTTGCACCCCCCTACAAAAAATCCTGCGGGCTTCTTTGCTCCAGTCCCCCATTTTCTTTGGCATTAAAAAGAATCTTGACTAAAAACAGGATCCTAGTTGGTCTGGTGGGACTTTTTTGGATGACTCTTTTATTTCTAGCCGCTTTTGTGTTTCTATTGCTGCTTGAACTCTCTGACTGTGTAGAACATCAGGGAGTCTTGCTGGGAATCTTGGGTAAAGGTTGAAGGGAATTAGATAACCTCTGGAAATGCTCATCACCCAGGCTTTGGTGGTTATGTGTCACCAGGCATTTGGGTGCAAGGAAAATCTTCCCCCGACTGCTTCCAGAGGTAAGCAATTGGGCCGCCCTTCAGGAGCACTGATAGGGTTGACCAGAGAACGAATCCCTGGAACCCTGATTCTGCGGACCACCCTGCCTCTGGGACAGTGTATTCCAGTATAACGCCCCCCTCTGTCCTGAGGGGAGTCCAGGCCACGTGTGTCCTGGAAAGGCTGCTGGGAATTCTTGAACCACATTTTACCACTCCTTTGATTCCTGGAGTAGGATCGCTGGGGAGTGGAAAAACATACACCCACAGCAAAGTCTTTCCATCCTTTTCACAGCTGGACAGAATTTCCTTTACTTTGGGACCAAACAGGAAGGACCCGTCAAAGGGGGCACTGACAAAGGAAGACATGAATGGTTCAGCAAACTCTCATAGGTGCATCCAAATGTGTCTCTGAATTGCAACTCCTGAAGCTGCTGACCTGGTCGCCCCTTCGGCTGCATGCGCAATGAGCCTCATGGACGACTTCAAAATAGACTCCAGGGAAACCAGTTGGAAGGCAACTTTTTCCTGGACCCCCTCAGTCACAGCTCAACCAGGGTATTTGACAACTCCTTGAACAGACCCATCTGGAGCTTTGTGAAATGTGCCAAGAAGTTCAAGGACCTGACAACGAAGGTCAGTGATGCATAGACCCACTTCCCAAATCTATCCATCATCCTGGACTCACAGTTCAGGAGATGAACAGTAGAACTTTCCTCAGCTGGTTCTTTTTCATGGTGGCTGCTACTAACATAGCATCTATGACCAAGCCCTTAGCCCAATGTGGTTGGTCTTCTGGAGCAGTAAGGATTTTGTCTCCAGGGAACTGGTTCCATGGCATCAGGAGCCTTCCAAACCCAATGAGTAATTAGTTTAATCAAACTGTCAGTGGGCGGGGTCACCCAGGCGGTAGATGGGCATGCACCAAAGGCCTGCAAGTACACAGATTCCTCTGAGGAAGGGTGTTTGGACTTCCAAGACTTCCAATCACCCCTCTGTTTTAGGATCTCCAGAATGTCTTCAAAGGAGGCGTCTTCCAGGGGTGACCATGGGGAACCCTCCCCTTCATCGAAATCCATATCCTCTGTGATGGATTTTTCAGGAGAATCAAGGTGTTTCCTCTTACACAATCTCCTCCCAGGTGGCTCCTCATTGGGGACATCCGAGGAGGACTCAGAAGAGGGAGTGCCTTTAGAAGGTAAGTCTTGCGAGCATGGTGCACCCTGTCCAGGGGTAGAGGTTAGTGGCTTAACTGAAGAAAATGGGGTCACAGAGGAAGACTCCAATAACCCAGAGGCCACATCAGATGCAGTGGCTAAAGCCCTTTCTGTAGCATGAAAGGTAGAATGCCCTGAGGAGGGATGGGAGCCCAGAACCAAGACAGAAAAACTCAGAGCCAGGGTCACACCCCACCCTGAGGGTCCTACCTGACAGACCAGAACCGAGGAAGGGTCCACCACCAACACAGCCAAAAGGGACCTGGTTATCTCCATGGAAAAACTCAGAGCTGGCTCAAATCCCCCAGGCCTGACAGGGAAGACAAGGTCCCGGAAATCCAACAGTACCTGGGACGCTGAAGTCGAAAACTCTGAAGCTTGCGTTGAGGTTAGAGTAGGAGAATAATGGAGAAAAACCCTCTGCACCAGAGGGCAGAAGGGCTTGAGAAGAGGACAGAAGACCCCGGGCTGCTAAGATCTGATCCACCAACCTAACAACATCAGCCTCAGAAATGAATGGACTGGGGAACTGACCATGGAATGGGTCCGATGATGGAGAATAAATTGACCTGGGTTCTGAGGGCAACAATAATTTTGGTACCATCTGCAACGAGAGTGAAATGGGCACTAAACTGGTCAGAGTGGTAGTCAGCACTGATGTTGGAGCTGTGGTCAAGGTCAGAGACATAGTCACTATACTAGGAAGAGCTGTTGTAGCCGGTGTAGAGGGCACCAGTGAAGCTGTTGGTGCCGGAGAATTGGTTTGCTCTGACAGCCTCAGAACCTTAACTTTTGGTTCTGAAGATGAATCCTTGGAAGTGTACTTGTGTTTCTTGACAATCGGTGCTGATGGAGACATCAGCACCGAATGAGAGGACTTGGATCCAGAGGCCAGAGGAGACTGGTCAGCCTTGGACATGGCTTCCTCCAAAGGGGATTTAATGAGCCCTTTGAGGATCAGTTTATTCTTTCTTTCTTTCTGCTAAGGTTCTGTTACTGAAACCTTGGCAGATGGCGCTATCCACACTCAAATGGAGTACACCCAAATAATAAATGCATTATTCATGATTATCTGAGTTTGGCATTTTCCTGCTACACTCAGAACATTGTTTAAAGCCTATTGTAGAGGATTTTGTTTTTACTGCCATTTTATATCAAAGGGAAATAGAAAGACAGAAGGACAAAAAAAAGGGTCAGAAATAAAGCTCACACACACAAAACAGAAGAAAAGCTAACAACAATGGTAGTAAAATTACAAAACGGTAAAGAGAAAGAACAGACTACCAGAGATGGTAGGGAAAAGAAATACCAGCGGTAAGGGAAACACTCACTCAAGGGTAGACCAATAAGAGAACATTTTAACTGGAAAAATTATTAAGAAATTATCAAGAAAATAGTTATAAAATAATAATAAAATATTTAGCTACAAGAGAGTCAGATGACGCGTTTTATTCGCAAGAGTGGTAAATGGGATCTGAGGTAATGTAGAGAAATGTATTGTGGGTAGACTAGCAGCTTGAGAGATTTTTGGCTGACGCGAGCTTTATAACGGACGGATCAGTTCCAAGGATTGGACCCGTAACCCACAAGTCAAGAATAGATGAAGACAAACAACATTAGATTATCTGTTACAACTTAGCTGCCCTCAATTTTAAAACAGATGTAATAGATACATGTTCAATTAATACCTGGGGGAGTGGTAGCATTTAACTTCAACTACCAGTAAAGTTCCCCATACTCAAGCTTGGTTTCCCAACCACCACCCCTAAAATTTCTACTGTACCTAAAATAGCAAATCTGAAAACTATAAAATTTGTACATGTTGAAGTATGCTTGTATAAGGCATTCTTAATATTATGATGTTTTATGTCGTATTTATGTTCATAAATTCTTTTATTTAACTTTCTCTTGTTTTTACCAATATAAAATGCTGTGCAAGATGAACATTTAGCAATGTATACTACCCTTTGAGATAGAAAATTTCCATTTTTGAATCTAACCATAACTTCATTGTTTTTACCTATGTATGTCCTAGGTTCATAGATTCATAGGTGCATACTAGGCTAATGGCACTGGGGCCTTTATAAGCCTAGCCCATAGAAGTGCCCTGGCACTGTGCCACCCCACATTAGTTCCCAGTGCCTCTATCAAGTAGAGCCACTGGAGTGATTCCTGGGGTGAACTTTCTATTTCCCATCCACTCATCAAGATTTCTCTTGAAGAGGGCCAATGAAGTGCTCTGCTTGACATGTATGGGAAGTCTATTCCAGAGTAAGGGCAGTCTCTGGCTTATGAACCTGTCCCTCCAGCATGTTCTGTTGATTGTGGTAATGAGGTCGAGGTCTCTGGAGCATGTGGGGCGGAGGGACTGGGCTTTCTTTAGATGTAGCAATTCTAACAGAGCTGGGTCAGACATGACTTTATAAGCCAAGCAAAGATCGCCTCTTAGTAGACAATATGAGACAGAGAATAGCTGGAGTTTTTTGAGTCTGTCCATGTAGGACGTGTTTAAGGCCTAGGATCCTCTTCGTGAGGTACTTTTGTGGCCTCTCCAGCTGTTGCAGTTGTCTAGTGAGGTACATGCCAAATGGGGCATTATACTCTACGACTGGTCTAATGAGGGAAGAGTAGAGAGAAATGATGACCTCTTTCTTCCTGGATGCAAAACCCTTTTTAATGAGCTGTACCACATAGAAGGACTTTCTGACCACAGTGGCAATGTGGTGGTCAAAGGAGAGGTTGCTGTCAACCCATGCACCCAGATCTCTTATAATGCCTTCAGTGTTCAGTGGGCTCCCATCGATGTGGTAATTAGAGGGAACTGAGTTTTTACCAAAGGGGATGATGACACATTTTTTGGCATTAAGCTTAAGGCCATGGTTTCGACACCAGTCATTGGTCTCAGTGAGGCCTTTCTGTAGGATGTCTGCATCACTTGGGGAGTTAATAATGGCTTCCGGCTTGCAGTCCAGAGTCCCTCTGTGTTGGCCTGGACTTCTGAGAAATAGATGCCAAACAGGAGAGGACCCAGGACCGATCCCTGTGGGACTCCACTCGTGACTGGTCGGCAGTCTGACTTGGAGTCCGCTACTTTCACACTGTGGATTCTACCTGTGAGCCAATTTGCAACCCACCTAACGATATAGGGGTGGATACCTAGTTTGGTGAGTTTATCAATAATTCCTGAGTGAGGAATGGTATTAAAGGCCCTGGGCCAGATCAAGGTAGTTGTCACTTTATAAAATATCACTGTAGAGGCCACATCTTCCACATTTTGTCATTCATTTAGTGTCATTAAGCTCACTATTTAGCACAATTTTATTCCTCTCTAGAAGACATTTAATGTGGTTCTGTTCCTACAACAGGTAACAAGGATGCATTCACATTTAAAATATTCCAGTTTTTCTTTATCATTCTTTTAACATTGTTGGTCTTATTTGAATATTTTAAAACCAAAGCTCTTTTAAAACTATCAGGACCACCAGTATTCTTAGATGCAGTACTCATGCTAACAGTCAAGACAACACCTAACAATGATTTGTATCTTAAACCCCATTCATTGGTAACCTCAGAGATAATACTATACACCAAAAACTTAGGGTAACCCCTAACTATAAACATTTACTAAGTTTTTTTCCATTTCACTTATCAGTATGCCTTTTTTAGAGGTCATTCTTCCTACTCTAATGCACTGTCCTTTAACAACACCTTTTCTGCAAGAAAAAGGGTGATGGCTGTTAAAATGTAAATAAGTGCTACTAAAGGGGGGCTTCTATATATCCTTTACACAAACCCATTGTCCCCAAGGCTTTTAGTTGTGTCTAAATAGCTTACAGCATCTTTGTTACATTGGTGTGTGAATTTCAAAAAAGTTGTAGAAGCCGTTAAATCAATAAAATCACATATCCTATCCAATGGCCCACCCCATAAAATAAAAATGGCATCTTACAATCACATATATAGTTTATAGTACTTAAAAAGTTAATTTATAAAAACATAATTTGATTCCCAACTCTTCAGTACTATGTTAGATTAAGTGGGGGTGCCTTCAAAATAAATTAAGTCATTGGCTAAAACCAGTTCCAGCAAATTTGTAATAAAAATTACTTCAAAATTAGCTAAAAAAACTACAATCTCTTAAACCATCACAAACAGCTCTAATCCCTCAGTCTTAGGGATACAGCTAAATAAATCAACTACATCAATAGTAAGGACTGCAAGACTGTCAGTCTATAAGTCACTAGTCAGACATCCCAGAAAATCCCAAGAATCCCTCAAAATATGTGAACAAGTAGAAAAAAATAGTCTTAAGCCATCTGTCAATGTAGGTAGCTAAAGGGTATGTTTTATTTTATTTATTTACATTTGTTTACCGGGAAATTACGACTGGACGCAGGTCCTTTTTCAGCTGATGCCCGGGGAGAAAAGCTCCACATCATGTACATGATAGAGATACAAAGTTGCAGCAATAGTAAACATTACAGGTTGTTGGCTTTAATACAATAACAAGATATTGATTTTCAACAGTATATACAGAAAATGTTGCAAGTTAAGATAGTTTCTTGTCATTTATAATATTAGTAACAAAGTTGTCAGACAAGATGTTAAAGTATGTAAAGACAACTAGCTATTTCTGACTATGATTAGTAGTGGCAGTAGTATAGTTGGGTTATGAGTCTAGGTGGGGGTGTTAGTCTGGATTAGAACAAGGACAAAGCCAGTGCAAATTTAAGTGGAATTTGAGTGCAGTCTTGAAAAGGCTGTTGGAAGGTAGAGTAGTTATAGAGGGTGGAAGATTGTTCCAAAGTTTAGATAAGGTACATGAAAATATTGCTTCTCCTGCTGAGTTTTTGGGTTTGATAACAGTGAGTTGATTTTTGTTGCTTAATCTTAGGGGCCTAGTGGGGTGATAGGGTTGGAGAAGGGTTTGAAGAGAAGGGATGTTAAGGGGGTGGTTAATACGTTTATGAATGAGGATGAGTTGATTAAAGTGAAGGAGTTGTGGGAGTTCTAGCCAGTTTAGTTCTTTAAGGGTGATACAGTGATGGCTGCGGTAGGAGGTTCCAGTGGCAAATTTAGCAATTTTGTTGTAACAAGCATCCAGCTTGTGTAGGTCTGTCTGTCTGTCTAAGGTTAGTAAGTATGGGGGATGCATAGAGTAGGGTGGAGATTAGCTGGGAATTGGCTATGGAGATTCTAGCAACCTTGGTTAGGAACTGTCGGCTTCGATATAATGCACCAAGTTTCTTGTGAACTTTTTTATTGTGAGAGATATGTGGGTGTCAAATCTAAGTTTGTTGTCTATTTCCACACCAAGTAATTTTGTGTGTTCTGATGGAGAGATGATGGTATAGTCTTTGGCAAGAATGTTGAAGTGGGGGTGTTTTCGGTGGCTTTGGAAGGTTGGAACAGGAGAACTTTTGTCTTACTTGGGTTGAATAGTAGCTGAGCATTGGATAGCCAGCTTTCTACAGAAGAGAAAGATTCCTGTGTGATTTGTTGTAGTTCTGGTAGAGTGGGGGCAGAGCAGATGAGAATAGAGTCATCTGCGTACTGTATAAGAGATGCTTGTGTGGTGGTAGTATGTAGGTTGTTAGTGAAAAGTGAGAATAGCAGAGGGCCAAGGATAGACCCTTGGGGAACTCCAAGAGTAACTGGGAGGCGAGGTGATGTGTTATTGTCCCAGATTACTGATTGCTGGCATCCATGTAGATAGCTGTGGAACCAGTTGCAGATTGGTTGTGAGAAGGAGAGGTTGGGGAGAGTAGAGAGTAGTAGCTCATAAGATACCATGTCAAAGGCCTTTGAGAGATCTAGAAATATGGCAGTAGAGAAGAGGCCATTGTTTTTGTGATGAAGTATAGTGTTGGTGAAGGAGAGCAGAGCGGAGGTAGTGCTATGATATGGACTGAAACCATGTTGGGTTTTAGAGAGGAGATTATTAGCTAGGAGGTAGTTGAAGACCTGGGTGTTGATACATTTTTCAAGTATCTTGGAAAGCGGGGAGAGGATAGCAACGGGACAGTAATTGGAGAGGTCAGTGGAGGGGGTGCCTTTGTGGAGGGGAATGATGTGGGATATTTTCCATATCGAGGGAACATAGCCTTGTGTTATGGAACGGTTGATTAGAATTGAAATTGGGTAGGCTAGTGTATCAGATGCAATTTTCAAGTATTCAGAGAGGAGGTTGTCAGCTGCGAGTTTGGTGGGTTTAAGTTTTGACAATAATCTTTTTATGTTGGACGTAGGTACTGAAGTTTTGACAATAGTCTTTTTATGTTGGAGGTAGGTACTGAGGTGAAGAAGAAAAGAGGAGTGGGGGGTTTAGGGTTAGGAGTTGGGGGGCTATTGTAGGGAAGTGTTTGTTTAGAGATGTTATAGTTTCAGTGAAGTGTTTGTTGAAAGATTCAGCAATACTGCTGGAGGAGGGGGGAATGGATGGCTGGGGGGTATCAACCTTCCCTGGGTGGAGGATATTGTTAAAAGTGGACCAAAATTGCTTAGGGTTGTGGTTGGTAGAGTTTAGGGTGGATTTATAGTAGAGGGATTTGTCTAATGTTATATGCTTTTTGGCTTTATTGCGCAATTCAAGGAATGGTTGCCTATCTCAGTTATTTTTTGTTAGTCGCCAGTGCTCCCAGGCCTTATCTCTGGATTTCATTAGGGTTCTGGTGGTCTTTTGTAACCATGGGACATGCCTGGATCTGACTTTGGCATTTCTTACAGGAGCATGGGTGTTTAGGATGGAGAGGAAGGGAGTATTGAAGAAGTGGACAGCCTCATCTAGGTTGAGGTATTTTAGTGGTGACCAGTTAATTTTTTGCAGGGTGGAGATGAAGAAGTTTTGGTTGAAGTTGGACTTGTTCCGTATTTGCCTGTGGATAATGGGTTTCAGAGTGTTCACGTGGTGCCAAATTAGGAAAGTGGGGGAGTGGTCACTAAGACTGTCAGGTAAGCAGCCTGCTAGGTAAGAGTGAGGGGCTTTATTGACTAGTATCCAGTCAAGTAAGGTATGATTGTTGGGGTTTTTGTTGATTCGGGTAGGGGATTGAATGAGTTGAGTGAACCCATGGAGATTAAGGTGAATGGTTGGGAGACTGTTATTACAGGATAGCCAGTTGATGTTAAAGTCACCGAGAATGATGGTTTCCTGGGGTAAAGATAGAGTAGCCCAGCTCAGAAGATTTTCTAAGGGTGTGGTATTTTGCCCTGGTGGGAAATAGCATCCTATGATATTGATTGTTTTCTTTGGGTTTAGTTTGAGATTGGCATAAAGGATTTCTTCATTGTTGTGGTGATGGGCAGATGAGTTCAGGAGATGAATGTTGAGGTGGTGTTTAAATACCAATGCTACACCACCTCCTTTTTTGGACAATCTGTCTATGTGAAGGATGTTGTATTCAGGTGGGAGTATTTCCTCACTTTTGATGTGAGGTTTGAGCCAGGTTTCAGTTAGGAAGAGAATATCTGGGGAATATATGCTTATGCTGGTGTGTAGTTCTTGGATTTTATTGCAAATACTTCTGATGTTTAGGGACATTATAAGTAGACTGTTGTTTTCTTGTTGACTAAGAGATGAGTTGTGGGGGGGGGGGCGTTGCTTGGACTAGGGTTTGTAGTTGGGTTGGATTTGGGAGGAACAGGGTTTCGATGGATGTCTCCAGCGAGGGCTAGTTTATAGAGGGTGTTTAGGATATGTTTTATATACATAGTACATTGCTTATGGTGTCTTAGGGATATTTTATTTTTGAGAGTGTTAGGTGTTTGGTAATGGAGTGTGTGTATTGGGAGGATGGTTTTGGTGGCAGGGGTTGTGTAGTTATAGTGTAAATGTTTGACGGAGGGTGTTGAGAGAGTACAGTGGAAGCCGTTGGGGCATATGACTGTGGAGCCTTGGTAGGATGTAATGTGAGTTACAACTACACAGGTTAGGATTGTTGTTATATTAGGTAGTAGCATGATTGTGTTGGATGTAGAGGGAAGGGGTGAGTAGTGGTGTAGCCTAATTCCTGGTACTTAGGGGTGGGGTTAAGGCTAAGAATAAATGTAGAGGTACTGGGGGTGGGTGGGAATAGGAGGCAGAGAGGGGAGCAAATTGAGCGTAGCGAATGGAGCAGGCTAGAACCTCCCAGGCTAAAGATTGCAGGGTAAGTGTCTAAATAGCCAAATTGTTAGGCATTATTATAATCTAGTAGGGAAAAACAATCTATAGACCTGATTTCAGCTGTGTCCTTTCTGGGTAGATACCTAGTTTGAAGCAGACAAAAAGTGGCAGTTTAAGTACCTTTTTGCCTCTTTTACAAGTGGGCAATTCCAGTGTATCTACTGGGTTACCTTTTTTCGCCTAGAGCTTTATCTTGGTTTACTGATAACTAAAAAGAAAAAGTTTACTGGGGAATGTATTTACAGCAGATGGGGGTGGGGGTGCAGCTGCCGTCCCTAGCCATGGTAGAGCCAGTTATTTCTGCTTTAGACTAGGTACTTTCTACAGTAGCAGGTTAAGAGGGAAACATAGCTAGACACCTACTGTAACCTATCTTCTTTCCAAAGCCTTTGAGTCCTTGTGGCTGGTTTCTCCACTGCAGATGCAGCCAATGGCCAAGGATTCAGCAAGTGGGGGACTGAGAGAGAACCCGTTCGCAGGGACAGTGATCACTAAATGAAAAGATGGAGACAAACAGAATTACTACGTTAAGGTCTCTGAAGGGGAATGAGAGAGAAGTGCTGTAAAAGGTAACTCAAACAATAAATTATCACCCAGGCAGGAAGGGTATTGGGTTTAAGAGTAGCAGCACATTACACTATTTACACAGGTGCAAAGTGTTTAGTAAATAAGGCTCAGGCAACTGTTATGCATTCGCATATGAAGCCCTTGACATAAAAAAAAACACCTTACTTAGTGATATATACCAGATAATTTAGGTAGCCCGTGAATTTAAAGAGACAGATATAGCAGTGGTAAACTATCAACAATTGTATACAACAGTACTTAAATATCGCAACACAGACATTTACATATCTACATTGCTATAATATTTCTCATAGTTGTTGTTGTGTCTTTCAGCTTTTCCTGGTTAGGGGTCACCACAGCGGAACTCCAGTCCGCTAATGATTGGCAGTAGATTTTTACGTGCCGAGTTGCCGGCCCTGATGCACAACCTTCAACTAAGGTACACCCATTCGCGCATGTCTCCACACAGAAGACTCTCTAGCTGAGAATCGAACAGGACAATGTCTTACTGTGAGGCGACAATGCTACCGCAGCACCACCACCGCAGTTTAATATTTCTTATGGTACAGCAGTTAAAACAACTAAGGATCGCTCTGACTTGGCAGTGAAACAGGACTTTAGTAGTAATATGGTGTTTTGTATTTAACTGATTGCTTTCCTTCAAACTGAATCACAGAACACACAGTCATATTGCTTAGCATCTATTTTAACCAAAACTTCTTTACTAAACAAAAGTGATGAGGAGTAGCAACCAAGTTTGATACTATAGCATCTGTAGGTGCTAGCAGTACTAAGCACACTAAGCACCAAGTCAGACTGGAAAATGATACATTGTAACACTTTGTCTGTAACTTTTATAAATAGGAAACCAGTTCTGCCACAGTAGCCATGCTGAGAGTAACAAAGCAATAGAACAATTTAGTTTGTAGAGACCTTAGCTGCAATGTAAAAAATAAAGCTCAAACACTTACAATGAGATACACCATGAGATGAAGGGAATTGGCAGCTGCTGTGAGTAAGCCAAGATGGCTCCAGGGGTTTAAAAAACTTTGCTGGGACAATATTGGAGGAAGGGGGTAGGAGTGGTTACAGGTAATGTGAAGTAGTTAGTTCTTGTTGAAAATCACACTCAGGAGAAATTGAGTAACAAATGCTGCAAACAACAATCTATAGACCTGAGTTCATAGAACCCACCCCCCCACAGGCTAAAGATTGCAGGGTAAGTGTCTAAATAGCCAAATTGTTGGTGTTATTAGAATCCAGTAGGGAAAAAACATCTATAGACCTGATTTCAGCTGTGTCCTTTCTGGGTAGATACCTAGTTTGAAGCAGACAAAAAGTGGCAGTTTAAGTACCTTTTGCCTCTTTTACAAGTGGGCAATTCCAGTGTATCTACTGGGTTACCTTTTTTCACCTAGAGCTTTATCTTGGTTTAGTGATAACCAAAAAGAAAAAGTTTACTGGGGAATGTATTTACAGCAGATGGGGGTGGGGGTGCAGCTGCCATCCCTAGCCGTGGTAGAGCCAGAGTTTTATAACCTTGGGTTGCTACAATTGACCTAAAAAGGTGGGTCCAGGACATTTTTATGACCTTTAGGTATCCCAAAAATAGTGGGGATCCTAGGGGATGTTAAGGTCACAAAATCAAACATGTCCCTTGTCAGAATACCTTGCATCACAGCATCGTTCAGGAAAAAATATATTTTTTTCTGTAAGCTAAATTAACTTGATTTCTAGAAACACATTAATAGACATAATCGTCTCGTAATATATTAAACATCTTTCCAATATAATCAATAGTGTTATATGTAACAATTCCACCTCCCTTATCAGGCTTCATCACCCTAATATTTCTGTCCTTTAAAGTATCTAATAACAGGTTCTTCTGAACAGTTAAATTAGGTTTATAATCAGTGTTAATCATACTAATTTTGTAAATATCTTGTTCACATGCCTCCTCAAACATCTGAATATTAGCATGGGGATAGAGGTGTAGACACTTCTTTTTTTTAAAGATATTTATATCAGGACTAATAATATTAAACCCATACCGGGCAGCAAAATTAAGTTTCCTAGTATAAAGTTTCAGTTCACACAAAGCATCAGCAATATCAAAACGATACATAGGAACAAAACGAAAACCTTTTTTCTAGTAATGAAAAATACTCTTTCGAGATAGCAGCACTACTATAATTAAAAATGTTAAAACCATTATAGGTGTAAGCAACCCCTTCGTTCATTAATATGATATTTGTTTCCAGTCTTTTTGTCTCTCTCTCTTCCCCTTTGTGTTTTGCTCCCTTATACGGTGGTATTTGCAAATGTTCTGTCTCCCTCTCTGTTCTCCTATTCTCTGGTAGCATCTCAAAGGGAAATTCTAAAGGGTCATTAATGTCACAATCATTTTCTTCCCTAATAGAGTGTGGTATACAGCTAAAATCATCATTGTTGATATTATGACCATCAAAACTATCAAAGTTTTTGTACCTATTGTTGTTTCAGTTAGAAATAAAATCATTATTTCTTGAATGATACTCCCTAAGCACATATGCTTTACATTGTTTGCATTGTAAAATATCGCTTTCAGTCTTTTTACTTTTCCTGTTAATTATTAACTGTATTGCTTCATCTATATATATCTAAACATTCTACTATACTTTTCTTGAATATTACTAAAAAGTAAATAATTGGAAAACATATTCATTTAACACATCTGTACTTTCTAACAAACCAGTAATAAAATAATTGTTCCTCTTAATTAACAGTTACATTAAGTCAAAACTGTGCTGTCTGAACACTAACAAAATCATTATACAAACTGTCTTTCATGTACATGCCATTAGGGAATTTATGCACCCTTAGCCCCTAAGGTACTATCTTTGATTTTAAACATTCCCTTAAATAGTTGTTTTCCAATTGTAAACTTTTCACTTTTAACCATTTCTTTTCTAATTCTTTAATTACTGTCCAGATTAGCAAATTCATGATAATGTTCGACAACACTCACAATTAATGGCTTACTGCATGAAAAAGAATGCGTCTCAGATAGTCAGGTAGACAAATCAAAACCAATTATCTTGATGTCTACAAGAACTGCACCGAGAACAGAACTTGAACGCTGAGTGTTTTTCAAAAATGTAGAATTCACATTATTAATGTCTCCATTATGATTCACAGAAGCATCTTTATTAAGCAATCCTGAACTCCATTCATTGTGCATGCCTCATTATTTAAAACAAAATGATGAATCCACATTATTATGATAAGTACCACTACACGAATTGCCAGGGAATCCAATCCTCATGGAAATATTGTTTTGCGGCTGAATAAATACATCTACTAGCCATGTTGGCTCTCCTTTGAGCATGCTCCATCCCACATTGTTCATTAACTATTCTAAAGCAAACTACATTCTATTAAGGAATAATTTGTCAAAATTCACAGCTCCTCCAAACACAGAGAACACAACTACCAATGCAGAATTGTTCACAGAAACCCTGTACAAACGTGTAAATGGTTACATTGATGCTGTTGTACCAACCAGAAGTAAGCCCAAATCTAACACCAAAAACAAACCCTACTAGTCAAATCCTTACCCTAACAGGTTATATAACAGAAGAAAAAGTTATAGCCAAAATCAGAAAGAGCAACTTGCACAGAGACAACAGCTCTCTGACTCAACTAAACAAGAAACTAAGAGGTCTATTAAAGTCCAACAAGGCCAGTTACGCGGTCAAGATAGCCTCCCAGGCTAAGGACAGTCACAAGGCCTATGTCAACAGCCTTAAAGGTAACCCTCAGAAGTATGAAGAACTGACTGTAAATGGCCCAGCCTTCACTGACCAGGGAGACATAGGATCATAGCAGGTTACTAGACTAACAGCCCAGGGCCCTTGCAAGCCTAGCCAAGGTCAACCCATGTTCCCAAGGGTGAATGGTTCAGGCAGACACTAAAATCAGCACCCATTGCTCCTGTCCAAGAGGGACACAGGTGGAAACCCTGGGTGAATTTCTGGTTACCCATCCAATCGTCCAAATTACGCTTAAATAGGGCCAATGAGGGGTTTTGTTTAACATGAATAGGAAGCTTGTTTCAAAGGTAGGGCAACCTCTGTTAGACAAATGTGTCTTTCCAGCAAGTTCTGTTAAAAGTCACATACCAGGTAAAGGTCCTTTGAGTGAGTGATCCGTTTGCCATTTAACTTGCGAATGTGCAAAATTTCCATTAAAGCTGGGTCGGAGATTGCTCTACATGCAAGGCACAGGTCACCTCTGAGCAGTCTGTACAACACAGAGTAAAGTGAAAATGATTTTAGTCTGTCCGTATAAGACAGATCTTGAAGACCCTGAATTTTCTTTGTAAGGAATCTTTGTTGTCTCTCCAATTGCTGCAGGTGTTTGGAAAGGAACATACCAAAGAGAGCACTGAACTCTATTACTGGCCTGATGAGGGAAGAGTAGGGGGGGTTATAATATTTTTTTTTCTGGAGGCAATGTCCTTACTTATGAGATGAGCAATATAAAATGCCATTCTTACCACTGTGGAGACATGGTGATCGAAGTCAAGGTTGCTGTTGACCTGTGAGCCCAAATCTCTCACCACTGACTGTGTGCCAAGGGTATTCCTACTGATGTGGTAGTTTGTAGGAACATCACCCTTGCCAAATGGGATGATAATGCATTTTTTGCATTAAGTTTAATACCATGACTTTGACACCGGTCATTAGTCTGTGTAAGATCTTCTTGCAAGATGTTGACATTGATAGGGGTTTCAATGATCACTCTCAGTTTGCAGTCATCAGCAAACTTTGTCAGCCACAGTCCTTTAGTTTTAGCCTGTACGTTAGAAAAGTAGATTCCAAAGAGTAGGGTTCCCAGAACCCATCCCTGTGGAACACCACTGGTTACATGTCTCTTAGAGGAGGTGAAGTCCCTTATTTTGACTGTATGAGTTCTATCAGTGAACCAGTTTGAACCCACCTGACAATATATGGTTTGAAACCCAGCTGGGTAAGCTTATCAATGATGCCTGAATGGGGGATTGTGTCAAAGGCTTTGACTAAGTCTAGGTTGGCCATGCACAGATTTGCCCTCATCTAGGACTTTGGTGACTGTCTCGAAGAATTCCACCAAGTTTTACAGGCATGATCTCCCCTTGACAAAGCCAAACTGGATGGGGTCAAACATTTGGAGATTTCCTATATCTTTGTTAATAAGGTCCATGTTAATTTGTTCCACGGCCTTGCAGATAAGGCTGGTCAGGCTAATGGGTCTATACTTCCCAGGGTCCGTGGATGAACCCCTCTTTGTGCAAAAGGATGACGGTAGCTGTTTTCCATTCTGCTGGGATGAAGCCACTGCTTAGGCTGTGACTGACAATCATAACCAATGGTGATGGTAATTCCTGTTTTAACCCACATAAAACACAGGCTGGAATGTTGTCTGGTCCCATAGAGGCAGTGTTTTTGACCTTGGAGTGGGCATTTAAGACCTGCTCCACAGAAATACTAGGTGGGGAACAGCTGTTAGGGATGCTTTGGGGTATATGTGGCAGTGACTGGGGAGTGAAGTTTTCACTGAAGCAGTCAGCCAGCAGGTTTTCTATATCCACAGGTTCTGTATATGTAGTACCATTAACTACAAGTTCACCCCAAATCTGTGCCTTACCTTTAAGGTTACAGATGTAACTAAAGAACGTCTTGTGGTTATTCTTAGTTAGGGAAGCTAATCTGTATTCTTAGCTTTGGAGGACTTCACTAGGAGTCTTATTTGCTTGTTTGAGTTGAGGAGGGAGTGCTTCCAGTTTTGAGACAGTTCCTTCCTACTCTTAGACAGAAATTTATTTCTCCATAGCCTATTAATGGCTGTTGTCCATCAGGAAGGTTTGTTTTTCCTTGAAGATCTTGATTTAGTTCTATCAGGTATGGCAAAGTCAATACAACTGTACAGATGCTTGTATAAAGCGTTGATGTATAACTCAGCATAGGTGTCTGATCCATCAGTGGGGGAGGGGCTATTAAGGTATTTATGCTGCCATGTAAGAGGATGTAACTGGCCTTGGAAAAGTTTTTTTAGTCTAATTGTTGCTAAGAGGGGGGTCTTGTCTTATAGTTACTTCTAGCAAGACTGATTTGTGGTTAGCTCTCACCAGGGATGATCACACATACTGGGGGTGGTACAGCAGTTCCCCATATTGGTGAGCACCAGATCCAGGATGTTTAAGCCCGCTGTCAGTGTGTCAACCAGCTGGTCCAGGGCACTGGAGTTAATGAAGTCCAGGAACCTTTAGGCAAGTGAGTTAATACATGTATAATTTACCCATTCAATGGATGGGTAGTTAAAGTCACCCAAAACCAGGGTGTTTGGTAGTGTCTTGATTGACTCAAGTACATCGAATTACGCTGAGTGGATGCCCTGATTCATGGAGGGGGTCCTATAGCTGGCAATTACCTGAAGAGGGGTCTTACCTACAATCAATTTTACCTGAAGTAATTCAAGGGAATCGTGCTGTTTAACCAATCTAGAAGTATATTTATCTTTAATGAATATTGATATACCACCTCCTTTAGTTCTCAGGCCTTCAATTTGTGGTCTGAATGTGTGGAAGGAAGTGTAACCTCAATCTACTCTCTAATAAATTTATCTTTAACTTCACCCAACCACTCCCCCAATTACCCACTGTGATATCCCTTCTAGCTATCATAGATTGCTCCCATGAGACCAGCATCCTACAAGAAGATCTAATGCAAACAACAGACTGGTGCCAAAGCCAAGGATTAAAGCTCAACTCAAATAAATGCATCACAGTGTCCTTTGGGAAATTGTCCACCTAAGCTAATTACTTCAGCAATAAAACACCCTGAGTGTTAACCTGGTTGTTGGGGATCTGTCAGCATATGTAGACAGTTCTATGTTGCCCAACTCATAAGCAGAGGTATGGCATCCAGGACCAAGGAAGTTATAGCACTACTCTGCTCAGCCCTTATCAGGTCCATCATTGAGTTATAATGCCCCCTTTGGCATGTATCTAGCCAGGCACTTGCAACAGTTCGAATACCCTCAAAGGTTCCTCACCATGAGAATCCAAGTATGAATACTCTTGCCCTACACAGATCAACTTAAGGCCCTATCTCTGTCCTCAGTCTCCTACAGGTTACTGACATGCACTCTATGCCTGGCATATAAGGGATCCTCAGATCCAGTTCTGAAGGATCCCTTGCACATCCACAAAACAAATAGCACAATAAACACTACATAAAATGGCCTCAACTTTGCCTGCGACATAAAAAGAACATGCTGGAGAGACTGGCATGTGTCTCAAAAGATCCCCACACAATAGAATAAGCTCTCCATCCACGTGAAGCAGAGTTCATCCCTGACCCTATTGAAACAAAACCTTGATCACTGAATTGGAATTCAAAAATTCACTTCTGGTTTAGCCCATATGTCTCTGACTGGCAGAGATCAACAGTAAGTAAATTAATTACCAACTAACATACTCCCCCACCACCACATAACTCTTAGCTACCACCTTACTGACATATATCACTATATAGGTGTTCAAGGTACTCAGGGACAAAACAGGGTTGCATGGCTGAGCTTATAATTACCCTGGCAGTCATTACAGTATTATAAACCTACAAACCTATAAGAAGAGGTAAAACTGCAGAGTGCCAAAGAGAAAATAAGAGAATATTTGTATAATATGCATGTGTGTAGAAAGGTTCCTGTTAAGCAAATATTTTTTGAGAACAACTCAAGAGCATAAAAATGTTTAGAGTAATGATTTAGGCAACAGAATGTAGAAAGGGTCATCACCAAACTTAGGGAGCCTATAACAAGAAAAATAACCAGAGATCCTGTAGAGGTATTAGAGATATTTGGCAAATTTTATGAACATTTATATAAAACAGATGAATATGGAAATCAATAAAGAGTACAAATGGAAATGTTTATGAAACACATAATGAAGACAAGGTTAGAGGTAGATGAGGCTCAACAGCTAATAGTTAAGATAGGAGAAGATGAGACAAAAATGGTGATGCATAATGAATCTGCAGGAAAGTCTCCAGGATCAAATGGTATTCCTGTGGCAGTTTGGAAGTTAAGATGGAAGGAACTGACAAAGATCTGGAAGATTTTGTTTGATTTTATTTTAAAAGAAGGGGAAGCACCAGCATCTTGGAAGAAAGCTGTGGTGGCTGTATTACCCAAAGACAGAAAATACCTGTCAAACCCATCTTCATATAGATCCATTTCAATTTTAAACCATGATTATAAAGTATTTATATCTATACTATGCTAAAAGAATGGCAAGGTTTTTGCCAAACTTGATACAAATGGATCAGTGTAGTTTTGTGTATGGAGACAAACATTTGACAACATTCATAGGGCAGAATATAAGAAAATATCACTGTTGTTAGTGAGTCTTGGTGCAGAGATAGTATTCTACAGAGTAATCTGGGATTTTATGAGAGGGTAATGGAAGCATTTCCATTCCCTGACATAATTATAAGTCATTTAAGAGGATGTATGAAGGTTCGGAGACAAGAATTGAAGTGGGAGGGTTCTTCTCTGATAAGTTGTGTTTGACTAGAGGAACCCGCCAGAGGTGTCCTCTTTCCCATTTTGTTTTTGTTACACCCACCATGGCAAGGTGGGTCTAGGCATGCTAAAGGCACATTCCACCAGAGCTTTTTCCTCTTCAATGGCTTATTGTAAAGTAGTAGTCTCTAGAAGTACTCTAGAGACAGCAACTTGGTCCTCTGTTTGTACCTTTATGAAGCACTACAAACTGGAAGCCTTTATTTAAATCCAGGGCAGGGTTTGGTAGGACTGTTTTTCAGGGGCTCCTGGACTGTTATCCTTTCTCCTTCTAGGTTGGGTAAGCTTTAGGAATCTACCCATATGCCAGTAAGACAGTGTATTTGTTGAACACAGTACAGTTGTGTAAGTCCTATTTACTTGTGTAAGTCCTACTTACCTGTAACAATAGATGTTCATGAACACACTGCCTTATTGGCAGTACCCACCCACCGTTCCCTTATTGGATGCACATTAGTTTGGTATTGGAGGTGCCAAGAAGTTATGCTCAGTAGCCTTTTCTTTTGATGCGTGTGTGTGTGTGTGTGTGTGTGTGTGTGTGTGTGTGTGTGTGTGTGTGTGTGTGAACACTCAGGCAACTGGTCCATCACTCCCACAGACAGGCAGGGGGTGGAGCTCTGATTTTTGCTACAATTTCAGAGATAGGATAGCAGGGCACCACTACCCCATATGCCAGTAAGGCAATGTGTTCTACAAAATTCTGCTGTTACAGGTAAGTAGGATTTGCTCCTCTGTACTTTGCACTCATTAGAAGTTTATAGTCAGCATTTTATTTTTACTTGAATTGTACTAAAATTAACAGGAAAGCCAAACAACTCTTCATTTTCTATACATCTGTCAAGTTGGGCCAGAAGATTTACTAAATAAAGAAGTTATGTACTCACCATAACGTTCCATCTGAGTAGTTGTACTTCATTTGTCTTCAACCTGTGGGTATTCGGATCCGAGACAGCCGCATCACTAGCATCTGATTTGAGCTCCAAGCTCATCCCTTACCCATAATGCTCCCCTGTCTCCTTCCTTCCCTCAGATCGAGTTTGCTGCTCAAGAAACGTAAGCCAGACCCAATCAGACCTTACCACTAATATCTCCCCAAAGCTAAGCCAAGCATAACCAGGAGAGCCACTAATGTTCTCCTCTCCCATTGACAAGGTTAGAACAATAGTGATAAGGTCAGGGGGAAGGAGGGGGTGATGGTTGAAGACAAATGAATCACAACTACTCAGATGGAACATTATGGTGAGTACATAACTTCTTTATCTGAAGTAATTGACTTCATTTGGTCTTCAACCTATGGGACAGAGTTCCCAGCTACCAATACCTGGGGGGCCCTCATGGAAGGATATTCCAGAGCACCGCAGAGCCAAAGGATGCCCTACTCCTGGATACAATGTCCAATTTGTAATGATATATGAAGGTATGAGATGAGGACCAAGTAGCTGCAGAAAAAATGTCATCCAGTGACACCCTAGACCAAAAAGCCTCTGAGGTGGCCATGGACCTAGTGGAGTGGGTTTTCACCTGACCCGGAGGGGAAATGCCTCTATCAGAATATGCTCGAATGATACACTGGTTACTTTAGAAATTGGCTTGCCTAGAAATGGTTTCTAATAGGAGACAAACAACTGATCAGATTTGCGAAAGGATTTTGTTCTGTGTAAATAAAACCTCAGTTGCCTATGTACATCCAACAAGTGTAAATTGTATTCACCCCTAGTTTGGAAATTTGAAAAGAACACAGGAAGATTGATAGTTTGATTGATATTGGTTTCTAAAGCCACCTTGGAAAGAAAGGAAGGATTAGTGCGCAGTGAAACCCTGTCCCTATGAAAAAACATGAAAGGAACTTTAATGGACAAAGCTTGAAGTTCCGATACCCTCCTAGCAGAAGTGATAGCCACCAAAAAGGCAGTTTTCCAAGATAGGAACTGTAAATCTACTGACGCCGTTGGGTCAAAGGGAGGAGAGACTAGAAGTACAAAGGTGAGGTCCCATGAAGGTGTAGGATCTTTCACTGGGGGTCTTAAAAGAAAGGTACCTTTAAGGAAGGTCTTGCAAAGTCTGGAAGAAGCTAGGGAAGCCATGTCTCCCCCACATGGAAGTTAGAGATTGCAGTCAATTGGACTTTAACTGTAGAGGAACTAGCACCTTGGTGAAAGATACCCATTAGAAATTCCAGAACAGCCGAAACCGGAGCCGCAAATGGATCTAGGTCCCATTGAGAGGCCCATCTAGAGAACCGTTTCCACTTGTTACAATATATTTTTCTGGTAAAAGACTTGTGAGCTGCCACCAAAATTGTTTTAACCGGAGAGGACAAACCAGGAGTCCTAATCATTAATGGAACTGGAGCAGCCAAGCGGTGAGTTTCAGACTGTCCAGGTCTGGGTGAGGAATCCCCGAGGGATGCGAAATGAGATCTGGAAGTGGATCCAAGATCCATGGTGGAACTGCCAGGTGAGACCAAAGGGATGGGAACCAGACTTGTTGAGGCCAGTTTGGGGCAATGAGGATTACTGTGCTCCCCAATCTGCGAGCTTTCTGAAGAAACTTCGGAATGAGAGGTAACGGGGGTAAGCATGGAGAAGACTGGGAGGGCAAGCATGACCCAGTGCATCTCTGGGGGCTTCCCCCCGATGGGGGTTCAGATCGAAGAACTCGCTGCATTTCACACTGGAAGGAGATACAAAGAGATAGCAGCAAGGCTGACCCCACTTGTGGATGATCTGTTCCGCTACTGAAGGATACAGAGACCACTTGTAAGGCATCACAATAGTCCTACTGAGCCTGTCTGCCAGAATGTTGGACCTTCCCAGAATGTGCATTGCCACCAAAAAGCGGCCGGTGGAAATCGCCCATTCCCACACTCTCATCATGACAAAGGGGGTAAGATCTGGTTCTGCCCTGTTTGTTGATATACCAGACTACTGACATGTTGTCTGACTGAACAGCAATAGTCCCTAGAGGAAGATGGGCATGAAGGGCCTGCAAAGCTAAAAAAAAACACCCTCATCTCCAGGACATTGATATGGAAATTGGTCTCAGAAGGGGACCACGTACCTTGGACAGTTCTTCCCGACCAATGCCCCCCCCACCCTAAACGGGAAGCATCCGTGGTCACTGTGGTTGTGGGAAAGGACAGAACAAAGGGATGTCCCTTGACAAGGTCTGGGGAGAGAATCCACCAGTGAAGAGACTCTCTGCAAGCCCCGGGAAATCCGAACTGGATGGGACAAAGGTAGATCTAGTAGAGACTACTGAACTGCTAGCATCCACTGGAGAATTTTCATATGAAGTCATGAAAAGGGTAGAAGATTGATTGTGGCTGCCATGGAACCCAGAGCCCATAGAACTGTCTCTGCTGAGATAAGATGAGCCTAGAGAATGTAAGAAACATAAACATGAAGTCTTAAACTGTGTACCCTTTTCAGAGTAAGGTAAACCTCCACTTGTATGGTGTCCAACCGAGCTCCTATAAAGTCTGGACTAGAGTCAGTAATGATTTGCTGAGGTTTACAGTAATGCCCAGACTGTTCACTAACACCAGAAAATAATCCCTGGCTTGGCAGAGTAGACGCTTGGTGGGAGCAGGAAGGAGCCAATCGTCCATGCAAGGAAAGACCTGAATTCCCTGAAGTCTCAGGTGAGCCGCTACTACCGCCATCACTTTGGTAAACACCCTGGGGGCTGTGGTGAGACCAAAGGGGAGGGCCCTAAACTGATAATGATTGGCCCTGAGCCGGAAGTGGAGAAATCTGTGGGAGCACCTGTTCATTTGCATATGGTAGTACACATCCTGGAGGTCAATCGAGCACATCCAATCCTTTTCCTGCAGGTAGGGCAGGATGAACTGAAGAGTGACCATCCAGAATTCTTCCTTGGCTACAATAAGTTCAAGGTGGAAAGATCCAGAATGGGTCTTAGGTCCCCCATCATCTTTGGCACTAAAAAGAACCTGGAATAAGTTCCCAATCTGGATTGGTCTGGGGGAAATGGTTTGCATGACTCGTTTTCTTAGCTTGTCTATTTCCAGTGCTGCTACCTCCTTTTGCATGGGTGGAACATCTGGGAAGTGTTTTGGTGGGAAAGGTGGCTCTAAGAATGGGATACAATCTTCTTCTTCTTTTGGTTGCTCCCGTTAGGGGTCACCACAGCAAATCATCTGTTTCCATTTCTTCCTGTCCTCTGCATCTTGCTCTGTCACACCAACCACCTGCATGTCCTCTCTCACCACATCCATAAACCTTATCTTAGGCCTTCCTCTTTTCCTGTTACCTGGCAGCCTAATCCTTAGCATCTTTTTCCCAATATACTCTGTATCCCTCCTCAGAACATGTCCAAACCAACGTAATCTTGTCTCTCTGGATTTGTCTCCAAACCTTCCAACCTGGGCTGACCCTCTAATATACTTATTCCTAATCCTATCCATCCTCGTCACACCCAGTGCAATTCTTAACATCTTCAGCTCTGCCACGTCAAGCTCTGACTCCTGCCTTTTTGTCAATGCCACTGTCTCCAACCCATATAACATAGCTGGTCTCACTACCCTCTTGTAGACCTTCCCTTTCACTCTTACTGGTGTCACAAATTACTCCTGAATGGGATACAATAACCTCTGGAAATGATTAGCAACACCCAACAGTCTGTTCTTATGGATTCCCACTCAGTTGGGTGTATCGAGAGGCGACTCCCAACTGCCTCCAGAGAGCAGTCGGGCAGCCCCTTAGGGCTGCTGCGCGGGCCTATCTGAGAATGGTTCTCGAGACCTGAAATTGTTCGGACACCCTCTGCATCTGAGCCGGCGCATATCGTAACTACCTCTGCCTCTTGGGGAAGATGAGTCCTGAGTGTCCCAGGAGAACTGAGATTTCTGGAACCACATCATCTTAGCCCCTCGCTGATCCCTAGAGTAGAATCTTTGAGGGGCGGAGAAGCGGATCTCAATGGCAGACAGTGTCTTTCCGTCCTTCTCACTCTGGACCAGTGTTTCACTCACAGACTTCCTAAACAGAGAAGAACCATCATAGGGGGCATTAGCAAAGGACGCCTTGAAGGGTTCCGAGAATTGACACAGCCGGAGCAAGGCATGACACCTCATGGCAACACCACATCTGGCTGCCATAGCGGCTCCCTCCGTAGCATGGGAAAGGAGGTGCATGGACGTATTGGCTACTGCTTTTAGAGTGGACATTTGTGTGGAGAACATCTTCTTGCCCTCCACTGCCATTGACTCCAGGGGCGACTCAGTGACTTTGTTAACCAGGTCACGCTGCAGTTGGATGACATGTGCCATATAATTCAGTGCCCTTATGGTAACGGTTGCTGAAACATACACCCGCTTCCCCAAACGGTCCATAGTCCTCAACTCCCAGTTAGGAGGATGGACCGTAGAGCTCTCCTATGTGAACTCTTTCTTGTGGCGGCTGCCACCATCATAGCATCTACTGGGGACCCCTTACTGCAGCTAGTCCTGTCTGCTGGGGGAACTGAGTATTTTATCTGGACGCTTGGGAATAGGCTCCACAGTGTCCGGTTCCTTCCATGCCCGAGATGTTATTAGGTCCACAAGTGGGCCCGCGGGAGGGGACACCCAGGAGGTAGATGGGCTCATGCTAAATACCTCTAGGAACACCAACTTGTCTGGGGTTGGTTTTTGGGCGGACCACCCCCCCCCCTTTAGCAAAGGAGTTCCATGATGTCTCCAAAGGAGACATCTTCGAGGGGTGACCTGGGGGAACCTTCCCCTTCCTCCAAGTCACTGTCATCCGTGAGAGACTCTGGAGAGGAGTCCAGGTGCCTCCTTTCGCACATCCGCTTTACGAGGAGCCTCCTCAGTGGGACTCTCTGTGGGAAACTCGCAAACTTCTTGCTGCTTTCAAACAGGAGCTCCCTGAGGCACAGCGAGCACGAGCTGTCTCTGACAGGACAGGAAGGTCGGGGCCAAACTCAGAGCAGAGGGAGTTGGGGCAAGGTTCGAGGACGAGATGGTCAGGGGTTTCAATGCACTCGAGAGAACCCTCTCCACCATGTCAAATTCAGAGGGGAAGCACACTTCCTGAGAAACAAGCAAGGGAGCTGCTCCCCTCAGATCCGACAGGGGAGTCAGAGCCGAGCCTGCAGGAGCCGAGATGCTGAGGGGAGACTGTGTTCCGAAAGGCTAAGAGCCGACAGTGTCCCCTCGGATCTGACACCCATGCTATGGCTCCGAGAGCTCAGATCCAACCCAGTCAGATCTAACACACTCAAGGCAATGGCCGGCATCGAGGTACATAGTACCATCAGTGCCGACCCCCCCCAACCCCAAGGACTCCAAAACCAACGGTCAGATCGGAGAAGGAGTTATGGGGGTGAAGAATGGCTGCGAGCTCCCTGCTACAGAGGGAGAGGGGGATGGCAAGACTCCCATCTGGATCTGGGTGTGGATGAACTTCCGCATCATCCTGCCCATCTGTGCCTCGCTAAGACTATGGGTCGACCTTGAGGAAGAAGCCACCGACGCCAGCCGGGAGTGCCGATGAGGTAAACCTGTAGACAGGGGCCTAGATACCTCTGGCTCTGGAGAGAACCTGGGCGATCAGAGTTGAGGGGTACTAGGCCTAAGAGGGGTCTTAGATTTGGCAGTAGGCCAAATTTTGAACCACATTTTCTGACCACCTCACTGATTCCTGGAAAAGGTTTGTTGAGAGGTCGAAAAATGCATGCCAATGGCAGACAGGCTCTTCCTATTGTTCTCACACCTGGATAGAGTGTCCTTAACCTTGGGGTCAAATAAGGATGTTCTGTCAAAAGGGGCATTGACGAAAGAGGACTTGAAAGGCTCTGAAAACTCACAAAGGCACATCCAGACATGTCTCCTTATGGAAATGCCTGAACCCATTGCTGTTGAGGTTCCCTCTGCCATGTTTGAGATCAGCCTCATGGAAGAATTGGGATGGAATAAAGGGTAGCTAGCCTGAACTTCTTCAGATACAGCACCCAAAAGGGTATCTGATAACTCCTTAATCAAATCCCTTTGTAATCTGGTAAAATGTGCCAAGTAGTTGAGAGACCTCAGTGCAAAAGAAGTGGATGAGACGTATACATGCTTCCCAAATCTGTACATCACTTGCAACCCCCTGTTGGGGGGATGGACAGTGGAACTTTCATCAGCTAGTTCCTTCTTGGTGTCCGCAGCAATGACCATGGCATCAACAGGAACTCCCTTGCTCCAGAACTGCCTGTCTGCAGGTGGTGCCATTATCCTATCTGGTCTCTGAGGAATAGGTTCTATGGTGTCCGGATTCTTCCACACCCACCAAGAGATCATGTCAATGAGCTCGCCAGAGGGCGGAGTCACCCAGGAGGTAGAGGGTTCAGAACCAAAAGCCTCCAGGAGAACAGATTCCTCAGGCGTCAGGTTACTGGGCATCCAGCTACCTCTCTGTTTAAGGATTTCCAGGATGTGACCAAATGAGACGTCTTCAGGAGGTGACTGTTGGGATCCCCCCACACTCATCAAAATCTGTATCCTCAGTGTTGGATTCCTCCAGGGAATCAATGTGCTTCCTCTTGCACGTCCTCTTTCTGTGGACTTCCTCAGTGGGATGCTCTAGGGAGGTATCTGAAGAGGAAACTACAATTCCCTGCTTGGGAGCCTGGGGCTTTTGCAATGGCTGTCCCAGTGGAACAAGCTAGTGAGGGTCTGAGTGCTGGGTCATCATGGTGGAAGACTTCGTTTCCAAGGGTGAAAACTTTTGTTGGACCTGCTGGAGCAGAAAAGATCCTCTTTGTAGCCTCAAAGGCCAACCAGCCTGGAGAAGAAGAGGACATCGGACCTGAGAAGATGTACTTCGGGATCGTAGTCCCCTCCCGCTCCAAGGGAAAAACCTATGAGGAGGAAACTGGAGCCGAGCTGCAGAGATGGCACTGAAAATCTTGAAGTTGAATGTAGCACCCCAGGTCCCACAGGTAAACTATTGCTCCAGGATCTCTCCAGATCTGAAGGAACTGGAACCCTCAGGGATGACTTCGGATCCGAGGATAAAGACATTCTCAGATCTGAAACTGACAGATCCAGACAACTCAGACCCAGGGACTCTGACACTACAGAGGTAGTCAGAGGAGGAATCTGTAAAGGGAGAGTTGAAGACATTTGGATCTCTTGACCTGGAGGGGTAAGAGCAGAGGGAAAGTACAGTTTTGTACCTACCATAAATGTAGATGTTCGAAGATCCACATTGCTGCAGTCCTTACATATGGGTAGTCCGCTGTCCTCGGTCGGCCCGAATACCAAAGTATTAGGCTGACGTCGGTCACGGCGCTTAAAACTGACATCAGGACGTCAGGGTACAAAAGCGCATGACCGACGTCATATCCTCAGTCTTTTCTTGCCCCAGATGTCAGAAGGCCCTAACAAGAAAGGCCAAAGCCAAAAAACAGCAAAAAATAACCAACCACCCTCGCACTAACCATATTTACAATATGTACAACCCAAACCACACCACCACCTCTCACTACAGAGGGGAAGGAGGGAGGGTAAATTGGACTGCAGCAATGTGGATCTTCGAACATCTACATTTATGGTAGGTACAAAACTGTACTATGTTCTTCATCTCACATTGCTGCAGTCCTTACATATGGGTAGAATCCCAAAGCAGAGGTAAGGGAGGATGGCAAAACTATAAAGCATTAGGGGCTGCCAAAATGCCCTGTAAAATTGCAGTGGCAAATCCAGCCCTAGATTTAGAGTAAAGTGGAAGGTGGTAATGCTTAGAGAAAGTATGCACTGAACTCCAAGTAGCTGCTTCCAAAATATCTTTAGTAGCCACCCCTTAAAAGCTGTAGAAGTGGCAGTAGCCCTAGTGGAATGAGGCCTAATCCCAGCTGGAATCTCCTTACCATGATGGGAATAACAGAAAGCAATACAAAAACCAATCCACTTAGAAATAGTTTGTTTTGAAACAGGTTTGCCCTGAGAACCCAAAGCAAAAGAAACAAACAACTGCTGAGACTGCCTGAACCCTTTAGTTCTGCTCAAATAATATCGTAACTGTCTGTGTATATCCAAAGTGTGCAAAATCCTCTCCCCTTTATTTTGGGGGTTTGCATAAAAGGTAGGCAAATGAATAGTTTGGTTTAAAGCCACACTAGAAACCACTTTAGGCATAAAAAGAAGGGTTAGTACGCAAAGACACCCTATCCTTGTGGAAAATTAAGAAGGCTCAACCGCCATAAGGGCCTGTAATTCAGAAACCCTTCTGCAGAGGTAATGGCCAACAAAAAAGCAGTCTTACATGATAAATATTTCAACTCTGCAGTTGCTGCAGGCTCAAAAGGTTGTAGAGTGAGTTTCTCCAACACAAAATTGAGATCCCAAGCAGGAGTAGGAGCTCTACGTGGGGTCTTATATTCTTTGCCCCTCTAAGGAATTGCTTAAACAAAGGATGAGAAAATAATGGTGGGTCACAGTCATAGTGAGCAGAAATCGCTGCAGCATGAACCTTTATAGAGGAGAAGGACAAACCTTTGTCCAATAACTCAGTAAGGTATTGAAGAGCAACACTTAAATTAGGTTTAGAAACATCAAAGTCCTTTGCTGTACTCCAAAATAAAAATCTCCTCCATTTATCTGCGTAAACTTTCCTTGTACTAGGTCTTCTGGCCTCCAAAATAACATTCAAAACTTGTTGTGGAAGCTGAGACCCTCCAGGGTTTAAAACAGAATATGCCAGGCTGTTAGATGTAGAGAGTGAAGTTTGACATTGAGTAAATGACTGTTCTCCTGAGACAGCAGGTGTGGAATCGAAGGCAAAGGCCATGGAGGCTCCCGTACCAGACTTCTCAGTAATGGGTACCAGTGCTGTCGAGGCCAATCCGGAGCTATTAAAATCATGGTTGGCTTGTCCTGTCTGACCTTCAGGAGTACCTTTGGGAGGAGAGGCAGTGGTGGAAAGGCATACACATGAAGATTGCTCCAATTGAATGAGAGAGCATCCACTTTCCAAGCTGTGGGATGAAACCTTCTTGTGCAAAACTTTGGCAGCTGGTAATTTAGAGGAGAAGCGAACAGATCTATGTCTGGAGTTCCCCATAACACTGTCAATTTCTGAAATACATGAGGATCCAATTTCCACTCGTGGGGATCCATAATTTGTCTGCTCAACACATCTGCTAAGGAGTTCTGTGCTCCTGGCAGAAACCTTGCCTGAAGATTTAGCTGTAAACTGAGAGCAGTCTCCCACAAAATCATTGCTTGTCTGCATAGAGGATATGAATGCGTCCCTCCTTGCTTGTTGATGTACCACATGACAGTTGTGTTGTCTGTTTGAATCAACACCTGCCCTGGAAGAAGTAAATCCTTGAAAGCTATCAATGCAAATTGGACTGCTAACATCTCCTTCAAGTTGATATGTAAATGTTGAAGTCTGGCAGGCCACGTGTCTTGTACCCATTTTCCATTTAGATGAGCTCCCCAAGCTTTGTCTGAGGCATCTGTTTTTTAAATCTGACTCGCCTCTGGTCGGGTCACAGAGAGTCCCTTGTTTAGGTGACATTCCTGAGCCCACCACAAAAATTCCTTTTGAATGCAAGGTATTATCTGAATGACAGTGTCCAAATCTTGGCAGTGCTGCGTCCATACATTTTTGAGATACCATTGTAGCTTCCTCATATGCAGTTTGGCATTGGGAAGTACCAGAATACAAGATGCCATGAACCCCAAGGCTTGAAGGACTGTCCTTGCAGTCAGCCTGGACTGACGAGACAATTGGTGGAAGTAAAGGGAAAGATTCTTTTGTTTGTCCGGGGTCAAAAGGCCATCTGGGATGCTGTATTCAGTCTCACACCCAGAAAGCACATGTCCTGAGAGGGTACTAGACTGGACTTTATTTTGTTCACAGAATACCCCAGGCATCTTAACACTGCCATCACATACTGTAAATGATGAAGAAGTTCGTCCTTTCCTTGGGCCAGAATCAGGCAATCGTCCAAATAAGGATAGATTTGTATTCCTCTTAGCCTGAAGAAAGCTACCACTGGAGCCAGAACCTTCGTGAACACTCTGGGCAGTAGATAAGCCAAAGGGCAATGCAGAGAACTGATAATGAAAAGTCCCAGCCCGAAAACGCAGATACTTCCTGCAACTGGGCCTGATAGGAACATGAAGGTAAGCCTCCTTGAGATCCAGAGTCACCATCCAGTGATCTTTGCCCAGCAGAGGTAAAAGCTGTTGTAACGTCAACATTTTGAACTTGGGAATGTCCAGATATGTGTTGAGGATAGATAAATCCAAAATTGGTCTCCACGTGTTCCCTTTCTTTGGTACTAGAAACAGGCGAGAATAAAATCCTAGGCCCACTTCTGGCAGAGGGACAGGTTGTATGGCCCCTATTTGAAGTAGTAGAGAAATTTGTTTGTGAGCCTCTAGTCTTTGCTGAGGAGGAACGTCTGGCATGCCTTTGAAAGGAGGCAAGGTATGGAAATAAAACTTGTAACCTTGGTGTATGATATCCAATACCCATTTGTCTTGGGTAATCAAAATCCAATTTTCCTTGAAGAGTGCCAACCTTCCTCCCAAAGGTGCTGCCAGGCAAGAAGGGTCTGGCAGCTGAAAGAGTAGGTCATTGGGCCTGTTTACGAAAGGACTGGCCCCTGCCCTCACCCGAAGATTGTGCAGGTGAACTCCCTGTTCTAGGTCTGAAAGAACTCTGAGCTCTGCCCCTACCACGTCTAGATCTACCCCTAGACTGAGAATCATAAGAAGGATACGTCCACC
Organism: Protopterus annectens; assembly: GCF_019279795.1. NCBI lineage: Eukaryota > Metazoa > Chordata > Ceratodontiformes > Protopteridae > Protopterus > Protopterus annectens. Next base: position 1,918,356,363 of record NC_056743.1, on the reverse strand, counting down.
CCTTAGAAGGCCAATTCCTACTAAACTTCGGAGGCTGAACTTGCAAAAAATCTTTAACAGCCTGCATAGACTTAGCCTTGTCTTCCATTTTCTTCAAGACTGACTCCACAGGTGAACCAAACAACACATCAGACTGCAAAGGAGCATCCAAAATCCTTGTCTTAACATGGTCAGATAAATTCTGATCCTTCAGCCAGGCGTGCCTGCGAAGAACTGAACCAGTGGCAGCCACCCTAGATGAGGCCTGCACAGCATCAAAACCACATTGTAATGAATGCTTACCCACCTGTTCAGAGACATGCACCAAATCTTGTAATTCTTTACACTCAATGCCTTCCGCCAGAGCATCCACCTTAGACTTCAATTGAGAAAGAAGAAAGTTTTGATATTTCAACATATGAAACTGGCAATTCAAAGCCCTCATAGCTAAGGTAGAAGATGTATAGACCTTCTTTCCCCATCTATCCAAAGCTCTGGCCTCTTTATCTAGAGGAACCGGATTTTTTACAACAGAGGCCTTGACACCCTTAGGTCCCTGACTAATAGTTTCTGGGTCCACCCTAGGACTCTTATAAAGATATTTATGAGCCTCAGGCACCCTGTAATATCTATCCGGTTTAACAGGCGCAGGAGGTAGAGAATCAGGATTAAGTGAAGCCTCTGAAAACACATCTTCCACAACATCCAGAACAGGGGGTATAGCCAAGGGCCTATGTTGGGGTAAAAGCAAAAATTCCCTAAGCCTTTTCTGAGAATCAGAGAAGTCCTGACCTTCCCACTTAAAATGTTCCCTCATAGAATGAAGTGTCTCTGAAAAAGAAAAATCCTCTGGAGGAGAAGCAGAAGGAGTGGAATCATCTGCATCAGAATCAGAATAAGGAGAGTACTCCTGCAAGTCTTCAGCCGAAGACTCTGAAACATCCGAAGCCTGCTCAAAACTTCCCAACTCTGGCTCCACCCTAGGCCTCTTATCAGGAGAGGGCAAAGAACCTCTAATCAGAGTAATCAAATCTTCTGCCATTTTAAGCATGTGCTTCTTAGGCATAGACCCTGCTGAACTAGGAGTGACACCAACAGAAGCTAAACCTAGCCTGCCTCTGGGAGAAGCCTTGGAAACAGAAGGAGAGGGCCTAACCACCCTAGGAAGGGAGGGGAGTACAGTAACCTGAGAAGCCCCTTCAGCCTGACCTGCCTCTTGAGAGGCCACATCCTGCAAAATCAAAGTCTCCCCCTGAGACTCCAGAGAAGTCTCCGTCGGAACCACCGGTTCCACTGAAGCCTCTAAAGAACTGGCGTCCGGAACGGACGACTCATCTTGCCTGGGTTTAACTGTTTTGTCTTTGCGCTTCTTAGCAGAAGCGGGCGCCGGAGAGTCCGACGGCATATTATAATTGCACCGCTTACCAAAGACCAGCCTAGCACAATCTAACCTTCGCTTAATAGTGCGCTTATTGAACCTAGCACAACAGCGTCACCCGACAACGTCGTGCTCAGGCCCCAAACAAGGAATGCACAAAGAATGATAATCCCTATGCGGTATCTGCTTCCCACAAGAAATACAGTTATTCACTTTTTCTGACATCCGGTAATACACTGAGGCAAGAAAAAACCAAAATATTCCCCAACGGGGTACTTAGCCAACTTGGAATCGGTCTGAAACTCCGAACTCGAAAAATTTCAGAACGCCGAACGGCACTTGCAACGCTGCTTCTGCATCGGACCATGCGGCAAAAAAGACTGAGGATATGACGTCGGTCATGCGCTTTTGTACCCTGACGTCCTGATGTCAGTTTTAAGCGCCGTGACCGACGTCAGCCTAATACTTTGGTATTCGGGCCGACCGAGGACAGCGGACTACCCATATGTAAGGACTGCAGCAATGTGAGATGAAGAACATCTTCAATCTTTCCCTGCACTAAGAGGATCTTCCTCACCAGTCTCTCCATGTCTTCTTTGGTTACATTCTTGGAAGAATGAGCAGAAAAAGTAGATGGAGATCTGGGGTGCTCCAAAAAAGGTGAAGGTACTCTATCTGTGATAGGGTCCAGGGATGGAGAATACCTTACTCTAGGTAAAAGTTTGAAAGTCATTTTAGGTGACATCAGATCTGACAGTTTGGATCAGATGACTTTGAGGCCTTTGGATCCGTAGCCGATGTAGTATCCGTAAGTTCCAATTTCTTATGATCCATTGAGTCCAGATCTTTTTCTTGAGGAATCTGAGGAAGAAGATGAAAATGAAGGCCTTGGAGAAGAGGACTTCTTCGCTTCGGCTTTTGATGAACTACCTTCAGAAATAGCTTCTCCAAAAGAGGAGGGAAAAAAGCCTTTCAATTTAAGCTTTTTTTTTCTCTTTACTAAAGCTCGTGGAATGGCAAATAGAGCAGCCCTCTTGCAAATGAAAAGGGCTCAAACGATAAATGTAGAAAGTGTGGGCATCTGAAAGAGGCAACTTATGCCCACACTTTAATAATTTTTTAAACTCTGCTGGCTTTTTCTGGCATGTTTAGAAGTTTTAGATAAAAAAAGTCTAAACAGTAGAAAGAGAGAAAGATGTTCTTGTTTTCTTTTTTAAAGGCAGAAGGAAAAAAAGTAAAATACCAACAATGGTATCATGGAACTACCAAGGTAGAGGGAGATATGCTAACAATAGTAACAAGACTGTATGAAAGTACAAAGAAAGGAAGAAAAATATAAAAGCACTACTAAATAGATGAAAACAGGAAGTATGGAAAGGTTCAGATAAAAAAGACAATCAGCAGTAAAGAAATAAGAATATAATGAATATAACTGTAACTTAGCTCTATGAAGCTTGAGAGTAGCAGTAGACCATGTCGTTTTGCTGAAGATCCAAACAAGACCTGGGATAATTGGGGTTGGTGCATTGCGGATAAGGGAGAAGCTCAATAGTTTCTGGTTGCCATGAGCTTTAACATCAGCAAGTTGGATCTGACAGATTGGATCCGAACCCATCAGTTGAGGAATGATGAAAATTGACATCAGATACATATTTTTGTCTTTTCTATCCCTAAGTTCCAGAGGTATTATCCATCTATATCTGCTCTTGTCCACAAACAGCTAGCTCTGCCAGGCCTCCAGGATTAGGAAGGGTGGTAGGCAAGCCTCCTCTGTTAAGGTTTCTCAGGTTTCTGTGGCCCAGAAACCTCCTTTATCTCATAAGCTTGCGTCTCTCTGATAATTTGCCACCCCCCCCCCCCCACACACACACTTTTAGACTAGATTCCTTTGTCCCTTTGGCTTTCCCTTTGTTTTCCAAATTGGCTTCTCGTCACTTCAGATGCTTGGGTCCTTTCTATCATCCGTCAGGGCTACATCATGGTATGGAAGTCTCTCCTTCCTTTTTCAGCAATTCTTCAATCTTCTCATTTCCCAAAAGTCCTAGGGTCCCTGGTGAACCAAGGAACCATTCAGCCCATTTCCCCTTTCCAAGAGGGAAAGATGTTTTATTCCCAGATGTTCAGGGTTCCTCAAAAGCACAGCACTAGTAGAACTATTCTGGATCTCTCCCTGCTCAACATCTTTCTCAAGGTCCTCTCTTTCTGGATGTTTACTCTTCAAACCCCATTTCCTCTTTTACTACCCCAGGATTTTCTGGTGTCTTTGGATCTGAAGGATGCTTACCTTCATACCCTATCCACCCTATTTTCAAGAAGTTTTATGTTTCAATGTTTCTTCTTCTCATTTTCAGTTTTGTAATTTGCTGTTTGGCCTCTCTACTGTCACAAGGGTGTTCACAAATCCCTAATTCCTGTGATTGCTTTCTGCAGGCTCCAAGGCATTTAGATTTCTCCTTAACTAGATGACCTTCTCCCAGTTGCCTGTTACAGGATCTGGAGCTCACCATCTCTCTTCTTCAGTCTGGAGTTTACTATCAATCTCCAAAATTCCAACCTGAATCCCTCTTAGCATCATGTGCATCTGGGATGCAGGATTCAGACAATACCAATGTTGGCCTCTCTTTCATCTCCAAAAGCTTTGTCATTGACACCCTCTTTCAGTCTCTTCTTCCTCTGACTGCCATTCCAACCAGAGACTTTCTTCAGGCCCCGAGATTCATGGCCTCTTCTACTCTAATGCTCCCTCTTGCCAGAATGCATACGTGGAAGCTTCAATAGTACCTCAAGTCAGATTGGCTGCAGCATTGCCATCTTCTTGATTTCACTGTACATCACCTTCCTTGTCTAAAAATATAATTCAAGTGGTGGATTCAACAGTTTGCTCTAAACCTAGGACTGCCCCTTCATCCTTCAGTCCCTTCTCAAGAACTGTCCAATGCTTCAGACATGGGGTGGGAGGGCTTCATGTGGTCACCTGAAAGTTCAGGGTTGCTGGCCTCCCCATCAGACGTCAGACCATATCACAATCAAAGAGGTGAGAGCTCTGAATCTGGCCCTTCAAGCTTTTCACTCCATGTTCTCTCAAGGCTCCTTGAAAGTGTGCTGGACAACAATAAAGTGATGTGGTATGTCAACAAGCAGGGAGGAACAAAATTTTACCTCCTGTGCAAGATATATTTTCAGGTCTGGAAAGCGGCTCTCAGTTATCAGTTAATTACATTCCTTCAGAGCACAGCCTAATGGCAGACTCTTTGAGCAGGTCCAAAACAGTGGCTCACAAATGGATTATTCACAGAGGCATGTAAGATCTTTCTGCATCCTCTCTGAACAGGCAGCTCCCCCTCTTCTATTCCAGAGTACCATGCCCTCTGGTGTGAAAGATGGACACCCTTTCTTTTCCTTGGAAGGGGTGTTTCTTTACGCTTTCACTCCTCTTACATCCTACAGAAGATTCAGCTGGACCCCCCAAAATCTTGTTTGTGAATCCCTTTTGGCCAAGACAGCACTGGTTCCCCCTCTTAATGCATCTGGCCAGAAATAATCACCACAAGTTCCCTCACTGCTTGGACCTCCTCTCATGGGACAATGAGTCTCTCATCTATCCACACTTGTCCAATCTTCAACTGACAATGTGGGTGATAGGGTTTTCGTCCATTTCAGGCAGTTCTTTTCTGAGGACATGCTCAGTCTTTTACAGGAGGCAATGAAGCCCTCAACCAAAAAATCTTATATGTCCAAATCGAAAACATTTTCTGTCTGGTGCCATGCTTGTAACCAGGACCCCTTTTTCAGTGAGGGCCCCTCTGATCCTCTCTTATTTGTATTGCTCCAGTCTAGCTTGCCCTGTTCTTCTGTGAAAGCCCATTTGTCAGCCATTTCTGCTTGTCTGCCCCTGAATCCTCCCTTGGCTTCTCATTTTAAGATCAAAGAATTTCTTAAAGGCATCCTGCATCTTAGGCCTCCAAGGAAACCTAATCCTCCTCCTTGGGACCTTAATTTTGTTTTGGAAAAATTGACTCAGGCTCCTTTTGAGCCTGCAGATTCATGGAAGAATGTCTTGTTGCTAGCTCCACTTCTGCTTGGAGGGTTTCTGAGCTTCAGGCCCTTATGGCCATTCTTCCTTTTTTGTTTTGTCACAGGGACAGGGTGCTCCTTTTGTACTAACCCTTCTTTTATGCCCAATGTATTAAATGAGTTGTCCTTGAATCAGTCAATACAACTCCCTTCCTTTTCCATTTTTCATCATTCTGCTACTGAGATGGTCTTGCATATCTTGGATTTGCACAGACAAATCAGGTACTAGTTCGATAAAACTGATGGCATTCATAAGTTTGACCAGATTTTTGTTTATTTTCATCCTAGAACATTGGGTTTGGCTGTTTCTAAGCAAACAATCTCCTCCTGGACATCTAACTCCATTTCTTTTAGTTATTCTTTTCAATGCATATCTTTGTATACTTGTGTTAGAGCTCATTCCACTAGGGCTGTTGCCTCTTCTGGTGCTTTCTTCAAGGGGGTGGGCACCAATTCCATCCTTGAAGCAGCTACTTGGTCTTTAGTGCATACCTTTACTAAGCATTATAAGTTTCTAGGGCCAAATTAGGTTTTGTTAGAGACACTTTGTATGGGTTTGTTGAGGGCTCTTCTCAGCCTTCCACCTCCCATTCTGTTTTTTTACCTTTTTTACTCTCCCTGTAGTAAAGAATACTGCAACAATGATACAGAAGTGAATAGTACAGTTGTGTAAAGTCTTGCCATAACAGTAGATGTCCTTCTCTTCACTGTTGCACTATTCACTCCCTCCCAACAACCTCCTCTTGTTTATTCTGTTTTTTTGCTTTGGATTCCCTTCTGGTTGAGGGTCTCCCCTTTTCTTCTGTATTTTCTCTTTCTGGATATGAGTGGATTCCTTTGTCCTATGGAGACTGTTATCTACTGAGGCAATTCAGTTTTGGGTAACTGCGGCTGTACGTCACTTTTATGCCCTAAGTCCTGTGCTTGGAGCATATATGTGACATAAGGCACATACAAGATCATAAGGCTTTAGAGCACTGTCCGAATGTCAGGCTATTCTAGCCGGGAGATCCCTATAGTAAAGAACATTGCAACAGTGAAGAGAAAGACATCTACTGTTATGGCAAGATTTTACACAACTGTACTTTCCTTGCTTTCATGGTGCTGGAACCAACATAAAAAAAGATAATGATGTTACTCCAAGTTCCTACATAAGTTCAACAAAGAGAAATAATGGCTTTCATGATTATTTATTTGAAATTTGTTTACTGGGAAAGTTTTGACTAGAAATGCATTCATTTTCAGCAGAGGCCAGGGGAGAAAAGCTAAAACAGAAAAAAACAGTGATTTTTTTTAATAGAGTAACAATTGATATAGTACAATCATGGAAGTATAATTGGCAATATAATACAGAGGAATAATTCCAAAATGAAGTAAAATATTACCCACAGACTTATGTATGATAAGGTGGGTTGGACATCTCAGAACAATTGTGGGATGGTGATTGATGAGGTAGTCTGGGAGAATATTTGGAGAGCAGTAATGATTTGGATGTGAGACAATTATCAAGTCAAGAATAGTGATGGTGTTTCTCACTTTGTTAAAGTGAGTGTGGGGGGATACAGGTTGACTGAATATGAAAAAGTTAATAATAGCAGAGGGATATTTTGATATAATGTTTTGCCAATTAATGGTGACGTCACCAAGTATAGTGGTTTCACAAGGTATATTATTAGATGTCCAGAAAATTATGTCTTAAAGAATGGGGATGTCGTTTTGTTTCCAGGTGGACTATAGAGGAAACTAATATAAAATTTGTATGGTTGTTTAATTTTAGTATGAAAATAATGAGTTCTGCATTATGGAATTTTGGTGTAGTAGTAGGAACTGTTGAAAGAGTTCGAGAGCTGTGGGCCAGGATAGTCACACCTCTCTTTTTTTTTTTTTGCATATTAAGCCCCCTGCAGAAACATACTAAAAAGTGTGTTTGGTAGTTTGGTGTCATTATATGTCGTTATATCTGGAGGGATGTTATTTTCATGTGATTTGTACTGTTGGATGTTATGAAATTCAATGTTTTGGGTTTTAGATGTTCTGGTCTCAATCTTATGAAATTAGATGTTATGGGTTTTAGATGTTTTGAAGGGGACCCATATATATATATATATATATATATATATATATATATATATATATATATATATAACAGATTACAAAAAAAAAGCTTAAAAGTGTGTTTAAACAACTGCTGTCATCAAATGCAATTTCCCTTAAGAGCACACAGAGACTACTGTCAGTCCAGGGCTGGTTTTTCCCTCTTTCTCCAGATTCCCAATAACACTCCTTACTGGCACAGTATACAGCTGATATCTCAGCTGAGTGGCCAAGCCAAGACCTGAACAGTCTCTCTGTCTAATCAGTGCTTCATGTCCCTGCCCAAGTAGCTGACACACACACACTCCTGGAGATTTGTTTTACACCCACACACACCTGGGAAAAGCTGGCACAGGTTTACTAGCTATACCCCCTTCTGCCCAGACTATAAGGTAGTTATTACTGCCACCAGACACCTCTCTATCAGCTACTTTAAGGCCCTTAACAAAGGATGTCCAATCTTACTGTGTATTGTTACTATCAATACAAATGGCAGTTTGACTAAGGGCAAGGCTATTAGGAGTGGCCCACACAGTGTCACCAAACAAATATGCAAGCACTCCCAGAACTTAAATATCTCTAGACAGATCAGCCACAATGAAAGGTTTAAATATATTTAATAATAAAAAAATAAAAAAACAAAAAATACTCAGTATATACTTACAGTTACATCAGAGTTCAAAATCACAAGAAATATTTACAACAACATTGTAGGACAGACTCAAATAAATAAAGAAAAACATCTAAGCTAAGCTTTGTTATATTCCTGACCATATCTAAGAGTATTACTGTACCCCAGTAACTTACTTCAGAGCAAGCAAAGCTGATGTGGTGAATGGATCTTGATGTTGTCAGGTAAGACTACCCAAATTAATATCTCAAATATTACTGCTTGGATAGCTTGCAGGATAACATAATTTCTTGTCATCTGACTCTGTCCCAAGTGAAAACCCCCACTGATGCAGCTGTTAACATTTAGCATCTATCTGTGAAAATACATAGACAAGGGCTTTTCTTAGATCTAAGGCAGATGCTGGAAGTCATAAAACAATAAAACAATTCCAAGACAATACAGAAAACTTTTAGTTCTAGACACTGTGTCTGTTACTGCACTGAAACTGAAAGATAATACCCTTTTATTACGTGGGTATAAGGTAATTTAATTTCAGCTATTTTTCTGAAGTTAACCTCTTGTGTTCCAGTTTCCATTGTTAAAATATATACATCTAAATAGTTACAATAGTGCAGGTATATTTCTGTTCTAATCCAGTAGGGCATGCTGGGGTTACATCTTTAAACAGCACTTTGTAAAATACCTCTTCAGCACACGTCTGTACAAACCATCTTATATGACATACAGCTCTAATACAACTTCAACACAAGTATATGAATCATGTTGATATTCACAAATGACATATAATTATTTACAAATTTTCAGATAGCTGGGCTGGCAGTATATCCTTTCATGCCACCATTTAATACCATTGAGGTACTGTGCACCATTGTAGGAACCTCCTTATTCAAACTGACCTCAGGGAATTTGATAACGTGATAAAACTTAATATACTTAGTGGCTGTGACCTCTGATGCTAGTTTCTCCAGCATATCTAAAGGATAATTTTCCTCCAAAAACATTTTTCTTTAGTAAAATCACTAGTATCTAGAATACCAGAAGCCATGTCTTGCATCAGAGCTAAGGCTCCTATACATAGCACAAGCAGAAAGCTATAATTCAAAGTGGAAAGGGATGATGATGATGATGATGATGATGATGATGAATAAATGGGGGGAAGCTCAAGAAATAAGGACAGATTGGGATTGTAGATACAGATCCTTAAGGAGAAAAACAATAACCATCCAGAATATTACATTCATAAAGAAGCAGAAAGTATTCTAAGAGCTAAGCCAACATGGAAATGAAGAAAGGAGATTCTGCCGATATGGATGACTCTAATGAGGGGTGCTGAGAATAGGCAAGAGGAGGCTAGAATTTACTGGAAAAAATGGTCAAAGGAACCAAGGTTTTGAGAGGAAATAATTAGAGAGGAAACAGTAACAGAATGGTCAAGAATACATTTAGATTGCAGGTTAGAGATTGCCTTCCTTATCAAGGATTGATATCAGAGTACAAGCAAAGAGAAAGAAATACTGGGATCCTAAGTAAAAGACCAACACTGGCAGAGATTTAGTAGAATCTAGAATAGAAGCTGCTGTTAAAAAGTGGATAATTAGTAGGGGAGATAAAATATTGCATGATAAATATAGTAATCAATCAGAAGAGGTTAGAAAGGACTGGGAAGATAGACTGGATAAACAGTTCACAAAGAAACAAGGTGAGGATATATCTATGGCTCACAAATATGCAACAAAGTCTAGAAGATTTAGGATTTTTGCTTGGAAGTGTTTCCATAGGTATTTTTATTCCCCAGACTCCAAAGAATTTTTCTTTAGGTAGATTGCAGATATTCGAGGTGTGATTGGGAAGAAAGAGGTAATGGGGATCATATTTTTGTGGAATGTAATGAGTTGGTAGACTTTTAAACTTCCCTACAAACTACTCTGTCAGAAATACTGGGTGAGCAAATTTGTGTAACTAAGGAAATTATTTTTTGAGTTGTGATACAGTATTGGAATTGCCCAGACACAGTAAGGCCTTGCAGCATTCAAGTCTTGTGGCTGCCAAAAAAGCAGTTGCTAGAAAATGGAAATCAAAGTTAAAACCAAACCTACTATTAGTAGTGAATATAGTAACAGAGCAAAATAACTGGAAGTGGGATCTTTAGAAAAGGGTAGGAGTAAATTACATAGGAAAAATGGGAATTGTGGGAACAATACATGCAGATTAATCTTTTGAAGGAGGTATGGGGTTTAAGGGAAGGCAGAACTTGAATGAGCTATGTGATGTTTGACTAACAATGACTGTAAAAAAGATTATTTATTTATTAATTTATTATATTTGACATTTGTTAACCGGGTTAGTCCGTCTGGGCAAAAGCCAATTTTTAGCATATACCTGAGGAGAAAAGCTCCAGAAATTGCACAAGACGAATTACAATGTAAAACAACAATATCAGTTTACAGAAGAAATAAGTAGATTCCAAGTATTAGTAGTTCAAATTACAAATTCAGTTAACAATGAGAATAAAAAAAGCGAGACCCTAAAGTACAATAAAGAGAGTAACTAGTTTGCAGCGTAATTTCTGTATTAGCAAAGTAGCAAGAGTTATTAAGAGAGAAGTCTGAGAAGGATAAGAGAGGAGGTGAAGGAGTGAAATGTGTAGAGGATTAAACATTGTAAGCCAGGTGGGTAGCACAGAAGTTATGTTGGGTCATAACAGTAGCAGGACTAGGATGAATGGAAGTTGTCTTTTAAGGCAGATTTAAAGAACAAAATCCATAAATCCAGTAAAAATGCAACCCAAAAGAAGAAAACTGGAACCAGGCTAGAAACAAAGGCACAAAATATTAGCATAAACATCACTTTATTCCACGCTTTCATCTAGGACTTCATCAGAATACACTTCATCAAAGTTCCTCCTTTGATGAAGTGTATTCTGATGAAGTCCTGGACGAAAGCATAGAATAAAGTGGTGTTTACGCTAATATTTTGTGCCTTTGTTTCTAGCCTGGTTCCAGATTTAAAGGAGTTAGGATTTGGGATAGTTCTGACATTCAGTGGTAAGTTATTCCAGGCTAAGGCTATAGAATAAATGTAGAGCAGTTTGGCGAAGTTAGAATTGCATTTACTGACTTGTAACTGGTGCTGTAATGAGCTGTGAAGTGCATGGTTAGGGATATATGGCTAGACTGAAAATATGCCAATATGGTTTGTTTTTATTTATATAAATGTATGATTGTCTATAATGTTTGCAACTGAAAATGTCAATATGGTTTGTTTTCACTTATAAAAATATATGATTGCCTATGTTATAAGTGATAATTCAATAAATATGTTTCTTGTTTAAAAAAAATGATCAGCTTGCCCTATGGGTGTATCCAATAGTTAGTGATTTGTACATTTACATAGGCTAAAGTGATCAATATATAACATTCAGCTAGAGTGCAATAACACACATTAATAGCTCCTCTAGTTACGGAGATTCTACTGTCTAAGATTTAGTGAACGCTGTTTCTAGTGAACACTGCTGAAGATAACTTTTATTTGTAGTATTCTGAGGTTTTTATTGGTCTCTGTTAGATTGGTTATATTTTAGTAGATACAACTTTATTAAATATAATCAGACATGAGGTTAATATTAGACTCTCGTGTTGTAACTACTCTCATGTTATTCTTGTAAATTTATAGTGACAGACTTTTCCACTTAATTTCTCTCTCTTCTTTCCACAGTTTATGTACCAGTCCTCTATCGATGGTTCCATCACTGCGACCTTACTCCTGCATGAAGGTTTATTATTATTGACTGCTCACCACGGAACACTGGTTCCTTACATTAAACAGTGCCTGTGCTAACCAAGTCGTTCATACCATTAAAGTGTATGTTAAATGTTTTTATTAATAATTCCTCCTGGCAAACTGGTAAATCTACTTAAGGTGTGTACACTGGATAGCTGCTATATGCCCCCTCAGTTCTAACTTCTCTGTCTGTCCTTAGTTTACTAATCCTCCATTCTTTTGGTTTTCAAAATAATTGTAGTATTCTGGTAATATCCACTATATGTTATATCTTGGGTAATTTATTCAACACAAACAATTAACCTTAATGTTAGATCTCTCATATACTGACCTGGCCTCCACTTAGCTGATTAATTGTTTTTTGTTGTTGCTCACTGGCCTTGTGGGTGCAACCTGCTCCGTTCGCCCTCACTGCACTCGGGTTCACTCCGCTCCCCTACCTTACCCCCATTCCCACCCACCCACCCCAATTACATTTATACACTTTAACCACTACTACTCTTCCTCCACCCCAAATTACACCACTACATCACTAATCCTCTCAACCCACCAACATCTTTCAATACTCCTTCTCTTTACTCATCACTTACTAATAATATACCTCCCACTTTTTCTCAATTTACATAGCTTCCTCACATCTTCCTCATTTTTCCTTCAAAAACACTCTTAGTTAACTCTTCCTCTTTTACATACACTTCTCTGATAGACCTCTACTAACAAATGCCTCCTCACATTTCCTTGTAAATATCCAACAACTTTCAGTATACTAGTATAATGTCCTAACTATATAACATCCGTTCTCTCTATTAAAAACAGAACCTATTGATTATGCTATTTCAATTCTCCATTACCCTTGCTATCCTTTCTCCACTTGCACACATTACCTCATATCACATGTATCGAATTCACTCAACACCTCACCATGCCACCTCTTCCACTTCCTCTCATGCAGTTACCCATTTCAATTTCCTTCCTCACTCATCCATCTATAACACAACCACACACCTAATTATTCCCATCCATAAGAAAACTGGATATAACATCTCTAAAGTATAACAGGTATGTGACCAATTTATTACACCTGATTACCTACTTATTATTTAAACTATCCCTCAGCGGTGATGTCCATTCCAATCCAGGTCCTTCTTGCCACAACCCTATCTCTTCAACTCCTTGTGATACTGCTATACTATCCAAAAGAAAACCCACAGAACTTTTACTATTAAACATTAATATAAGATGCATTGTAAATATAGTTCATGAACTACATGCCACACTTTATCTCTATAACCCTGGCATTGTTCTTTTAACTGAAACTTGGCTAAAGCCCAACTTCACAAATAATGAGATCCTACCACCTGGTTAAAATATTCTACGCAAAGATAGACAAAACAAAAAAGGTGGGGGAGTTGCTACATTGTTCAGAAATTAACTCAATATAGAAACTCTTGTAATACCCACCCCCTCTCTTGACAAAGCTGAAATTATACTGACCAGATTAAAAATCAATGCCAGAAAAGTTATTAATATAATCGGCTGCTATATCCCACCAGGTATCAATATTCCTACACGTGAAAACCTTCCTAACTGGGCCATAAACTCTTTCTCACGTGAAACAATTATCATGGGAGACTTTAACATAAACTAATTAACTTGTTTCACTCACAATCCCACCAATCACATAAACCTGTATGGATTTAGTCAAATTATTCAATCACCAACTAGGATTGACAAATCTTCCAAGCATGCATCTATTCTGGACTGGATCCTCATAAATAGACCAGTCCACTCCTATCAATCTGGTTACTTACCAGACACCTTGAGTGACCATCATCCTACCTTCATGCTGAAACTACATACCTATCAAGCCAAACCAATCATCTATCATCTTATAAGAAACAAAACAAATTTTAATCCCAACCAATTCATTTCATCCTTAAAAACATGTACATGGGAACCACTCAAAACCCTCCTACTTAATGATGCTGTCCACTATTTTAACACTGTTTTCTTAAATCTTCTAAAGTCATTTGCCCCAGCTAGAAAAATAAGGGTCAAATCTAACTATGCACCCTGGCTTACCAAAGAAACTAGGTCCCTAATGAAACTTCGGGATAAAAAGTGGACTGATTGGCATAGATCTGGCTCTCAATCTCTCAAAACATCTTATCTGGAACTCAGAAATAAAGTCAAAAAGGCAGTAAAACTAGACAAAATCCACTACTATTACAACATACAGAATAAACATTTAAACAACCCTCAAAAACTCTGGTCAGCCATCAAAAACATACTATTACCTAGTAAACTTAGAACTCCTCCCCCTACTACAATAAACACTATTGAAAGCATAGCTACACAGTTCAATAAATACTTTAATGAATCAATTTTAGCCCTATCCAAACCTCAGCCCTCCTGTACTCTCACTACCTCTTACAATACAGATATCGCCTATTTCTCACTACAACTCATTAATATGGATACAATTAAGAAACTGTTAAAAAATTGAAACCCACTATATTAGCAGTAAATAAACTTCCAGCAGACTTTCTGAAACTAGCTGCTGATGCCATAGCTTATCCTGTAACAATTCTTATTACTCGATCAATAGCTGAAAACACTGTTCCAAATATCTGGAAAATCTCCTATGTTATTCCTCTCCACAAAGGCTGCACCTCAAAAGAACTATCTAACTATCACCCCATCCCTATCCTCTCACCTTTCTCTAAAATTCTGGAAAAATGTATACATATGCAAATTATAGACCACCTCAACACTCACAACCTACTTACTAACACACAACATGGATTCCGTCCCCTTTCACAGTACCACTACTGCCCTTTTGTCATTTACAGAAACTGTAAATAAACATAGAAACAATGGTAATTTTATATCAGCTCTCTTTCTAGACCTCTCAAAGGCATTCAACACTGTAACACATAATAAACTTATCAATGTCCTTTTTGCTCTGAATTTATCAGAGTCCACTATTACATGGTTTCAAAGTTATCTTTCAGGTCGGCAACAGGCAATTCAGTAGCACTCTGACATATTCCCCATTGCTCCCAGTAACATTAGGTGTTCCCCAAGGCTCCATACTTGGGCCACTACCACTACCTTTCTCTATCTTTACTAATAACCTTAACACTTCTACACCCCATGTCTCAGTCATACAATATGAAACTAAAAACAAAAGATAAGCGATGCTCCACACCGTAAAATTTGACTAAACAATTTATTTAGGACTATGATAGCGACAAAACAACAAACAGAAATACAGAGGACAAGCGCTTTCAGCTACTAAAGCCTTCTTCAGATCCACATTCAAATACCACTTCAACATAATATAAAGCTTCTATCAGCCAGTGACAAATAATATGTAAATATCATGTTTTAGCCTAACCAATAAAGGTGCTTATACAAGCAACTTTATCATCCAATGTACCTGATTATTCTAATGAACTTTACCTAACCAATAAAGGTAAAGATGTAAATCAGACTTCACTTTCCTAAATATCATTGGCTTAAGCTAGCCAATAGAAGTAAAAATGTAAATCAAACTTCTTTTCTGTATGGATCGATAGTTCACATCACATTTATATAAGAAACTACTTGCCAATTATCATTTTCTAACACTTTGGTAGTTAAAATACCTATAATATGCAAAATTCACTTAATAAAAACGCACCCTTAAAAGCATATATTAAAACATAAGCAAGCCTTACATTTGCTAAAATCTAAGTACTTAAAATTAATGCATTGGCCGGGAATCGAACCCAAACCTCCCACGAGGTAGGCGAAATTTCTACCACTAAACCATTTTGAATTATATAAATAAATAAATATTTTCAAACAAATTAAATGAAAGAGCACTGGCATATTATTTAATTTGCCTTAAACTATTTATTTATTTACAAAATTCAAAATGGCTTAGTGGTAGAATTCTTCCCTGCCATGTGGGAGATCCGGGTTTGATTCCCGGTCATTGCATTAATTTTAAGCATTTAAGCTAGAGACTGCTTTATCAAATGTGTGTAAGATTATTTTATACCAGTGCTCTTTCATTTAATTTGTTTGAAATTATTTATTTATTTAGGAAGCCGACGCGACCACAGGGAGGACATGCAGACTCCACACAGAAGGCACCCCAGCCGAGGATCGAACAGGAGAACCTCTTGCTGTGAGGCAGCAACGCTAACCGCTGCACCACCGTGGCCGCCCCTGAATCCTGGTTATCTGACCAACAACAAATTCTGAACCCCAATAAAACTAAATTACATACTATTTAACCCTTCTAAATACAAGCATCCATCCCTTCCTTTCAATACAGTAACCAAAAATAATACTATTATCACACCTGTTAATCACACCAAACTTCTAGGTATAGAGATCGACTACAACTTGACGTTTGACATTCATATTGCTCAAACCATAAAAAAAGTCCACAATAAACTAGGGGTTCTATACAGGAACAAACCCTTTTTGACAAATAAGACCAAAGAAACAATAGCAAGGTCACATCTTCTCTCCACACTAACATATGCCTCACCTATTCTCACTAATCTAAGAAAAACTGACAGAAGTAAATTAGAAGTATGCTACAATAAAATTGCCAGGTTTGCCACCAACTCACCCTATAGATCACATCACTGTACAGCCCTAAAACAATTACATTGGCTTGAATTTCCTCATATCCTACTGTATAATCAGCTAATTCTATCACATAAGATTCTACATCACCCAGAAAAAAAACAGCTCTATATAATATAATCAAGACACATATGAGAAAAAGAGTCTTACGCTCCAATAACAAAAATCTATTAGAAGTCTCTAAGGCCTCTAATTCAGCAGGTGAATCTCTATACTCTGCCTATATAGCCAGAGCATGGAATTCCCTACCTACTTTCCTAACAAACAAATTCTCTATATCTGAATTTAAAAGAGCCCGTTAAGTCCATCTTGCTAGTAACTGGCTGTGTTCCTGTTCCACACCAGGGTAACATGTGGATTAAGAATGCAAATGCTGCATCATCTCCTTAGTCCTTTCAGCAGTGTTAACTACAGATGATGGTGTGCACTACAACTATAATAACTATTTTGATATATATTTGTTACTTCACTTCAAGATTTTTATAATCTAATAATATTGTACACCTTTATTTTTTAATTATTTCACAAATGTATTCATTTTCTTCTTTTTATTATTATTATTAGTATTATTATTATTTTATAAATGCATTATTTGTTCTTGTTTGCACTAATATTGTGTTTAAATGTGGAGCTTTTCTCCCCGGGCCTCCGCTGAAAAAGGACTGTGTGTCCAGACGGACTTTCCCGGTTATCAAATGTAAAATAAATAAATAATCAGTGTACATATCTCCCCTACAGGATATCAGCACCACATATTTTAATATCCAGGTAGTTAGAGTCTTCAAACAGCTTCCAAGCAACCTGACTTTCATTTCAGCTTCCACATATACCATGGAAACACAGACCATTCTTCATGCCTCAGCGTAATCCTCCAACTACTTTTCTCTAAACACTCAGTGTGGACTCAGGCATTGACTCAACAGTTCCTCCCAAGACCTTCCAGGTCACAAATCTACTCCTGGTCCTCATATAATCCTTGGAGCATGCTCAGTGCCATACATTTGCCTTCACTAACATTTTTTTTCCTGGAAGATGTAATCCCTAGTTTTGGTATATGCTGCTTTACAATGGCTGCTTTGTACTTCAACTTAGCAGCAGTGATACATGACCCCCCCCCCCCATTTTATAGCACCAGCACAGAGGGTTGGTGGCCTAGAACAACCCATCCGCATTCATATGGTTGAGGTCTGGATGGCGGAAGATCTTAAACCATAAGGATAAACCAATTCAGCAAGTTTGAGGTTACCACCTTTTTACCTGTATAGCAAATGAAATGTACATGATCCATAAATAGAAGTTATGTTCTTACCATAACGTTCCATGTTAGTTGTCTTCTTCTTGCCTTCTTTCTTGCTGGATGGGTTCGGAGCCGACCTCGGCCCCGACTCGGCCACTCTAAAAGCTCGAGAGTTGGTTCCACCGGCTCGAGGCTCCCCTTATATCCCACAATGCTAGGCGGTATTACCTCAGATCTCGTTTGTAAGCTAGGCCCAGCCAAAAAGTAACTCCAGAACCACTGGAAAAGGGAAAAACCCACCTCTATAAAAGGAAGGGAAGAAGGTGACCTGAAACCTGATGAAAGGAATATATGCAAAGTATAGCATATACCTATATACAATAGAGGTGGTAGAAAAAGAGGTCACAATCAAACTCCTCTAGGTCTGTCCAGGCTAGGGGGAAGGAGGGTGGGACGCAAGAAAGAAGGCGAGAAGAAGACAACTAACATGGAACGTTATGGTAAGAACATAACTTCTATATGTTAAGTTGCCCATCTCGCCTTCATTCTTGCTGGATGGGACCGCGTCCCTAGCACCTTGTCCCGAGTGGCCTATCGGAACAGACTCTTGAGAACAGTGGAACCAAAGTTATCTCTATGTCTAGAAGCTAAATCCAACTTATAATGAGAAATGAAAGTGTGAGGAGTAGCCCAAGTAGCCGCTGCACAAATGGTGTCAATAGGCAGTCTGTCTTGGAAAGCTATAGAAGTAGCCAAAGCTCTGGTGGAGTGGGCCTTAGGTTTGTTAGGCAGCTTTTGGTGTCTAATTTCGTAAACAAAGGAAATCAGAGATGTTAGCCATCTGGAGAGTGATACCTTTGAAACTGAAAGTCCCTTTTTGCCTTCTGCATAAGAGACAAACAATTGGTCAGTTTTCCTGATCTGTTTGGTTCTATCCAAATAATACCTTAACTGACGATGAACATCTAACCAATGCAATTTTTGTTCAGACCTGTTAGAAAAGTTAGGAAAAAACACAGGGAGGTCAATGGTCTGATTTAGGTTAGACGCAGAGGCTACTTTAGGTAAAAAGGATGGATTGGTTCGTAAGGATACTCTGTCTTTATGAAACAATAGATACTGAGGTCGGCTGCTGAGTGCATGAAGTTCTGAGACCCTTCTAGCTGAAGTAATAGCTACCAGAAAGAGAGTCTTCCAGGATAGCAATTTCAATGAACAGGAAGCTGCAGGTTCGAAAGGGGGAAGAATCAAAGATGTGAGAACTAAATTAAGGTCCCAAGAAGGAGGAGGATTTCTTATAGGAGGTCTGAGAAGAAAAACTCCCTTCAAAAAAGCTTTGCAAAGCCTGTGAGACATGATGGCAGAATCTGAAATGCCCACATGAAAGTTAGAAATAGCTGCCAATTGAACTCTAAGAGTAGAAGGAGATGAACCTGCATGGAAGAGTTCAGCTAGAAAATCAAGGACTATCTGGATGGAAGCAGTGAAAGGATCTATGTCCCTTCCTTGAGCCCAATAGGCGAAACGTTTCCATTTACTAAGATAAATCTTCCGAGTGGAAGATTTATGGGAAGCTATCAAAATATCTCGAACAGAGTGAGATATTTGAAGAAGCCTGGCTAAGGTTGGAATTGGAGGAACCAAGCAGTGAGGTTCAGAGAGGGGAGGGAGCGATGTAACTGACCCGACTGATGGATCAAAAGATCTGGAACTAGGTCCAGATGCCAAGGTTGCCCCAACAGAAATTGATGTAGAAAGGGGAACCAAACCTGTCGAGGCCAGTAAGGAGCAATGAGGATCAGAGAGGCCTTCTGAGCGATAGCTTTCTGTATCACTTGAGAGATTAGTGGGAAGGGAGGAAATGCATACAGAAGTCCCCGGGGCCAAACTTGGACTAGAGCGTCTCTGCTGGTCTGGCCTGGTAACGGGAATAGGGTGAAATAATCTCTGCACTTGCTGTTTTGGGGAGTAGCAAAAAGGTCGCAGCAAGGCTGACCCCACTTGAGAAAAATTTTCTCCACAATAGAATCTTTCAGAGACCACTCGTGAGGCATGAGGATAGCTCTGCTCAACTTGTCCGCGATTTGATTGGACTTCCCGGGGATGTGCGTTGCTATCAGAAACCGCTGAGAAGAAATCGCCCATTGCCACAGTCTGAGTGCTTCTCGACATAGGGGATAGGACCTGGTTCCGCCTTGTTTGTTGATATACCACACTACAGACATATTGTCCGTCTGGATTGCTATCGTTCCCAAGGGAAGAGAGTCTTGAAGGGCTTGCAACGCTAAAAGCACTGCTCTCATCTCTAGAACATTTATATGCAAGTGGCATTCGTCTGGTTGCCATATGCCCTGGACAGTTCTGCCCTGATAATGCCCCCCCCACCCGATCAGGGAGGCGTCCGTTGTCAGAGTAGCAACCGGAGGGGAAGGAACAAAGGGTCTTCCCAGGGAGAGCTGAGGGGAAGACATTCACCAAAGAAGATGATTCTTGCATGCTTGCGTAATCATAATGGTGTGGGACATCGGAAGTTGCTGGTATGACCATTGTGTGAAGAGCATCCATTGAAGGATTCTCATGTGGAATCTGGCTAATAGAAGTAGAGGGATAGCAGCCGCCATAATCCCCAGTACTTTCAGAACTAACCTGGCTTTGGCTCTGTTGTTGTGGAAGAGAAGGGAGACCATTTTGCGTATGTCTGCTATTCTTTGATCTGTTAGTCTGGCAGACATGTTGACTGTGTCTAGATTTGCGCCTATGAAGGTAATAGCACGACAAGGCGACAAAACAGACTTTTCGCAATTTATTGATATGCCTAACTTTTGACAAATGCGAAAGGTGTAGTCTCTGGCCATTAGAAGAAGATGCTTGGTAGGAGCTGTGAGGAGCCAGTCGTCCAAATATGGAAACACCTGGAATCCTTGACGTCTCAGGTGAGAAGCTACCACTGCCATGCATTTGGTAAACACCCGGGGGGGGCAGTGGTGAGACCAAAGGGCAGGGCTCTGAATTGAAAGTGACTGGTTCCCAGCCGGAAGCGGAGAAATCTCCTGGAGTGTCTGTTCATTTTATACGATAGTACGCATCCCGGAGGTCTACACAGCACATCCAGTTTTCCTTTCCCAATGGGGTAGGATGGATTGTAGCGTGACCATCCGAAATCTTGTTTTCTTGACCGACTTGTTCAAGATACTGAGATCCAAAATGGGTCTCCAGCCCCCTGTTTTCTTTGGAACCAAAAAGAATTTGGAGTAGATTCCGGATCCTTGCTGGTCTGCTGGCACTGGCTGAATGGCTCTTTTTGCAAGCAACTTTGAAATTTCCAACGCTGCTTGATCCCTTTGAGCGGGTGGAACATCTGGAAGGGATTTTTTTGATTGATTTGGAATACGAAAGAACGGACTGGAATAGCCTTCGGAAATGATGGACTGTACCCACTTGTCTTGAGTTAGGGATCGCCAGGCTTCTGGGTACAGTGACAATCTTCCCCCGACTGCCTCCGAAGGTGGGCAGTCGGGCAACACCTCAGGGATGCTGAAAGGGCTTATCGGAAAAGGTTTCTCGATTGCCCTGGTTCTGCGGACCCCCTCTGCCTCTAGGGCGACGTCTACCATTATTGTTCCCCCCTCTGCCTCTGGAGGGGAACCGACTCTGTGCGTCAGGCAAAGTCCCTTGAGATTGTTTGCGGAACCACATTTTCCCACTTTTCTGGCCTTTGGGGTAAGGCCTAGAAGGAGTAGAAAAACGGACTCCGATGGCAGAAAGAGTTTTGCCATCCGTCTCGCACCTCGTCAAGGTTTCTTTCACTTGAGGACCAAAGAGAGATGATCCATCAAACGGGGAATTAGTGAAACCCGTTTTAAAGGGGTCCGAAACCCTGCATAGCCGCATCCAGGCATGCCGGCGTAAGGCCACACCTGTCCCTGCGGCTCTGCTCGCTCCATCAGCCGCATATGAAAGGAGGTGCATGGAGGAGTTAGCTATAGAATTTAGGGTAGCCAGCTGAGTGTTCATCTTGTCCTGAAAACCCGCAGCTGTATGATCCTTCAACATGTCACTCGCTTCCTTGATCAAATCTCTTTGAAGACGAGTGAAATGGCATAGGTAGTTCAGCGAACGCATAGCAAAGGTCGCTGACGAAAACATCCGCTTCCCGTACCTGTCCATAGACCTAGATTCCTTGTTAGGAGGATGGACAGGCACCGAAGGATCAGCTAGTTCCTTCTTAGTGGCAGCAGCTACCACCATAGCATCCACAGAAACTCCCTTGGTCAGAAATTGTTTATCTGCTGGTGCTGTGATAAACTTCGAAGGTCTCCTGGGGGTGGGGTCCACTGAGTCAGGAGCTGTCCAAGCCTTTTTTGCTACCACCTGCATGAGGGGGTCAAAGGGGGGGGACACCCAGGAGGTGGAAGGGCGAGAGCCAAACGCCTCAAGGTACACAGATTCATCCTCCGAAGGGTTAAGGGCTGGCCAGTTTCCCCTCTGTTTCACGATTTCTAGAATGTCTGCAAAGGAGACATCTTCAGAAGGGGAACGGGGGGAACCCTCGGAGTCCTCTAAATCTGTGTCAGAGGTGACAGACTCAGGTGAGTCTATGTGCTTCCTCTTACACTTTCTCTTCCTAGGGGGCTCCCCTGCCAATTCAGGAGAGGTCTCGGAAGAGGATGAGATTCCCACAGGGGATTCTTGAGGAGCTGGCTCGCTGCGGTCTGGGATGAGGGAGTGAGTAGACATAACCTGAGGCACCGAAGAGGGAGTGGTGGACGGAGCCAACTGTGGAGTTGAACCAGGTTCCAACACACTCCGCATGACCTCGAACGCACCCCTGTCAGGCAGAGCCAGAGGTCCCCGCTCCGAAAAGCTGAGAACCCCCCTCGGCACCGACAGTGATGGCTCCGAGGCCGATGTCGGAGCCGAACTCACCAGCGCCGAGGCACCGAGAGGGAGAGCGGGGTCGGACAAGGGTCTGATGCCACTCACCCCCTCGGAGCCGACGAGGGAAGCCCGGCGCCGAGATTCTTCCAAGGAAGAAATCAGAGCCGACGGAGCCGAAGACAATTGTATCGGCTCCAACGCTACCACAGTCTCGGTTCCGAGACGCCCCGGCTCCGAGCTCAAAGGAGTCGGAGGAGGAACATTTTGAGGGACAGGGTCAAGCCTCGACTGATGAGCCGGGCTCTGAAGCATTTGGGCCAGTGCCTCGGACTTAAGAAGTCGACTCACTACCCTCTGAAGGTCATGGTCCGAAAGCCTCGATGACCTAGAGGAGTGAGATCTATAGCTCCGTTCAGACAGCAAGGGAGACGCTGGAGCCGAATGAACGGAGCCAAGGGACGGTGACCTGGACCTCTTTCTAGATGTCGGCTCCGATGGTCTGATCGGAGCCGACACAGGAATTTCCAATGCCTCGGCTCCAGCCGAAGCCAAGGAAACCACAGAAGCTGCAGTCTGAGACTCATCGGCT
Source organism: Protopterus annectens (assembly GCF_019279795.1). Taxonomy (NCBI): domain Eukaryota; kingdom Metazoa; phylum Chordata; order Ceratodontiformes; family Protopteridae; genus Protopterus; species Protopterus annectens. Next base: position 1,918,333,073 of record NC_056743.1, on the reverse strand, counting down.
CCAGCCGGAGCCGATGTAGCAGGAGGTTTCGAAGCCTTAGGCCTCGACTCAGAAGCTGGAGTCGAGGACCTAGAAGCCTTAGAGGGTTTACCCGAAGTAGCAGTAAGGGAACCCTCAGGCTTAAGCAAACCTCTTAAAATGAGTTTATTTTTTCTTTCCTGCAGGACTCTAGGGCTGAAGCCATGGCATACAGCACAAGAGTCCTGCAGGTGTAAAGGTCCCAGGCAGTACACAAGAAGTGTGACCGTCTGTCAGAGACATTTTCTGACAGCACGAGTCACACTTCTTGAAGCCTGAGACCTTTGAGTCCTTAGACATTGTCCAAGAAAGTGTAACCACACAGACACTCAAACACACCGATTACACTTTACACAAGTTTTTTTAGATCCCTAACAAAAAACACATACACTCCACTAAGGGGATGGAAGGGCCCGAAGGCCTGAGGGAAGAACTTATAAGTTCTTTGTGGAAAAAAGGGTGGATAAACAGAAGGAAAAGGGTCTAAATCCACTAAGTTAAGGAAAATAACTATAATAGGTTAAATTAAAGGGGTTTAAATAGACTATAGATTACTCTATAATAACTTACCTAAAGCCGGTAGAAACCAAACACCTCGATCGCTGTAGCGGCAAACGAGATCTGAGGTAATACCGCCTAGCATTGTGGGATATAAGGGGAGCCTCGAGCCGGTGGAACCAACTCTCGAGCTTTTAGAGTGGCCGAGTCGGAGCCGAGGTCGGCTCCGAACCCATCCAGCAAGAATGAAGGCGAGATGGACAACTTAACATCTGACAATAACTCTCTAGTTAATAAATAATACCCGGGAGTTCTTAGAGCCTGATTTATGGCTAGATAATAGTTCAGGTACTGACTATCAACTTTCAGCAGTACATAGTTTACCTAAAAATGTGGGTGTTCATCCTCCTCAGTCATTGTTGTCCATACTGTTATTAATTTGCTCAACCCAGAGGCATTGTGAATACTGCTAACTACCTAGAGAAGTCTATGGCCTACAAGATAAGCTCACACTGTAGCATTTCTTTCACCTTCTGGAAAGCCTGGTCGACAGCCATTGCCATTTAACATTTAGCAGGGAGCTACCCTTGGTCACATCAGTTGAGGCCATGCTATAGTGGCAAGGTTCAGGATAAACTTGTGGTAGTAGTTGCCCAACACTAGAAAAAACATGAATTGTCTTTTAGTAGTGGAAATGGACCAATTATGTACATCTGCAACATTCTCTGCATGTGGCTTTATGACCTCCTTCTATCATATAACCTAAATATTGGGTTTTGGCCATGTCCAAATTACACTAACCTGGCATACCTGCATTCCAATATTCTAGAGGAAAAAATAAGTCAAGTGTGCTCAAATGCGATTAAAATAAATGAAAATGTTAGAAGAGAATATCAAATCAAATAATAAAAGTCTGGAAAAAATGGAAGAATGTTTAAACAAGTATTCAGATGAAGTGATAAAACAGCACAAATCAGAGGTCAAAATGCAGAAAACACTGGTTGAGTATGAGACTGCTTTAGAAGAACTATTTCAAAAAATGGTACAAGTAGAGGACAGAGCACATAAGGAAAACTTGTGATTTTCTACTGTACCAGAGAAACTGGAAGGAATGGACTGTATTATTCTATGAAGTTTAACCATAGTAAACCTCCCTTAACCATAGTAACATAACCTTTGTTTCTAATTACTCTTTACCTAAATTCCACAAAACATCTCACATTATTCACTTCTCTACCAAGAAGACTCTTAATAGCCTTCATAAACTCTTAAAATTTCTACAATACCCCCAGCAACACCCCCTCCTAGATGGTGACATTCATCCAAACCCTGGCCCCTATACTGATGCCATAACTAACCCTACCAATGTAACAGTACCTATAACTTCTACAATTAATAAACCAACTAACTCCCTTCTGATAGCTCACCTTAACATAAGAAGTATAAACAATAAAATTTCCCACCTGCATGCACTCCTTGATGTACACTCATTTGACATTCTATGTCTTACAGAAACTTGGCTAAAACCATCTACTCTCGACCAAGAAATTAGCCCTCCTGGCTATAACATCCTCAGAAATTACCGTAAAATGAAAAAAGGTGGGGGTATAGCCATTCTTTACAAATCAAACCTACAAATTTCCCTCATTAATGTGCTCCCATCAATAGATACCAAATCTGAAACCCTAACTATCAAATTCCAAATCAATAACTCTAAATCAATCTATATTATTTGCATGTATCTACCTCCAGGTAACAATACAAATTCTCTAGAAAACTTGCTTAGTCATTTCTCTACCCATCTACCCCAGGAGACCATTGTACTTGGTGACGTTAATATCGACTGGTCTTCTTGTAGTTCTCTCAACCCCACCAACCATATAAACCTCTTTGGATTCTCTCAACTAATTACAACTCCTACAAGAATCCATAAACCCACTAACAAGGAAAGTACTCTGGATTGGATTCTTACTAACAGCCACCCTGAATCTTATACTCCAGGAACCCTCCCAGTGACCACACACTTACCTACATTATTAAACAAAAAACCCACATTCCCTCCACACATAATCTCAAAACCTCCCGGTCAAAAAAAAGTTTTAACCCAGACAGTTTCTTAACGAATTGCAAGCTTGTGACTGGTCACCACTAACCTATCTAGAACTAGACGAAGCAGTTACCTACTTCAACACTAAATTTCTTAATATCCTAGACTCCCATTCCCCTTATCGCTCAACTAGAATAAAAACCAAATGTGCCCCCTGGCTCACAAAACAAACCAGGCAAAAGACACACTTCAGAAATAAAATCTGGGCTAATTGGAGATCTACCAAATGTCCAACAACCCACCTCCAATTTAAACAACTAAGAAATTCCACCAAAAAAGATATTCTTAGAGACAAAAAAGATTACTACCTCGGCCTCCAACAAACCAATCAACAAACCCCACAAAAATTCTGGAGTGGGATAAACAAACTTCTTCAACCAGGTCGCACCACCATTCCAAACCCAACCGGTTTCAATAGTAAAAACTCCAACCTGATCCCTGATGCCTTTAATAACTACTTTACAGAAGCCATTCAAACCCTGGCCAATTCTTTACCTCCTCTCACTGCTTCCCAACCAAATATCTGCAATACTTCTTTACCTACCTTTCAAATACAACCTGTATCTACATCTTTCATCTGTAAGCTACTTCAAAAATTGAAGCCTTGCACCCCTTCTGCTGACCAACTCCCATCTGAATACCTACAAATAGTCGCTAAAGCCGTATACTATCCTATCTCTATCCTTATTAACAGATCTATCTCTGAGGGCAAAATCCCTGCTCTATGGAAGATATCCCATATCATCCCTCTACATAAAGGAGGACAATCTACTGAGCTTTCTAACTATCGCCCTATTGCCCTACTGTCCCCATTAGCTAAGATAATGGAAAAATGTATTCACAAACAGCTACTCAACCACTTATTACAAAATAACCTACTAGCAAACTGCCAACATGGTTTTAGGCCATTCCACAGTACATCAACTGCCTTTCTATCCTTTACTGACTCCATAAATAAAAATCGTAACAATAACTCATATTCCTCTGCATTATTTATTGACCTGTCAAAAGCCTTTGACATGGTTAACCACAACCTACTGCTTGACAAACTAAAGGCTCACTCTCTAGATCCTCAAGCCATACAATGGTTAGGTCTTATCTGGAAAATAGACAGCAAGCAGTACTTTGGCATAACATCCTGTCTTCACTACTACCAGTAAAAATAGGAGTACCCCAGGGCTCTATCTTAGGTCCCCTTCTCTTCTCCTTATTTATTAACAACTTACATACTAACATACCCCAAGCCACCTGTATTCAGTATGCAGATGACTCCACCTTAATCTGTACAGCCAAGAGTATAACCTCTCTCCACTCTCTCACCCAAACTGTTTTTAAGAAGGTTGAAGACTGGTTTATGCAACACTGCCTCCTCCTAAATCCCAAAAAAAACAAAACTACTACTCTTTACTCCTACTCATAAATCACCTGTTCCTTCCTTCTCTATAACCTCTAACAATGGTACCAACATTACCCCAGAGACTACAACCCGCCTACTAGGTGTAACTATTGATAATCAACTCAACTATGACGTACACATTAACTCAACTATTCAGTCTGTCTACAAAAAACTTGGCACCCTCTATAGAATAAAACCCTTTCTTACCCCTCCTGCAAGAAAAACAATTGCCCAGACTCACCTCATTTCCACCCTTTTCTATGCCTCTGTTATATACACCAACCTATCCAAAAACAGCATCTCTAAACTCTCTACCTGTTATAATAGCATAACTAGATTCATCACAAGCTCCCCCTTTAAAACTCACCACTGCCTTAACCTCAAACAGCTTGGCAGGCTAGAACGTCATAACCACATACTCTATCAACAACTACTTATTACTCAAAAGATCCTATACCACCCTAATAATACCCCTATCCTCACTAATCTTATTACACCTTATACGAATCTACCTACACTACGCTCTGCTAACAAACTTCTAGTCTCCTCTAATAAAGCTAACAACAAAGCTGGAGATTCACTCTTCTCAAACACTGCAGGAAAATTCTGGAATCAGTATCCTGCTGACTTAACTTCCCTTGCTCCTACTTCTCTTTTTAAAAAACATCTTAAAGAACATCTCAAAGCTCATTGGCTCTGTCCATGCACTAACCCAGATTGACATCTTTTCTCACTTCTATCCATAACCCTATACACTACTCCTATAACCTTTACCTCCAAATTGACTTACTACTACTGACTCTTACTCAGGAATTTTAGAATAATATATATATTCTTTTCCCTTTTCTAAGACTTGCTTATACCTTCTACTGTAAGTTGTAGAATTGTTTAGTTTAATTTCCACTAAAAGTGTTTAGTTTTACAAATTTATTTTATAACTGTTCTCTATCAGAGTGCTAACTCTGTATTGTACTTCTCATAGTTATATGCATTGTTAAATTTCCCATTTTTTTGCTTGGAGCTTTTCTCCCCGGGCCTCTACTGAAAATGGACATATATCCAGCTAGACTAGCCCGGTCAACAAATGTAAAATAAATAATAAATAAATAAATAAAGTTACAAATAATCAAATGGACTGGTATTCAACAAAAGGATTTGTTAATTGAAAGGGAGTAATATATGCATGCTCCAAACTTGGCAATGAGTAAGCGGCCAAGACCTGCATTAGTAAAGATGCAGTTCTACTAGCAGAAACCGTTAATACTGACAAAAAAACTGTGGCAGAAGGTCAAAGTATCAAAAGTTGAAGATAGTAGGGTGCTTGTAGAAAAAGATTACTCACTGTACACCAGGCAGAAGAGAAGCAAATTTATTCCAGCAATAAGAGAATGTCAAGAGACAGGTGTGAATATTTTTTTCCTGGAGGATCAAAGTCATTTTTGAAGCATTACAGGCTAAGGAGGAAATACAGATGTTTGTTAAACAAAAAGTGAGTCATCAAGTAGAAGGGGACTCTGCTTCTCATTCTTCTGATAATGAAGCTCATTGAGAGACTTTGCCAGTGAAACTTTTTTTATGTTCCAAAATAAAATGCTTGGGAGATCACCTTGGAACTGAACTGGAGTGTGGAGATGGGTAATGTAAATGAACTGGAACAAGACCAGCAACATAGATTACAAAGCATCAATTGCATTTGTGAAATATGGCTGTACACAAAAAAGTGGAAAGAAAGGACTTGTGTTAACTTTGTTAAACCTACAGGGGGACTGAAACACTTTTGTCGCACTTCATTTCAATACTGTTTGGAAGGTCACTAAGTGAAGGGAAGAAGACGAAAATGGTAACTGTAAGTAAAACAATCTTCACAACATTTCTATAAAACGTTTTATGGTATAAATTATATGTTACTTAATAAAGCATTTTCAGATATTGTTGTAAGTGATAAAGATACTAAAGTAAACATATTTTTTCTTTTGTTCTTCTTTTTTAGTATTAAGAAATATAGGCATATGCATTATAATGCAAAAAGAGAAAAAAGGCTAGAGAAAAGTATGTTGCACAGATCATAATATATAGAGAGATTATATGTTTTCTCTTATATTTGAATATGTAAATGTCTGTATTAAGACCCTTAATTAGTCTAATAACATTTTTAAGTGGAAACAAGTACATAAGAGAACACTAAATACAATGAAAAGCTTTCCTTTAAATGTTCAACATGACTTTAGAAGCCTGCAGCTGAGGGCTACATTTTTCTTGTTTCCACAGAGACAAACTGATTATAGGGCAATAAAAAAACAGAGCACTGGTTTCTTTGATGCTAAAATTTAATGTTTTTTCTAAAAGCATGCAAGTTTTTACATCTGGGAGGGGAATAAAGAAAAAAACAAGAACAGGTAGCAATTAGTGTATGTAGGAGCAGAGGCAGTAATAAGAAGTTATGTACCTACCATAACGTTCCATGTTAGTTGTCTTCTTCTCGCCTTCTTTCTTGCTGGATGGGTTCGGAGCCGATCCTCGGCTCCGACTCGGCCAATACTAAAGCTCGAGAGCTAATTCCACCGGCTCGAGGCTCCCCTATATCCCACAATGCTAGGCGGTAACTACTCAGATCTCGTTTGATAGCTATACCAAGCAACCCTACTCTCCATAGAATGGAGAAGGGAAACCCACCTCAATAACAACCTGCGTGAAAAGGTATCGCAGACCTAAGAAAGGAGAAAAGGAGGTGGAAGAACGTGTGGGAATGACGACTTCCAGAGGAAGATTACAAACTGAATTCCTATCGGTCTGTCCAGGCTTGGGGGAAGGAGGGTGGGACGCAAGAAAGAAGGCGAGAAGAAGACAACTAACATGGAACGTTATGGTAGGTACATAACTTCTTAATGTTAAGTTGTCTATCTCGCCTTCATTCTTGCTGGATGGGACCGCGTCCCTAGCACCTTATCCCTGGTGGCCTATCGGAACAGACTCTTGAGAACAGTGGAACCAAAGTTGGCACGGTTTCTGGAGACCATGTCCAATTTGTAATGTGAAATGAAGGTATGAAGAGAAGCCCAGATGGCTGCTGCACAAATGGAATCTATTGGCAGCCTATCCTGAAAAGCTACGGATGTAGCTAATGCCCTAGTGGAATGAGCTCTAGGTCTTGAAGGTAGTTTTTGATGTCTGATCTCATAGATGAAGGTAATTGTAGAGGTGAGCCATCTAGAGAGGGATACTTTAGTAACAGGAAGGCCCAATTTCCCTTCCGCATATGACAGAAACAGTTGATCAGATTTCCTGAATTGTTTAGTCCTGTCTAAGTAATATCTAAGTTGGCGATGAACATCCAGAAAATGTAGCTTTTGTTCCGACCTGTTTGAATAGTTAGGGAAAAAGACGGGGAGATCAATAATTTGGTTTAGGTTTGCTTGAGAGGAAACCTTAGGTAAAAAGGATGGATTAGTACGGAGGGATACCCTATCTTTGTGAAACACTAAGTAAGGAGGACGACTGCACAGAGCATGGAGTTCAGATACTCTTCTCGCTGAAGTTATAGCTACCAGAAAAAGTGTCTTCCAAGAAAGCAACTTCAGAGAACATGAAGCCGCCGGTTTGAAGGGGGGAAGGATTAAGGATGCCAGAACCAAGTTCAAATCCCATTGAGGCGGGGGATCTTTGATTGGAGGTTTGAGAAGAAATACGCCTTAAAAAGGCTTTACAGAGTTTGTGAGCCATGATGCTAGACTCGAGACACCTACATGAAAATTAGATATGGCAGCCAGTTGAACTCTAATGGTAGATGCAGATGATCCTAAATGAAAGAGCTCTGCTAGAAAGTCTAGAATAGACTGTATAGGTGCAGTAAAGGGATCTATGTTTTTTGATGTTGCCCAAAAAGAGAAGCGTTTCCATTTGCTACTATAAATCTTCCGGGTAGAAGATTTATGAGAGGCTATCAAGATATCTCGGACCGAGCGAGATATTGAGGGAAGCCTGGCTAAGGTCGGAATCGGAGAAACCACACTGTGAGGTTTAGAGAATGCAGAGATTGGTGCAGCTGACCCGATTGGTGGGTTAACAGATCTGGTACTGGGTCCAGATGCCAAGGCTGTTCCAAAAGGTAATGATGAAGAAACGGAAACCATATCTGTCGAGGCCAGTAAGGGGCAATGAGGATCATTGTCACTCTCAAAGCGATGGCTTTCTGAATTAGTTGAGATATCAGTGGAAAAGGAGGAAAAGCATATAGAAGTCCCCGGGGCCAATCGTGGAATAGAGCGTCTCTGGTGGGATGGCCTGGTAATGGGAAGAGAGTGAAGAAGTCGTGACACTTGCTATTTTGGGGAGTAGCAAAAAGATCGCAGCAAGGGTGGCCCCATCTTAGGAATACTTCTTCTAGAACTGATTTCTTCAGAGACCACTCGTGGGGCATGAGAATTGCCCTGCTCAACTTGTCTGCAATCACGTTGGATTTCCCGGGAATGTGCGTTGCTATCAGAAAACGCTGAGAAGAGATCACCCATTGCCAAAGTCTGAGTGCCTCTCGACATAAAGGGTATGATCTGGTTCCGCCTTGTTTGTTGATGTACCACACTACGGACATGTTGTCCGTCTGAATTGCAATAGTCACAGTGGGAAGAGAGTAGTGAAGGGCTTGCAACGCTAAAAGCACTGCTCTCATCTCTAAGACATTTATGTGCAAGTGGCACTCGAAAGGTTGCCACGTGCCTTGGACTGTCCTGCCCTGATAATGCCCCCCCCACCCGATCAGGGAGGCGTCTGTTGTCAACGTGGCGACTGGGGGGGGGGAGTGAAGGGTCTTCCTCGGAGAACCTGAGGTGATGTGATCCACCAAGACAGTTGATTCTTGCATGATTGAGTTATCAATATGGTATGGGACTTCGGGAGCTGTTGGAAGGACCATTGAGTAAACAGCATCCATTGGAGGATCCTCATGTGGAAGCGAGCTAAGGGGAGAAGGGGAATAGCTGCTGCCATGAGTCCTAACACCTTCAAAACTAGTCTGGCTTTGACTTTGTTGTATTGTAAGAGAAGGGAAACTTGTTTTCGAATGTCTGACACTCTCTGCTCTGTGAGTCTGGCTGAAAGATTGAGTGTGTCTAAGGTGGTGCCTATAAAGGTAATAGATTGACAAGGCGACAAGGCAGATTTTTCGAAATTTATTGAAATGCCTAGAGTTTGGCAAGTTTGGATGGTGAAGTCCCTGGATAGAAGAAATTGATGTCTGGTGGTGGCGGTAAGGAGCCAGTCGTCTAAATATGGAAACACCTGGAATCCTTGACGTCTCAAGTGAGCTGCGACCACTGCCATGCATTTGGTAAACACACGGGGGGCTGTAGTGAGACCAAAGGGCAGGGCTCTGAACTGGTAGTGACTGGCTCCCAGCCTGAAGCGGAGAAATCTTCTGGAGCGTCTGTTCATCTTGATATGGTAGTACGCGTCCTGAAGATCTATCGAGCACATCCAATTGTCCTGACCCAAGAAGGGTACAATGGACTGTAGCGTGACCATCCGGAATTTTGTTTTCCTGACATACTTGTTTAAGTTGCTGAGATCCAGTATGGGTCTCCAGTCCCCTGTTTTCTTTGGTACCAAAAAGAATTTGGAGTAGATTCCGGATCCTTGCTGGTCTGCTGGGACTGATTGGATAGCTCTTTTTGATAGCAGCTTTGAAATTTCTAATGCTGCTTGTTCCCTTAGACTGGGTGGAACGTCTGGAAGGGATCCTTTGGGTTGGGATGGGATGTGAATAAAGGGAATTTTGTAACCCTCGGATATGATCGACTGTACCCATTTGTCTTGAGTAAGGGAAAGCCAGGCTTTTGAGTACAGGGATAACCTTCCCCCGACTGCCTCCGAAGGTGGACAGCCGGGCAGCCCCTCAGGGATGCTGAAAGGGTTTATCAGAGAACGTTTCTCTGCTACCCTGGTTTTGTGGACCTCCTCTGCCTCTAGGGCGGCGTCTATTATTATTCCCCCCTCTGCCTCTAGAGGGGAATCGACCTTGTGTGTCAGATGAGACTCCCTGGGATTGTTTACGGAACCACATCTTTCCTCCCCTCTGACCTTTGGGATAGGGTCTAGAAGGGGTAGAAAAACGGACTCCTACGGCAGAGAGAGTCTTACCTTCCACCTCACACCTGGTCAATGTATCCTTCACCTGTGGACCAAACAAGGATGATCCATCAAAGGGAGAATTGGTGAAGGACGCCTTGAAAGGGTCCGCAAAGTTGCACAGCCGCATCCAGGCGTGACGTCGTAAGGCAACACCTGTGCCTGCAGCTCTACTCGCCCCATCCGCAGCATATGAGATAAGCCACACGGAGGAGTTAACGATGGAATTCAGGGTTGCCAACTGGGAGTTCATTCTGTCTTGGAACCCCTCAGCTGTAGGTTCCTTTATCACTTCACTCATATCCTTGAGTAAATCTCTCTGGAGACGAGTGAAGTGGCATAAGTAGTTCAGCGACCGCATTGAAAAGGTCGCTGATGAGAACATCCGCTTACCGTACCTGTCCATGGTCCTAGATTCCTTATTAGGAGGATGGACAGGAACCGAAGGATCGGCTAACTCCTTCTTAGTGGCCGCAGCCACCACCATGGCATCAACGGGGACACCTTTGGATAAAAAATCTTTATCTCTAGGGGCAGTAATAAACTTAGATGGCCTCCTCGGGGTGGGTTCCACTGAATCAGGAGCCGTCCAGGCCTTCCTTGCCACCACTTCCATAAGGGGGTCAAAGGGAGGGGACACCCAGGAGGTAGAAGGACGAGAGCCAAACGCCTCAAGATACACTGACTCATCCTCCGAAGGGTTAAGGGCTGGCCAGTTCCCCCTCTGTTTCAGGATCTCAAGGATGTCAGCAAAGGAGACATCCTCAGAGGGGGATCGAGGGGAACCTTCAGATTCCTCTAAGTCAGTGTCAGAGGTGATAGACTTAGGGGAGTCAATGTGCTTCCTCTTGCACTGCCTCTTCCTAGGGGGATCTCCTACCAGGTCAGGAGAGGCCTCGGAAGAGGAGGAAATTCCCAATGGGGAAACTTGAGGAGTTGGCTCTCTGCGGTCTAATGCAAGGGGGTGGGTAGAAATCACCGCAGGCACTGAAGATGGAGGGGCTGACGGAGCTGACTGTGGGGCAGACCCTGGTTCTAGCACGCTCCGCATGACCTCGAAGGCACCCCTATCAGGCAAGGCCGGAGGTCCCCGCTCCGAAGAGATAAGGACCCCCCCGGCACCGACAGGGACGGCTCCGAGGCCGATGTTGGAGCCGAACTCACCAGCGCCGAAGCCCCGAGAGGGAGAGTGGGGTCGGACAAGGGTCCGATGCCACTCGCCCCCTCGGAGCCGACGAGGGAAGCTCGGCGCCGAGATCCCTCCAAGGAGGAGATCGGAGCAGACGACGGAGCCAAAAGGGAAGGTATCAGATCCGACACACCGACAGTCATGGCTCCGACGAGCCCTGGCTCCGAACTCAAAGGAGTTGGAGGAGGAATACATTGGGGAACGGAAATAGCCACTGACTGCTGAGTTGGGCTATGTAGCATTTGGGCCAGTGCCTCGGACTTGAGAAGTCTACTCACTACCCTTTGCAAATCGTGGTCAGATAGCCTGGAAGACCGTGAGGAATGTGTTCTATGGCTCCGTTCAGAAAGAAGAGGGGATCCTGGTGCCGAGTGCACGGAGCCGATAGAGGGGGATCTAGATCTTTTCCTAGAAGGTTGCTCCGATAAGAGTATCGGAGCCAACGGAGTTTTATCAACCTCGGCTCCAGCCGGAGCCAAGGTAACAGTATGAGGCTTGGAAACATCGGCTCCGGCCGGAGCCGATGTCGAAGCAGACTTTACATTTCCAGAAGTCGACTCAGAAACTGGAGCCGACTGTTTGGAAGTTTTAGAAGGCTTCCCCGACACAGACTGAGTCGGGGGGCCTTCAGGCTTTAATAAGCCATGCAAGATTAATTTATTCTTGCGTTCCTGCAGGACTCTAGGGCTAAAACCATGGCAAACAGCACAAGAGTCCTGCAGGTGCAAAGGTCCCAGGCAATACACACAAGAAGTGTGACCGTCTGTCAGAGACATTTTCTGACAGCACGAGTCACACTTCTTGAAGCCTGAGACCTTAGATTCCTTAGACATAATAAAAGGTCCAAGAAAACACACACACACACACACACACACACACACACACACACACACACACACACACACACACACACACACACACACACACACACACACAGGCCTTAATTAAAAATAAATTACCAGTCACACAAGGGGACTAGAAGGGGCCTAAGGCCTAAAACTAAAGGGGAATAAAAGAAGGAATTAAGGGCAACAAAGTTGTCGAACCAGGAAAAAGGGAATTTAAAACTAAAGGTTTTAGTAAAAAAAGGGTACTAGGGGTCTAAGAATTGAAAAATTTAGAATTAAATTCTTCACTAACCTGCCAGAGCCGGTAGAAAAGCACCTCGTCAGCTAAGCGGCAAACGAGATCTGAGTAGTTACCACCTAGCACTGTGGGATATAGGGGAGCCTCGAGCCGGTGGAATTAGCTCTCAAGCTTTAGTATTGGCCGAGTCGGAGCCGAGGATCGGCTCCGAACCCATCCAGCAAGAATGAAGGCGAGATAGACAACTTAACATCACTTGTTTCATTATGGATAAAATTAACTTTAGGTCAGATAATGCCTGTGTGTTTGTGTAGCTATCTATTCGGGACAACTGTTCCAATTAGGAGGGTTAATTTTCATTGTTTAAAATAGGTGTTTTGGGGTTGTGTTCTTTTTTTTTTTGAGGGTTTTCATTAAAACAGGTCTTGTAAAATGTGACATAGGCTCAGATGGACAGGACAAGAAAAAATATATAAAAGATCAGCCTGCCAAACATTAGTGGGTGCAGGCATCGCATAAGCTGGAAACAGACATTTAAAAATATGTCATATATAATAGGTGGGGATGAGCATTGAGAAATTGTTTTTACAACTTGAAAGCTGTGCTTGTTAATAAATTACTGTTTATATAAGACAGCTGGATTCCACACTTCTTTGTTGTGGATTTTACATTTTTTGCTTTTCTGGAATCCGTTCAAGTTGTTGTTGTTTGATATAGAATATGTGGGAATAATAACATCTTATGAATGTGAATAGTCTCACAGGTATTGAGAAAAAGGAAACAGCATTGAATTATATCATTAAATGCAGAGTGCAAATAGCCATGCTACAGGAGACACATTTGGGAAGAACCAAGCATGGGACTTTTTATTAAAGAAGGAATTTCAGACTTCTAAAATGGCAGCACACTGATAAACAGCATAACTTCAGCTCTACTAGTGTGAAAATTAAAATTGAGAAAAGGAGTGCCACTGAAATTTTTTTTCATAAAATTCAGTTACTGGAGAGTAAATAAACTGTCTGGATGCCAGCAAAGAAAAAGTTTTGAAAACTTGGAAGAAAATAAACCAGAAAAGGTGAAGAGAAAACACTGTATGGAAAGAATTTTGCAGCTGTTCAGCAAAAAAGCAGTTCAAGAGATGGCTTCCAGTAATTTAGAGGAACAATATATCAAATGTCCTCACAGAAGATTAAAATAAATGAACCACTGAAGGAATTTATCAATTCAAAAACCAAAAGGCTGGAAAAATAGAAGAATCTTTAACCAGTCATTCAGATGATCTGATAAAACTGCAAAAATCAGAGGCTGACATGAAGAAAAAGCCATCTGAAAATGAGATTTTTCAAGAAGAACTGTTAAAAAATAGTAGAATTAAAAGAAAGCACACAGAGAATATCTAAGATTTTCTGCTGTACCAGAGAAACAAACTGGAAGGAACAAATTATATTAATTTTGTGAAAGCAGAAATAAGTAACTGGACCGGCATTCCACAACAGAAATTGTTAACTGAAAGGGCACATTGCGTGTATGCTCCAAACCAGGCCATGATAAAGCAGCCAAGACCTATATTAGGAAAGATGTAATCATGCTAATCATACTAGCAGAAAGAGTTTATCCTAATAAAACTGTGGCAGAAGGGATAAATATTAAAAGTTGGAGACAGCAGAGTACTTTTAGAAAATGAAAATTCATGGTACACCAGGCAGAAGAGAAGCAAATTTACTCCAGTTGTCTTCAAAATGTTTTTTTTTCCTGGAGGATCTGAGTCATGTTTGACAAATAACAGGCTAAGTAAGAAATAAAAAAAGTTTATCCAACAAAAAGTGAGTCAGCAAGCAGGAGGGACTCTGCTACTCATTCTTCTGATGATAAGTTTCATAGAGAGACTTTGCCGGTGAACCCATTTCCAATGTTCTAAAGGAAAATGCTTGAGAGACTGAAAAAAGAACAAGAGTTGACTGAAGAATCAGCAGTATATTGGACTTGAACCAGAGGCAGGTCTTGGGAGGTGGAGATGAACAAGAAGAAGACCAGCAACTCTGAAATTACTGAATAAATGGAAGCCTATAAAGCATCTAATCACATTTGTGAAATATGGTTTTGCAAGAAAAAAATAGCTGAAAAACACTGGACATTTGTTGACTTTGTTAAACTTGTGGGTGGACTGCCAAGCATATACCCCATTTTATATCCTTAATGTTTAGAAAGATATGAGAGAGGAAACTAACTGTAAGTAAAACAATTTTTGTTTTTATTAGTATTTGTATAAAACATATCATGATAATAACTGCATGTTATACACAGTAAACCAGTTTTGTGTAGTGTGTAGTCAGGGATATTTTAAATGTAGGGGGAGTCTTTTCATAGGATCATAGGATGTTACTAGGCTAATAGCCCTGAGGCCCTTAAAAGCCTAGCCAAAAATTTAGCCCATGTTCCAACAAGTCAGCACCCTATGCCACTGTCCAGCAGGGACACAGGTAGAATCCCACGGGTGTATTTTCTGTTCCCCATCCAGTTATCCAGGTTGCGCTTAAAAAGGTTTAATGGGGTACTCTGCTTTATGTGGAGAGGGAGTCTATTCCACAAAAGGGGGAGTCTCTGGGACAAAAATCTGTCCCACCAATGAGTCCTATTTATGTCAAAGACCAGGTTGAGGTCACATGTGCGGGTTACTCGAGTGGAGCTTGACTTGCAGATATGCAGTAGTCCCATCAGGGCAGAGTCTGAGATTGCTTCGTATGCCATACAGAGATCATCTCTGAGGAGTCTGTAGGAGAATGACTAGAGGGACAGGGCTTTTAGCCTATCTGTGTAGGGTAGGTGTTTGAGGCCCTCAATTCTCCAGGTGAGGAATCTCTGCGGTCTCTCCAGCTACTGCATGTGCTTTATGAGGTACATACTGAAAGGGGCATTGTACTCAGTAATGGGTCTTATAAGGGAAGAATACAGGGATGTTATGACCACTTTGTCCCTGGATGAGATACCATTACTAATGAGGTGGACCATGTAGAAAGCTTTCTGTACAACAGAGGCAATATGGTGGTCAAAAGTCAGACTGTTATCAACCTGGGTGCCCAGGCCCTCACGACTGATTGAGTGCTTAGTACCTTATTATCAATGTGATAATTTGTCGGGATGTCACTCTCCCCAAAAGGGTTGATGATGCATTTTTTGGCCTTCAGTCTGAGGCCATGTTTCTGGCACCAGTCATTTGGTTGAGACCCTCTTGGAGGATGTCCACATCAGTAGGGGAATTGATGACACCACCCAGCTAGCAGTCATCTGCAAACTTGGTCACCCATAGCCCACTAGATTTGGCCTGCACCTCCGAGAAGTATATCCCAAATAGCAGAGGCTCCAAGACCGATCCCTGGAGTACACTACTTGTTACGGGTCTACTACATGAGGTGGCTTCCCCTATTTTGACTAAGTGGATTCTATCAGTGAGCCAGTTTGCTACCCATCTAGTAACATATGGAATGATGCCTAGTTGAGAGAGTTTATCTATTATACCTGAGTGGGGAATAGTATCAAAGGCTTTGGCCAGGTCAAGATAGGTGGTGTGCACCATCTTCCCCTCATCTATGGCCTTGGTGACTGTCTCAAAGTTGACCAAATTTAACAGGCATGACCTCCCCTTGACAAAACCAAACTGCGTGAGATCAAGTGTCTGGAGGTTGCCAATGTTCTTGTTAATGAAGTCCATGATAATCCATTCCATGGCCTTGCAGATCAGGCTAGTTAGGCTGATGGGTCTATAATTTCCTGGATCCATGGACACTCCACCTTTGTGCAAAGGGATGACAGTAGCTGTCCTCCACTTGTCTGGGACGAAGCCGGTATTCAGGCTTTGGTTGAACAGGGTGCCTAATGGTGCTGCAAGTTCCTGCCTGAGTTCATGTAGGATGCAGCCTGGGATGTTATCGGGTCCCACGGAGGCTGTATTTTTTGCCTTTGAGAGGGCAGTGATGACTTGCTCCCTAGAGATAACAGGAATGGGGCAGGTACTGGGGATGTCCTGTTATACTGATGGGTGGGGACAGAGGAGTGAAATTTTCACTGAACCTGTCTGCCAGCACGTTGGCTATACAGCTTTTGTGTATGTGGTGTCCTTGACCACCAGTTCTGAGCAGATCTGGGTGCTTTCCTTGAGATTGTGGACATATGTGAAGAAGGCCTTATAATTGTCTTTAGTAGATGTGGCCAGTTTGGACTCAAAATTTGCTTTGGAGGATTTCACTAGTGCTCTTATTTGCTTGTTCAGGCTAAGGGGAGATCGCTTACAATTAGGCACCTGCTCCTTCTTGGACCTGGACAGCAATTTTTTCCTTTTATTATAGAGTTTATTTATTGTAGATTTCCACCAGACAGGTTTATTCTTTCTTGAGGAGGATGATTTCATCCTGTCTGGTATTCCTGATTCCATACAGCTATATAAATGCTCATACAGTACTTTGGTGTAGGTTTGGACATATGTGCCAGTTCCAATGGAGGAGGAGGGGTTGTGAAGCTGTTTATATCTTCACTCAGAAGGTTGTAATCAGCTTTGGAGAAGTTTTTTTGCTTGACCCTAGCTGGGGGGGGGGGGATCAGGGGAGATGGTGACTTCAAAAGTGACTGCTTTGTGGTCAAATCTTACCAGGGATGATGACACTGTAGGGATGTGGCAGTGGTTACTCATGTTGGTTAATACCAAGTCCAAGATATTTTCACCTCTTGTGGGGATGTCAACCAACTGGTCCAAGGCATTTGCACTGACAAAATCAAGGAATCTCTGTGCATTTGTGTTTTGGCATGAGTATGTCTTCCAATGTATGGTTGGATAGTTAAAGTCACCCAGCATCAGGTTAAAGGTTTGAATCTTGATAGATTTTAAGAGGTCCAGATAGGTGGAATGGGCATCTTGAGTCAGAGTTTGAGGCCTATAGCTAGCTATGATTTGAATAGGGGTCTTGTCAATTGTTAACTGCACCTTGAGTTTTTCCTGTGCATCACACTGTTTGACCAGCCCAGAGGAGTGTGTGTCTTTTATATGTATTGCAACTCCACCTCCTTTTGTTCTGCTGCCCACAGTCTGAGGTCTGAAAGAATGACAGGATGAGTAACTTGGTATGGCTAGGGTGCTCTCCGCATCTTTGAACCAGGTTTCTGTGACTGCACAAATGTCAGCTTCTCCCATGGTTAAGAATGCTTGCAATGAGTGCAGTTTCATGTTTAGACTCCTAGTCTAGTTTTCAGTAACTGTTGTATGGGTTAAGGATATTAAAATAAACTAGTACTTTGTAGTTGCAAGAAATGTAGGTTTTACATTATAACAAGAGAAAAAAGGCTGGACAAGTCTAATGTTTATATGCTGTAATCTTGGGCTGCTGGGGTAGGGGTGGGGGTATAAATGTACATTGATTATATTATATCTATAATTAGGATATTTTCTGTTTTTATTTTACAAGGGTGAATGCCTAGATTGCTACCTTTGGCTTAAGTGGTAAAAAAGAAGTTATGTACTTACCATAACATAACACGTGCGTTGTCCATCTCGCCTTCATTCTTCACTGTTTGAGTTTGGAATCAATCCTCGGTTCTGACTCGGCCGTACACAAAAGCTCCAGGTCTTCCACTGGCTTATAGCTGTATCTCTATCCCATCATGCCCTAGAAAAGTTCCCCAGATCTTGTTTGCTGATAAAACAATATGTAAGAAAAAACTTATCCCAAATTTATACAGCAAAGAAGGTCGGAGAACATATTTCCCAATCATGGCCACTCTGTCCTCCAAGAGCCAAAGGCTGAGGGAAGGAGGGTGGGATGTAAGAATGAAGGCGAGATGGACAACACACATCGAACGTTATGGTGAGTACATAACTTTTTTATGTGATGTTGTCCTATCTCGCCTTCATTCTTCACTGGTTGGGACAGCATCCCTAGCACAGTATTTCTTGGGTGGCTCACGGGAGAATATTCTTCAGAACAGTGGACCCAAAAGAGGCCCTATTCCTGGAGGCCAAATCCACTCTTTACTGAGTGTTAAAGGTATGTTGCCCATGTTGGAGCAGCACAAATGGTATCAATTGGTAGTCTAGCCCAAAAGGCAGACGAGGCTGCTAAGGCTCTCATAGAATGACCCTTGTCTTTAAAGGGATCTTTGTTGTGAAATTTGTATGTAAAGGTAATGCAATCTAATAGCCATTTTGAAAGTGTGACCTCTGGTATAGGAGCACCTTTTTTAGATTCTGAAAATGAAACAAATAATTGGTTAGATTTTCTGAAGTCCTTTGTCCTGTGTAAGTTGAAACGTAATTGTCTATGTACGTCCAGTTGGTGTAGCGAATATTCTACCTTATTGCCATAGTTAGGAAAAAACATTGGTAGTTCTATGGACTGATTAAATTAGACTCTGAGCATACTTTTGGTAGGAAGAACGGCTTTGTTTGAAGGGAAACTCTGTCTTTGTGGAAAAGCATGTAGGGGGGCTTTATAGATAATGCTTGTAGCTCTGAAACTCTTCTAGCAGAAGTGATGGCAATCAAAATAATTGTTTTCCATATGAAGAACTTTAGAGCACAGGATGATGCAGGTTCAAAGGGTGGAAGAATCAAACAGGATAAAACAAAGTTTAGGTCACATGGTGGTAAAGGAGTCTTAATAAAACACTGCCCTTCAGAAAAGCTTGCATATTCTGTGAGACATCAGACTCAGGCCCTAAACACTTACATGAAAATTACATATCAGTGCTAAATGGACTTGAATAATAAGTCGCAGCTGCGCCTTCATTAAAAAGCTTCATTAAAAATTTAAGAATGGAACCTATGGTTGCAGAAAAGGGATCAATGTGGTTACTTAATGCCCAGGAATAAAATTTTGGGTCTCATTCATGTTGTCGAACTTTTACAAGTTCGAATGTCATATGGTTGAAACCATATGTTTGAACTTGTAAAACTTTGAATGTTACAATGGAGATCGCTGTAAGGAAAGCTTTCCCATTCCTGCAATGTAGTGCGATCTCGGAGTTGGTATATTTAAGTAGCAGGGGGTGTGGGTGGTGCAGGAGGGCTTGCCCCCCTGCTAACAACCTTCAGGTAAGTTTTTTTGTGTTTTCTTTTTTTTTTTTATTACATTGCCGAATTTTTAAAGTTCAAACATATGGTGTCGACCATATGGTGTTCGAACTTTTAAAAGTTCGACAATGTGATATAGACCTGAAAATCTTTTCCATTTACTCAAGTATAATTTCCTCGTTGAAGCCTTATGAGATGAGATCAAGATATGTTTCACAGATGAAGAAAGGTTAGGGAGCCTGGCTATATTTGGAATCAGAGCAGGCATGCTGTCAATTTGAGGGTTTGAAGAGAGGGATGGAGCATCCCTGATGCATGAGTCAGAAGGTCCGGAGCTGGTTCCAGAACCCATGGCTCCTCCTGGCGATGAGGCCAAAGTAAGGGGAACCAGATTTGATGATTCCAATATGGGGTGACAAGAATCAAACTGCTTCCCAATGAGCTGGCTTTCTGAAGAACTTTGGGTATCAAGGGAAAGGGAGGGAAGGTGTAGAGGAGACCTGAGGGCCAATCATGTACAAGTGAATCAATTGGTGACTCTCCCGGAGGGGATTAGGGAAAAATAGCTGCTGCATTTGGCATTCATGGACATGGCAAAAAGGTCTCAGCAAGGCTGGCCCCATTTGCGGAAAATCTCAGCTACTTCTTGTGTTAGGGACCACTCATGAGGCATCAGAATCGCTCTGTTGAATTTGTCTGCTATCACGTTGGATTTCCCCGGGATGTGCGTTGCTATCAGAAAGCATTGGGAGGAGATCGCCCACTGCCATACTCTCAGGACCTCTTGATAAAGGGGGTAGGACCTGCTTCCTGCTTGTTTGTTTACCTACCAAACAACTGACATGTTGTCCATCTGTACTGCAATAGTTCCTAGCGGAAGAGAATCCTGAAGTGCCTGCAATGACAACAGCACCGCTCTAATTTCTAGGACGTTGATGTGCAAATGGGCCTCGTGATCCTGCCAAGTGCTTTGGACTGTACTTCCCAGAAAATGCCCCCCCCCCCCCAAATCTGGGAAGCATCCGTGGTTACTGTGGCTAATGGCTGTGGAAGAACAAAGGGTCGACCTAATGTCACATGAGTAGAGTGAAGCCACTAGCGAAGGTCTTTCTTACAGGACTCCATTATCAGAATTTGGTGGGACATGGGTAGTGGTAATTCCTGCAATGACCACTGAGTGAACAATAGTCACTGCAGAATCCTCATATGCTAATGAAACTAATTTTACTGCTGCTGCCATGGTTCCCAAGACTTTCAGGACTGTCCTTGCCTGTACTCTTTTCCTGGAAAGAAGGTTTAAGATCTGATGTCACAGTACTTGAACTCTTCCTGGAGGAAGTTTTGCCATCATTTTTACTGTGTCTAACTCTGCTCCTATAAAAAAACAATACACTGAGATGGCAACAAGGCAGATTTTTCATAATTTATCGTGATTCCTAGATGACAGTTGAGAAGCAATGTGGTTTCTTTTGCTTTTAGTAGTAGATGCTTTGTGGTGGTGGTGGTCAGGAGCCAGTCGTCCAGATATAGAAACACTTGGAATCCTAAACATCTCAAGTGAGCCATGACTACTGCCATATACTTGGTGAACACTCTGGGGGCTGTAGTTAGACCAAAGGAAAGAGTCTGAAATTGGTAGGGACTGGCTCCTAGCCGAAAGCACAGGTGACTCCTGGATGGCCTATCAATGTTTATGTGGTAGTATGCATCATGGAGGTCTATAGAGCACATCCAATTGTCTTTTCCCAGAAAAGGGAATATCAACTGCAGTGTTACCATCCAGAACTTTGTTTTTCTTACTGATTTGTTTAATCCAATGAGATCCAGTATGGGTCTCCAGTCCCCTGTTCTTGTGGCACTAAAAAGAACCTTGAGTAAGTTCCGGATTCTATTTGGTTTGCGGGGAATGTTTGAATGACTCTTTTTTTCTAGCAACTGTTGAATTTCTAGAGTTGCCTGTTCCCTTTGACTGGGTGGAACATCTGGGCTGTTCTTTATATTTGGGATAGGAAAAGAAAATGGTACAGAGTAACTTCCACATACAGTACTTTGTACCCACTTGTCTTTTGTTATTTCCAGTCAGGCTTCTGGATACAAAGATAAGTGACCCACGACTGCCTCCAAAGAAGGACAGATGGGCCTCCCTTCAGGAGCACTGAAATGGCCTACCACGGAATTAATCCCTGTTGCCCTGATTCTGCGGACCCCCTCTGCCTCATGGATGGCATCTCCCATTACTACTTCCCCTCTGCCCCTGGGGGAAGAATCACCACGTTTGTCTTGAAAAGCTCTCTGGGATTTTCGGAACCATATTTTTCCTCCCTTTTGATCTTTTGGATAAGGTCTAGAAGGTAGAGAAAAATGGACTCCTATGGCAGAGAAAGTTTTTCCTTTTTTGCTCACACCTGGTTAGTGTGTCCTTGACTTTCAGCCTGAACAAGGACGAGCTATCGAAGGGGGCATTTGTAAGGACGAGCCATCGAAGGGGGCATTTATTTAGGAAAATTTAAAGGGCTCCGCAAAGTCACACAAGCGCATCTAGGAATGTCTCCTCAGGGAAATTCCTGAACCCACTGCTCTACTCACTTCATCTGCTGCATAAGAAATGAGCCTCATAGAGGAGTTAACAACAGAGTTTAAGGTGGAGAGCTGAGAGGAAACTTCGTCTGATATCCCTGCAGCTACTGTACCTTGGAGAGTATCTCCTAGCTCCTTTAGATCTCTTTGTAGCCTAGTAAAGTGCGTGAGATAATTAAGCAATCTGAGTGCAAAAGTCAGTGAAGAGAACATGTCCTTCCCATATCTGTCCATCATACAAGACTCCTTGTTTGGCGGATGTACAGATGAGGATGTCTCAGAAAGTTCCTTTTTTGGTGCCTGCTGCCACCAACATAGCATCTACTGGAATGCCCTTAGTAAGGAAACCTTTATCTGAAGGTAATGAGATAAACTTGTTTGGCATCCGAGGAACAGGTTCCATTGCATCTGGAGACTCCTACGCTTTTCAACTAACTAATTCCATGAGCTCATCGAAAGTCAAGGCACCCAACTGGTGGAATGTTGAGACCCAAAGGCTTTCAGGAATACAGACTCCTCCTCAGAAATGTTGATGGACTTCCAGCCACCTCTCTGCTTAAGGATTTCCAGGATGTCTGCAAAGGAGACATACTCAGAGCATGATTGTGGGGACCCTTCTGACTTATCGAGGTCTATATCAGAGGTGACTGACTCCTCTGGGGAGTCTAAATGCTTCCTCTTGCAAAGTCTCTTACGAGAGACCTCTTCAGAAGGGTATTCTGAAGAGGTTTCAGAAGAGGAGGGTTCACCTGATGGGGCATCCTGAGGCCTAGGGTGTCTGCGTGTCTGTGGATGGTGTGGTACTGAGACAGACGCCAGTGCTTTTGGGGAAAGAATGTCAGGACCTAAGAGTGGAGCTGACTGTGGAGATAGCACTCTCTTCATCACCTCGAAAGCCCCCCTCCCCTGATCCAATGATACCTCCAGCTCCGAACAGCCAGAAAGGATCCCTGGGACCAAGGGGGTTGGCTCTGAAGCCAATGTAGGAGCCAAGCTCACCTGCGTCGAAGCCCTGAGAGGCAAGTTCATATCCACAAATGTCTGATCCGACTCCCTTCCCCGGACCCAACCGGAGAGCGCTGGCTCCTAGACTCCTCGACTTGTGACAGAACCAAGGATGCCAGAGCAGATGTCGGACCCAAAGAACCTGGAGTAGGTCTTGGTGCCAAAGGTTCCACTACGATAGGTTCCAGACATTCCGGCTCCAAGGTCCTAGGTCAGCTTGGAGGAGAAATCGATGTCGAATGGAGGTTCTGGTCGGCGCCAATTCCCTCTGGGTTGGAGCTGATAGAAATTTGGCCAGCACCAGTGTCCTTAAAAGTCTGTGCACCACCTGAGCTACGTCATCATCAGAAAGACTCCTGGAGGACCGAGAGGAGGGGGCAGGAGATCTGACCAGTTGCAGAAGAGGTGACCTTAAAGTACGGGAGACTAGTACCAATTCCAGGGATCGGCTCCATAATTCAAATTCTATCGGCCCTGATACTGAAGGAGCCAATGATGAAGATTTTTCAGGCCCAACAATTTTCAGGTCCGGAGAAGTAACTTTTGTCAGCTTTGTTGCTGGCTCCGATTGGCCAGAAGAAGGAGATGATCTTTTCCCTGATTTGTCAGACTTGAATTAAGGAGACTTGGTCAATTTAGAAGTGCCCTGACCTTCTTCTAATGCTTCAGCAAAGGGGGACTTCAGTAAACCTCTCACAATAAGCTTGTTCTTCCTTTCAAGAAGCACTCTAGAACTAAAAGAGTGGCAAATGGAACAGGTTTCTTGCAGATGCAAAGCTCCAAGACAATATACACAAATAGTGTGTCCATCTGTGATGGACATTTTCAGGTTACACTTCACATGCTTTTTAAACCCAGAGGGTTTGGTTTCTTTATGTTCCTTAGACTTAATTAGTCTACTAACAAACAACAAGTATAAGAAAAAGTGTACAAACTACTCAACAGTCTAATAGATAAACCCAAGCTATGACTATACTATATACAAAAACTTTTTTTTTAAAACAATAGCAACAAGAAGACAAAAAAACTTAGCAACTACAGAAAAGGGGAAAGGGGTGGCAATTCCCTAACTAAAACGAAGCTGCCTAGTCAAAAAGGGAGGGGGGGGGAGAGGATTGCCCTATAACTTAAACAGGCAACGGCAGACCTCTAACTCAAACGAGCTACTGGTTTTGGTTAGGAACAAGTAACAGGAACAATAAGGTTCTTTACAACACTCTCTAAATTAAACGAGTGTGTAAAAGGCAAGCTAAAGGATAGAAAGAAAGCTCTCTAACTAAAAATGGGCTTAAAACAGTAAATTTAAGCCAGGATAGGGAGTAACACAGGCCTAGCAAAGAAAAAACAACGGCCAGAAAAGTAAAGCAGAAGAGCAAACTCTCTAAACTAACTAGATTATTACCAAAATGGTAATCGTTAAGTCTTTAAACAGCAAAAATGCCGAATATATCAATAGTAAGAAGAAAAATTTTCCAACTTAGCCAGAGCCAAAATGGAAGCATCCGATCTGTTTAGTAGCAAACGAGATCTGGGGAGCTTTCCTAGGGCATGATGAGACAGGGATACAGCCACAAGCCAGTTGAAGACCTCGAGCTTTTTTATAAGGCCGAGTCGAACCCACTAGTGAAGAATGAAGGCGAGATAGGACAAGATCACATCAGGTGTTTTGTAAGCATATAGGCTTAAAAAATAAGACAATAATGATGAAAGCCATGAAAATGCTAAATTTCTTACAACTGCATAGATATTAGCTTGTTTGTCTTCCACTGGCAAATGTTCAGTGGAGTCAAGATGTCTGCAGCTGTGTATTCTTTTCATAGGTTCATAGATTAGTACTAAGCTAACTGCCCTTGCAAGCCATTTTAAGCCTAGCCAATTATCCCTTGTGAGACTCGAACCCCGCACCTTGTGTTTGTAAGGCAAACACCTTAACCATTAGGCCACCCTCCCAACCCAAAAATTAATCTCCTTCGGACCGTAATCGAACCAGTGACCTAAGGATTTCTATAGCACCATCATCTACAGTCCTCCGCTCTACCAACTGAGCTACCGAAGGAGTGATTTCTGAGTGAAATTTGCAAAGACTCATTGCTGAGTACATTTCCATGGAGACAAGCTATCTGTAGGTGCAAGCAGTTAATCCTGAGAATTCTGAGTATTCTTTGCTGAGAGAAATACAAATGTTAAACATACAATGGCAAACAGTTCAGTGAAAAAATTAAGTTTGAAATTATGAGAAGTGAGTAAGAGGTAATAACATCCTCAAGCAACTTAATACTTTAATGCAGTTAATAGAACAATTTAGCACAATTTAGTTTTATTTAAAAGATAGCCAGTGCACTTTTTCTTGGGAATAAGGGAAAAAAGACAAAAAAATGGTAGATTTGTGGTAGTAAGGGGTTATTTGCAAGGGAGGAGGTTTACAATGAAATGTATTTATATTACACCCAAAACTGCTATTATGGAGCTTAAGAAATTTTGGGGAGAAATAATCAGCTTTTAGTAGGGAATATTATTTATAGGTATGGACTAGAATTTGATTTACAATAGTGAGGATGTATCAGGGGAACCTAGAAGGGATAATGTAACAAAAGAGGGTAGACTTTTGAAGAAATTTATGAAAATATTTGGTATGCAGGATGTGAATTCAGTAGTAGTAGGATCTCAGACAGAATATACGTATTATTCCCCAAGGTACAATAACTGGACTAGTCTAGACAGAAATTATAGTTCTCTGAAACATGTACATTTATTTAAAGCTTTGGCACACATCCAATAACAATTTCTGATTATACACCAGTAATAACTAAGATAAAAATGAGGGGTAATGAAATAAAGCTGAGACACACTTCCCTTCCCCACCTATTGGTTAAAAAAGAGGAATTTTAGGAATGGGTACTGGAAATTATTTGGGAGTTATTAGGGAAGATAGAAAGTTCTTTATAAGTTATACTTAGTGAGTGGGATAAAATGAAAATGGAGTTTAAAAAATCAGAAATAAAATGAAAAGATATATGGTAAGCAGTAACAAGAATTATTTGGAGGGGCTGCCAAAGGTTATAGTATTGCAGAATACAGGGAATCTCACAGAACAAGAAAAGGCCTAACTGCAGAGTGCTAAAGAGAAAATAAAGGAGTACCTGGATAATATGCATGAGTTTAAAAATATTGCTATTAACAATAACCCTACAGCACAACAACTTTTAGCACAATGACTTTGGCAGCAGAAAGTAGAAAGGGCTGTTGCAAACTTAGGAAGCCAATAACAAAAAAGATAATCACAGCTCCTGTACTGTTATTAGAGATATTATGGAAATTTTATGAACATTTTTATGAAGCAGAGAAATGTAGAAATCAAGAAAAAGCACAAATGAAAATGCTTATGGAAGACTTAAATACACCAAGGTAGATGGGATTCAACAATTAACAGTTAAGATAGGAGGATATGAGATAAATACATTGGCATATAACTAATCTGCAAGAAAGTTTCCAAGAATAGATACTATTCTGGTGGACATATGGAAGCTAGGAGGGAAGAAAGCGATAAAGATTTGGAAAGTTTAGTTTAACAGTATTTTAAAAGGAGGGGATGCACCAACATCTTGGAAAAAAGCTGTGGTGGCTATAATACCTTAAGAAGGTAAAGACCTATCAGATCAAGCAACATACATGCCCATTTCAATTTTAAACCACAGAATGGTAAAGATGTTGCCAAAATGGGCAGATATGGATAGATATGGATCAATGCAGCTCTGTGGAGGGGAGGCAAATGTTTGACAACATTAAAATAACAATAATAATCCAAAAGGAAGCAGAATGTAAAAAAAAAGACTAATGTTCCTGTTGGCGAGTCTTGATGCACAGGGAGCATTCAACAGATTAAGCTGGAATTTTTTGAGTAAGGCAGTTGAAGTATTTGCATTCCCTGATACAATAATAAAGTTAATTAATTAGGAGGATATATGGGGAATCTGAGGCAAAAATCAAAGTGGGAGGACTTCTCTCTGGCAAGTTGTGTCTGAACAGATGAACTAGGCAGGGACATCCTCTTTCTCCTTTATTATTTGCTTTATACTTAGAACCGTTGGCAAAGAAAATAAAGGACTCAGAAAATCGAGGATATAATTGATATGGTAATCAAGAAAAGATGGTCTTGTTTGTAGACTATATTATTTTGTACCTGTACATACCTTAGTAAGGAATATAAAATATTGTATGATAACTATAGGATTTGTTTCTTCAGGGTATAACATTAATCATAGGATCATAGGAAGTTATTAGGCTACTGGTCCTGAAGCCCTTATAAGCCTAGCCAAGAGTTAACCCCATGTTTAGACAAGTCAGCACCCAAAGCCTAATGAAGATAAAATAAAGGTTATAGCTGTAAACATGTACCCACATATGAATAAATTCAGCAATACCCATATTAAAGCGGACAGGATAAAATGAAGTATTTAGGAGTATGGGTGGGTTTTGTTATGGCAGCTAAGGATATCTGGGAAGAGACTAAACAAAAGATAATACAAAAACTGAGAAATTGGAAGCTCTTGTCTATGGATATCAAGATACAAGCAGTAAAATATTTTAGTCCCTTTACTTTAATATATATATCAGGGATTTTCTTATCAACCAGAGGAGAAGTTGTGGATACTAATTAAGAGTTGAATGATTTTTATCTGACAGGGGAAGAGTTAAGTGGGAGAAGTTGATCCTTCCAATAGAACAAGGGGGTTTACGATTACTTAAGTTGAAGGGATATTTTAGAGCTACTCAGTTAAGGCTCTTAAGTATAACACAAGCAGAAAGCTAGAGTTCAAGTGGAAAGGGATGATGATGAAACAGAGAGGGAATTCAACAAATAAGGAGAGACTGGGATTTTGGATGCAGATCCTTAGACAGAATACTAATAGCCATGCAGAATATTATATTCATAAAGGTGCAGGAAGTATTCTAAGAACTAAGCTACCACTGCTTACTTCCAGGATGTTGGTGCTTCTCCTTCTCTTAAAATGTTGTTAAACAAAACCTTCCAGATCTTTATCAGTTTTTTCCTCCTAGCTTCCAAACTTCTACATGAATACCATGTATTCCTGGGGACTTTCCTGTAGATTGGTTATACACCACAATTTTTATCTCATCTCCTCCTATCCTAACCGTTAGTAATTGAGCATCATCTACCTCTAATCTTTGACATATTTAATTCTTCCATAAACATTTCCATTTCTATCTTTTCTTGATTTCCACATTTCTCTGATTTATACAGACTTGCATAGAATTTCCAAAACATTTCTAATACATCTACAAGATCTCTTGTTGCCTTCCTTGTTATAGGCTCCCTAATCTTGGTGACAGCCCTTTCTACTTTCTGTTCCTGGAGTCGTTGTTCAACAAGCTGGTGGGGTGGAGTTGCCATCCTCTACTCTGACAACCCTAATCTCTCACCTACCACCATCCCTATTCCTGACTTCCACCCAGCTGAACTAATTATCCTAAACTGCCACCTAAACTCACATAAGAAATTTGCCATTGCCTCCATATATATCCCCCCAGGAAACAATATTCCAACCCTAGAACATATCCTATCCTGGTTTTCCTACAATATACCCTATGAAACCCTCATCCTTGCTGATGTCAACAACTGACTGGTCTAAACTTACAACACACTCTCCACAAATTAGTAGCATCTTACATGGATTCCAACAACTGGTAACATCCCCCACCCGCATGCACAAACCTCTTCTTCCTACTCTACTATCGACTTGATCCTCACTAACACCCCTAACCTCTATCACAGCCCATGTACCTTACCAGACTCCTTAAGTGATCATCTTCCCACCTCCATCCAAAGACACTCTGCCCAACTACCCACATTACACATCTTCCCACCTCCATCCAAAGACCCAAATCACACTCTTACAGAGACTGTCATAAACTCTGTAATTTTAATGCCAACTTATTTAACTCCATACTGTCTAGCACTGACTGGTCCTTCCTCTGGCACCTCCCTCTCAGTGAAGCTGTAGTAAATTTTATCCACATTTTCCTAGATACCCTCAACTCCCTCACCCCCTCCAGGAGAATTTGAATCAAAGCTAATTATGCTCCCTGGCTGTTTAAGAAAACCCGATATCTTATGCACAGAAGAGATAGTGCTTGGAAAGATTGGGTTAAGACCAATGCATCATCCCTGTTCCCAAACTACAAAGAACTCCAGAACCTTGTCAAAAAAACAAATCAACAATGATAAAAAATCCTACTACAACTCCCCCCAAATCAACTGCAAATCCAACCCATGTAAATTCTGGACCACCCTTAAAATTCTCCAGCCAGGTTGCCCTTCCACTCCCTCCTCCTTCCCAAATAACACTCCTCTAGAAACTGCTACCCTTCTTAATAATCACTTCAGTGATACTGCCCCAAAACTTACACACACTAACCACAACACAAACACCCCTCCCATCCCTTCCAGTCCACTTAACAAAAACCTCTTCACCTTTCAACCTGTTCCTACTGCCTACATCAAATCACTTCTGCTTAAGCTCAAACCCTGCTCTCCCTCCTCAGATAATCTCCAGGCTATCTTCCTCAAACTAGCTGCTGAATCCATAGCCTATCCTGTACCCCTGCTAATCAATAGATCCATTCAAGAAGCTACAGTCCCTGACATTTGGAAACCTTTCTTCACCATCCCTCTGCATAAAGGGGGAATTCTACTGACCCATCTAACTACAGACACATACCCATAATTTCCCCTCTCTCTAAAATACTTGAAAAATGCATTTATACTCAGCTGCTAAACTTTCTCCTTCAGGAAAATCTTCTAACATCCACTCAACATGGCTTTCGGCCAAATCACAGCACAGCTACTGTCCTCCTATCATTTACTCACACAGTAGCCGAGGCCAGAGATAACAAAACTTGCTAACCTCAATCTATCTGCTCTCTCCCTTGGCTGGTTCAATAGTTACCTCTCTAGTAGGCAACAATCTGTCAGATGGCTCTCTTCCAGCTCCCCCTCATTTCCCATCACATCTGGTGTACCCCAAGGTTCCATCTTGGGTCCCCTACCCTTTAACATTTTCACAAATGATCTTCACACATCTTGCAAACAAGCCTCCCTAATTCAATTTGCAGACGATTCTACTCTCATCTCCATTTCCGACATCTCTGAACTCCATGCTCATACTCAAGACATCTTTCCATCCATTGAAAAGTGGCTGTCTGATAGTCAGCTCATCTTAAACCCCACAAAAAAAAACTTAACTCCTGCCTTTTCTCCCTCATTCTCTCTCTCTCATCATAAATCCACCTTTGTCATCACAACCTCCAATAAAACCATCATACAACCTGAACCCAACACTAAGGTCCTAGGTACCATCACTGACAATGAACAAAAATTTAACTTACATATCATAAAATTTAACTTACATATCCTCCAACGCTAGACTTTACCTGGCTGGGGCTCTCCTCCTCCCCTCCCTTCTCTATGCCGCCCCAGTCCTAACTAACATACCGACCACAACCTTGTCCAAACTCCAACAAACATACCACAAAATAGCTAGATCTGTCACCATCTCTCCTTACAGCTCTCAGCAGTGCCTTGGACTCAACTCTCTCCAATGGCTGGAATTCCTCCAACAACTCCTTCTATCAGAATTTTAAATAACACACACACTCTATTATACAAACCACCTACCTGCCCTGCTCCTTGGTATTCTCTTACACCCCTACTTGTACACTCCGCACCTCCAACCAGCAACTCCTAGATATTTACCAACCACTGAAAAATGTTGGTAAACTACTATACAAATGCACTGTAGCCCAAGCTTGGAATAAACTCCTAACTCACTTAAGATCCATTACCCACCCTAAACACTTCAAAAAGGAACTTAAACTTCCCCTACTTAACACCAAGTCTTGCCCCTGTCAGGAACGTACATAATCCACTTTATATATTTTTGTTTTTCTTTTCACTCCTACTACTGAAACATCCTACTCTACCACCTCTTAGTTTTCTCACTTTACACATAGACTTTACTAAAAGAATACACCCTTAAGCTTTACTTCTATACCACATGTATATATGCAGATTCATTTCAGAAGCTTGAAATACTGAAATCTCGAATTTCAGTATCTCGAGTCTAAGAAGCTGAATCCACATAACAACAAAAACCGAAAACCGAAAATTTCAAAACCTTGAATACCGGAGGTTTTCAATTTCACAGTACTACTACTACTACACACACACACCATTCTCCACACAAACACACACAATCTGTCTACTACATGAAAGCACCCCCCCACACCCCCCACACTTAAATATTCTCACTCTGAGATCACACTACATACAAACACACACAAAACACCACCACACAAGCTACATTCTCCTCGCACACACACATCACAGCAACAAAACACACTGACGCATACCACAGTCCCAACCCAAACCCCTTAACACACACACACACACACACACACACACACACACACACACACACACACACACACACACATACACACTTACCTGAATACATGACCAAAGCAGAAGGTCAGAAGTGCGAAATTCAAAACCTCATGCATTCAAGGTTTCAAATTTTGTGCTTCTGAACTTTTGCCATTCTGTGGATTCGGCTTCTTGGGTTCGAGATACTGAAATTCGAGATTTCAGTATTTTGAGCTTTTTAAGGGAACCCATATATGCATATACTGTTTGCCTATCTCTAATTACCCTATTAGAAATACATCTTAGAAATACATCTGTTGAATCCTATTTTTCTCTTTTGAAAGCTCAACTGCTGTATATATTTTTCACAGAAAAAAAATTTATTTTTTTATTATCATGTGTATGTACCATACTTCTGTATATTTGTAGTTTATGTATTGTAATTCTCTTTATTGGAGTGTGAAGTTTATGTACTGTAAATATCTGTATCTGGAGCTTTTCTCCTCGGGTCTCCACTGAAAATGGGCTTCTGGCCCAGCTGGAATAACCTGTTCAACAAATGTCAAATAAAATAAAATAAAGATTTTGTGCTCTAGTGTTATTATCAAAAAACAGTTGCTTAACAGCAGCCTTTCTAAACTTGTGTATATTATTGATGCAATCCTTTATTTTCTGCTTAGCATTCTGCAGTTGATCCTCTTCTTGTTCTGTAAGATTCTCCCTGTTCTGCAATTCTTTTAACATCTGTTAGATCCTCTAAATAATTCTTGTTATTTCTTAACCACAGCTCCTTTTCTTTTATTTCTACCCTATTTTTAAACCCACCTTAATTTTATCCCACTCTCCAGCTATATTTTCAGAAGTAAGTTCGTTCTTGTCGAATAGCTACTAAATAGTCTCCACCACCCATTCCTTAAATTCCTCTCTTGTCAACAGATAGGTAGGAAAGCACTAGTGTCTCGTTTGTATTTCATTACCCTGTGTTTTTATTTTAGTTACAGTGGATATAAAAAGTTTACACACCCCTGTTAAAATGCCAGGTTTTTGTGATATAAAAAATGAGTCCACAATAAATCATTTCAAAACTTTTCCCACCTTTAATGTGATCTATAACCTCTACAATTCAATTGAAAATCAAACAATACTATTAGGGGAAAAATATAAAAAAACACAAAAATGTACAATAAACTGGTTGCATAAGTGTGCACACTCTTAAACTAATACTTTGTTGAAGCACCTTTTGATTTAATTACAGCATTCAGTCTTCTTGGGTACACACCTGCCATCAATTGAAGAGACTCTGATTAACCCCAAATAAAGTTCAGCTGTCCTAGCAGGATTCTCCTGACATTTACTCAGTTGCCTGCTACAGCAAAGAGCTTACAAAGCATCGAAGGGATCTCATTGTTGAAAGGTATCAGTCAGGAGAAGGGTACAAAAACATTTCCACAGCATTGGATATACCATGGAACACAGTGAAGACAGTCATCAAAAAGTGGAGAAAATATGAGACAACAGTGACGTTGCAAAGAACTGGATGTCCCTCCAAAACTGTTGAAAAGACAAGACGAAACTGGCCAGGGAGGCTGCAAAGAGACCTAAACCAACACTGAAGGAGCTGCAGGAATTTCTGGCAAGTACTGGTTGTGTACTACATGTGACAACAATCTCCCATATTCTCCATATGTCTGGGCTATGGGTTAGGGTTGCAAGACGGATGCCTTTTCTTACACAGAAAAACATCCAGGCCCAGCTAAAATTTGCAAAACAATACAGCAAGTCTCCCAAAAGCATGTGAGAAAATGTGTTATGGTCTGATGAGACCAAGGTTGAACTTTTTGGCCACAATTCCAAAAGGTATGTTTGGTGCAAAAACAACACTTGGCATCACCAAACGAACAACATCCCCACAGTGAAGCATGATGGTGGCAGTATCATGCTTTGGGGTTGCTTTTCTTCAGCTAGAACTAGGGCTTTAGTCAAGGTGGAGGGAATTATGAATCATTCCAATAGCAGTCACTTTTGGCCCAAAACTTTCAGGTGCCTGCTAGAAAGCTGAAGATGAAGAGGAATTTCACCTTTCAACATGACAATGACCCCAAGCATACATCCAAATCAACAAAATAATTTCTTCACAGGAGAAAATTAAAGTTTTGGAATGGCCCAGCCACAGCCCACGCCTAAAATCAATAGAAAAACTGTGGGGTGACCTGAACAGGGCTGTGCACAAGAGATGCCCTCGCAATCTGATAGATTTGGAGCACTTTTGCAATGAAGAGTGAGCAAATATTGCCAAGTCAAGATATGCCATGCTGATAGACTCCTACCCAAGAAGACTAAATGCTGTAATCAAATCAAAAGATGCTTCAACAAACCAATAGTTTAAGGGTATGCACACTTATGCAACCAGCTTATTGTACATTTTTTATTGTTATATTTTTTCCCCTAACAGATTTGTTTGTTTTTCAATTGAATTGTACAGGTTATAGGTCACATTAAAGGTTGGAAAAGCTTTTAAATGATTTATTGTGATCTCATTTTTTTATATCACAAAAACCTGGCATTTTAACAGGGGTGTGTAAACTTTTTATATCCATTGTATTATTGGCGCATGATCTGAAATAGTTAGTGGGTGTGTATCAAGACATTCAATTAAATGCACATGCTCCTGTGAAACGGAAATTCTGTCTAGCCTATTCCAGTTTTTGTACTTTGGGGAATAATGTGCAAATTCACTCCAAACTCCTATTACTGAATTCATATCTTCCATGTCAAATATTTTCATAAATTTCTTCAAAAATCTACCCTCCTTTGTCATACCATCCCTTCTAGGTCCCCCAGAAATATATTCACTGCTGCAAATCAAATTCCAGTCCCCACCTATAAGTAATATTCCTTGCTGAAAGCTGATTATTTCTCTCAGAATTTTCTTAAGCTCCATTATAGCAGTTTTAGGTGGAATATAAATACATGCCAGTGTAATCCTCCTCCCTTGCCAGTAGCCCCTTAGCACTACAAATCTGCCATTATTATCTTTTTATCATCTTCTATCACTATTGGTGCTCCTCTTGCAGTCAATATAAGTACTCCTTTTTTTCTTTGTCCCAGATATTTTGCTGAATAACAATCCTAAAAACCTTTCTTTATCAAATTCACATGTTCAGTTCTTTCCAAGTGTGCCTTCTGTAGCATACGTATTTGTACTCTTCATTTTTAATATAGTTCACTATTATTTCTTTTTTGTATTTATTTGTGAGACCAATGGCATTTAAAGACATTACAGAAAGCATCATTGTATTAAAAGTTATTATTCCCACCTTTTATGTATAACACCTTTTTTGTTAAATGTCTACTTCCAGCATTTGTGTTACATGCACACATTGTTTGGCAGGTTGAACTTTTATTTCTTTTTTGTATTTATTTGTGAGACCAATGGCATTTAAAGACATTACAGAAAGCATCATTGTATTAAAAGTTATTATTCCCACCTTTTATGTATAACACCTTTTTTGTTAAATGTCTAGTTCCAGCTTTTGTGTTACATGCACACATTGTTTGGCAGGTTGAACTTTTATATTGTTGTTTCTTGTCATATCCATTTGAGCCTATGTCACGTCTTACAAAACGTTTTGTTTTATTGAAAGCCCGCAAACTTAAATGTTAGTTCTTGAGCCTCATCTACCTCTAACTTTGGCATATTTTAAGTCCTCCATAAACATTTTCATTTCTGTTTTATCTTGATTTCCCCACTTCTCTACTTCCATATATTTTCCAAAATATCT
Organism: Protopterus annectens; assembly: GCF_019279795.1. NCBI lineage: Eukaryota > Metazoa > Chordata > Ceratodontiformes > Protopteridae > Protopterus > Protopterus annectens. Next base: position 1,918,297,795 of record NC_056743.1, on the reverse strand, counting down.
ATAATACCTCTACAGGATCACTGGTTATTTTTCTTGCTATAGGCTCCCTAAGCTTGGCAACACCACCTTCTATTTTCTGTTGCCTATGCCACAGTGATAAAGGGTTTTGTACAGTGGAGTTATTATCAATGCTTAACAGCAGTTTTTCTAAACTTATGCATATTATTCAGGTACTCCCTTATTTTCTCTTCAGTACTCTGCAACTGCACCTCTTCTTTTCTGTGAGATCCCCCTTATTTTGCAATACGTTAACTGTTGTCAGCCAGTCTAAATAATTCTTATTAATTTTTAACCACATCTCTTATTTCTACCCTATTTTTAAACTCCACTTTCATTTTATTCCACTCATTAGTTTTAATTTCTGGAGTACTTTCTATATTCCCTAATAACTATTGTATAATTTCCACTAGCCACTACTTAAATTCCTCTCTTTTTAACAGGTAGGTGGGGAAGTGCCAGTGTTTCATCTTTACTACATTACCCTGCATTTATATCTTAGTTTTTATTGGTGCAGGATCTGAAACAGTTATTGGATGTATATCAAAGTTCTCAATTAAATGCAACTGCTCCTGAAAAACATAACTTTTGTCAAGTCTAGCAAAGTTATTTCACCTTGGGGAATAACATGTAAATTACCCCAGAGGTCCTACTACTGAATTCACATCTTTCATACAAAATATTTCATAAATTTCTTTAGAAATCTACCATCTTTTGTTATATCCTTAACATCTTTAGCTAGGGCATTTTTCTCATTTCCTATCCTAATATCATACAGATGTCTAAGAATTCTATCCTTAAGTCTTTTGTTGGTCTTACTAACATAAAAATTGCAACAGAACTGGCAGATAGCTAAATATACAACTTATTGTGTACAACGATCAGCATATTTTTTGGGCTTAAAAGTATAATTCAGACATAGGTGTTTAAAAATCTGTTCCTTGAAGATAACAGGACATGCTTGACAAGTTCGACAAGCATAAGTTCCTATCCTAACCGAATGAGGCCTCCGTATACTAAAAGGGACAGGGCGATTATCACCACGAAGTTGTCTTTTTAGATTCAAACAATTTTTATACAAGAAAAAAGGTTTATGCCCTATTATATTTACTGATTTCTCATCAGTTGTCAAAGTCTCCAATTCTTCTTTATAATATCACAAACTGGGCCCACATCATTCCTATATCTGATGCCAAACTTAGTTATGATGTGATTTTACATTGCCTCCCCTTGTTAGCAAGTCTGTCATGGGAGAAATATGGTAGACAAAATTTCTTCCTATCATCATAGAGTTATTCTCTATTTTTGTTTAACATATCTCTCTTGTAACCCCTATGTGAAAAATGCTCAGTCATTCTATTAATGGTACTTCTAAACTCATTATCCTGTGTACATAGTCTTGACGCTCTCATAAACTGACCTCTCACAACATTAGAGTAAACATGTCTTGGATGCATACTATCATAGGTCAATAGATTATTCTTCCAACAATTCTTACGATGTAATGAAGTCTTTACCATCCGATTTGAATCTAGGGTAAGATGCACATCCAGGAAGTCTATTTCATTTCCTGAGCTAGACATGGTAAATTTTAAAAAATCTGTGGTACTGTGAGGAAGATACCCAGCTCTTCGGAAGTACCCGCCAAAACAAGAAAGATATCAACAAAACTACGACAGAATTTTATATACTTATATATTAATACCCAAAACATTGTTTTCCTCCCATGCACTCATTACCAAATTGGCATAGGAATTCGCACAGGGAGTTCCCATGGCTACCCCCCATTTCTGCAGGTATAGTGAATCCTTGTACATAAATACATTGTTGTTCAAAACAAGATCTAACAAACAACAAATAGTATTAATGGTGGCACTAGTAAATTCACTTTTGTGAGTTAACACATTCCTTATAGTATCCATGCCATAATCGTTCGGAATAGATGTAAACAAATTCTTAACATCTAGTGATACAAGCAAACATCCCTTAATATCACCTATTTATAAGCTCCGTGGTGCATGTAATAAGTATGTAGCACTATACTATACATAACTAGATAAGTAGGAGTCCTAATCTCGCCACTGGCAATTGTGTGTGTTTGTAGGTTAAAGCATTATGATTCCTTTTGGATTGGGAGGGTGGTATAATGGTTAAGGTGTTTACCTCACAAATGCAAGGTACAGGGTTTAATTCTCATGACAGGGAAATTGGCTAGGCTTAAAATGGCCCACAAGAGCAGTTAGCTTACTACTTCCCTATGAACCTATATACCGATGAAATCATAAAACTCATGCAAAAACAATTGAGTATCTCTCAAAACAGTAGGAAGGGAAGTTAGTATATTCTTCATTTTATTTTCTATAAAAGTAGAACAGGTCTGTGTCACCCAGCCCACTCCTGAAACTATCGGGTGAAGGGGTGGGTCATAGAGACTCTTGTGAACTTTTGGTAAGCCCTTAATCAATGGTAACTTAGGATGCATAATATATAAAAAGTCATAAACACTTTTATCTATGGACCCATTCATCAACAATTCATGCAGTGTATCATGCACACATCTTATAATATTCTGTACCCTTTCTCTGTTAATTTGAGTATAGGTGTCTCCATCTCTTAACATATCAAGCGTTCGCTGATGGTAATCACTAGAGTTCATCATAACGACAGAGCCACCTTTGTCGGCGGATCTAACATAAATTTCAGTATTTGATTTTAAAGCTGATAAGGCTTGTCCTTCAGTCACAGTTAAATTATAAAACAATTTCCGATGTGGTCTATACAGAAAATCACAAATATCATCCTCACAAACTTTGATAAAAGTCTGAATATGTGATGGTAGTTGGGGCATGAAAACACTTGGTAGTTGGGGCATGAAAACACTAGGCCGTCTGAGGCTAGGCACTGTTGTATCATTATCTTTATCCCCAAACATTAATTTGAGAGCTAAGTTACTGGCAAATAGCCGAAGATCAAGTAGAACGTCACTTACATTAGATGAAGTCACTGAAATAAAAGTTAGTCCCTTGTTGTAGAACTTCATTCTCACAAACTTTCATGAAAGTTTCCACTACATGATTTCATGGGAATAAAAGTGCTGGGTTTCTTTAATATAGTATTGATGTCTCCTGCTTTACGATCTGGCTAACTATTCCCATACATTCCTTTAAGGACATTCTGTCCAAAGTATCCTATATCCATGACAAACTCATTCAGCCTTGAAGGAAGAGATGGTATGAATGATACTTCTTTATTAAGTAAACGTTCTTGTGCTTCACTTAAACATGTTCTGATAAGTTAACCACCAAGGAATCACTGTTTCTCAAGTGGACAGTTTTCTGCATTTCCTGCCTCTGCTGGCAGACCTGTATCTCCTGTCAGCATAATATTGTTTCATTAAAACAAGTAGAGCCGGAAAATGTGAGCTGTCTTTAGCAATCTTCTTCAGTCTGCCTCCTTGCAATTCCATTCGTATACTTGACTTATTAATACACACAGCAACATCTAATGATGAGCCCTTGTGAGAATTGCTAGTGGATGGCCCCAATCTACGGAAGCTATCTCCAGGATTTACATCTTTATCAGTGGTCTTCATTGTAGTTCCTTTCTTTTTCGAATCAACACTGTAGCACTGTTGTGCTTGGTGGGTGTATATTTCTGTGCCGATTCACAAGCATTGTTGACATTATTCCACTGTTTCAAATCCTCTGAGTTAGGCCATTCAAATATGTTCCTCAACCACAGAAGGAATGACACCGCAGGAGCAATAATACGTACTTTATTAAGACCACAGCACGTAAACAAAAATAAAGCAGCATACAGAGAAATAAAACTAGTAGAAGAATTAAGCGCTTTCATCCACCATCACGTGGACTTCATCAGAATCAATTAGTCAATAAGCACACCATATTATATACACATTTTGGCGCCAATTCACAAAACAGTTTTAAAAGGCAAGTGTTATACATTCAATGAAATATATAATAACTATTAAAAATCCTAGTAAAACACTACATTCTAAGCTTCCTACTATTATATATGCTTAATGTCTACATTATGAAATTGTGTTACTACCCTACATTGTTATGTACATTTTATTTCATGTAAATTTTTATCTAATTATGACCGTGCCTAGAGTCTGATCAATGGGATCCATAACTTACAATAAATTGAGCAGTATATATAATAAATATGTTAAGAAATTCTAAAATGCTCTAATAATTAAATATACATTATTTAAAAAATTTTTTTCATTACTAAGTCATAATAAAATCACTTATAGACAAAAAAAATAATATAGTTCATAACTCTTCAAAAAACCAAGTAACATGCAACATATTAAACATAGAGATACTGAAGTTCGTACCATTCCTATATAAGTACGATTATTTAGCACCAATAGTCTATACTGAAATATAACAGTATGTACATTAAAATTGTATAAAATGTACTGATGATAATCTTCATTCAACATAATACCATTTATAAAAATGGTTTTAATGTAATGTAATCATTACATCCTGGAGGATTTGATGCATCTGTTAATATTTGCCATTTAGCCTCTTTTAACATTAACAAAGCTTTCAAGTTACCACCTCTCATATTTGTCATAACCATCTCCAATATGGCAAATCTAAAGTAACGTGTATAATCAGTGTTGTATATATGCCTGAATAATGCATTGGTGTTGTCTCCCTTCTTTATGGCATATAAATGCTCATATATTCTTTTCTTAAACATACGTTCAGTTTTCCCTATGTAAAAACATGAACATATACAACATTTTGCCATATATATTACATTCTTTGTGTTACAATTGCCTCTTTTAAACATTATCTTGGTTCTATTAATAATTTCCAACACCAATCCATCCTTTTCATATATACCCGGACAGTATGAGCATCTACCGCATTTACGCGTGCCCCCTTGTTTTAAGGTTAACTCTTTCACTCTCTGAGGTCTCTGCAATATATTTTTTAAATTCAAACCCGTTTTATAAACAAATATTGGAGCGTTACCAACTATTTCCCTTAGGTCATGATCCATGGTAAAAATATTCCAATATTTATTTAATATGTCCTTTATATGTGCAGTTTGATGTGAGTATTCTAAAATATATGCTCTTTTGTAATCCTTCCCTTCCTCCACAACCACATCTTTCTTTAATAATTTACCCAATACGGGTGTGTATTTCTTCCCCCATTCCTTTATAACATAACTTTTTACTTCCTTAATTAATCGAGGTGAATATCCTCTGTTCATAAATAACCTACTAATGAAATCAATTTCTTCCAACATATCATTGTAACTAGATGTCATTCGCGCCGCTCGAATGCACTGTCCTTTGAAAATACTTTTTTTTGTTTTAAACAGGTGATTACTTGTAAATTCCAAGTAATTATTGGAAAAGGTATTTTTTCTGTATATATGTGATTCAAAGCCTTCCTTATTACTGGAAATATATGTATCCAGGTATGACAGCCCTTTTTCATTAAAATTATATGTAAATTTCAAAAATTGACTGGTGTTGTTAAGATACTGTATAAATTCATCAATCATCTCTGCTTGTCCATCCCACAAAATAAAAATGTCGTCAAGAAATCTTGTATAAAATCTAATATATTTAAAATACTGACTCTTGAAGACTTTCTCCATTTCCCAATCTAGCATCACAAGATTAGCATATATAGGGGCACATGCTGTTCCCATGGCCACACCTCGGGTTTGTCTATAAAACTCCCCTTCAAAAAATATATAATTATAATCTAATATGATGCTCATTAACTCCATGACAACAGAAGATTGTTCCCAGTTCAAGTTTGAAAATTGTTTAATACTATTAAAAAAGCTGTCCATACCCTGTTCTTTAGGGATGCAGGAAAATAAGTCGATAACATCTATGGATATATATATTAAATTTTCCTTCCATAACTCAGGGGTTAAGTTCCCTAAAAACATCCACAAATCCTTTATTAAATGGGGAATTTTATTGTAAATATGCTTTAACCAGGTGTCAATAACTACACTTAAGGGGAAAGTTTTAGAGTGACTCCCTGCTATAATAGGTCTAAAAGGGGGGTCCAAGTAATTTTTATGTATTTTTGGCACTCCTATTATGGTAGCTAACATCGGGTTTTCCACTTTCATAAAATTATACAGGTCCATATCAATTCTCCCTTCTATCAACATGTCTTCTAGGAACATATCTATTCTTCTGTATCCTATATTAATTTCAATCATGGATACCATAATATAGTTACCTGAATCTACTAATATATTATACATTTTATTGACATAATCTTCCTGGTGATATATAACTATCCCTCCCCCCTTATCTGGTTTCATTATTCGTATGGATTGGTCAGAAGTTATTCGTTGCAAAAGATCCATCTCTTCCTTATTCAAATTGTTACTATGATTTATGCCTTTATAATTTTTATCTCTATTTTCCTTTCCCCATACATAATTTTTTAATGCATATAAATCACGAGTCACCAGTTTCTCATATAAAGTTACATGTGGATTGCCTGGAGGAATAAATTTGCTTTTTTTCTTTAACTTATCAGTTTTCATCCTCATAGGTGCATTATTAAAATAAATAGCTAAATTCAATTTCCTAAGGTATTTTTTTAACTCAATAATACTATCTACTATCCTAAAATTGTTACTAGGAACAAATTTCATACCTTTTGAAAACAATGTAAAAAATTCATTACTGATTTCCATATCAGTGTAGTTATAGATGTTAAAGTTATTTTTTTCATGTATAATACCATTAATATTATCATCCCTCATATTACTATTATTTCCTGCTTTTTCATTATCTCGAGCTTCAAGATTTTCACTATTCTTACTAATAGATGTTACTTTTAATAATAGTTCCTCATTGTTTGTGGGTATGGATGCCATTGCTGTCTCTCTCTTCCTTCGTTTTTCCTCCAATTCCATTTTTCTGCCAGTTCCTTCTCACAGCTGGTTCCTGTCCCCCTTGAAAATTTTTTCCTCCTTTATGTACATCAGTTCTATACTCCACACTGTCATACTTTCCTTCCAGTCCATAACTATTTGTTTTCACAGTTTTCCATTAATACACCATTCCATTCTTATAATCGTACATGTCTCTAGCTAATTTTTTATGCTTCCTTGTTATAATAATATCAGCTTTGCGATCCGCCTCCCTAAATTGTTTCTGATACAAACTTTCCCACTGTTCAAAAAGCAAGTCCTCACATATAATTTTATTCAATTTTTCCACCTTATCTATATATTTGCACAATTTCTCATCATTCTTTTCAACTAATAGCTTAATAAATTCAAATCCAAAATTATCAAAAAGTGTGCCAAACTCCTTACAATTCTGCTCATCCATATCTATTCCCATTGGTAGTTTAAAGAATCTAAGACCCTTACGCACCAATTTTAAATCTAAACATTGATGCAAATAGGCATTATCGATTTTAATGCCTCTAATAACATTAAGGTGTTTCCCCATAGTGTAAATTAAATCCCGCAATGTTCCATGACTTACATCATCATTCACATGAACAGTATTGTCATTACAATTCATTTTATCAAAACACATCTACAGTAATAAAATTGTCCAGTCTATTACTAATTCCAGTGGTAGCTTTTACATTGCTCATATTACTGTTAGCGTTAGTTCTAGTCCTCGGACTAGAACTCAAATGTACAGTACCTTGTTGTAAAGTATTATGGGCTGTCGTAGTAGCATACGTTTTCCCAGCCATATAACGTTTAGGTTTGGTGCCAGTTCGTTTAGATTCGTCATCTACGTTATACAGGGAAAAATCAAAAGTAAAGTCCTTTTCAGTAAGCCTGCTGTTATCTGGAATGCGATGTTTAATGTCCAATATGTTTCTTTGTGTCGATGTAGCTGCTAACTGTTTCTGTCCATTTGGTATCTCAAATTCAAGTTCACTCGAACTTGATGGTATTCTATAGGTGTCTTGCATAACAGCTTCCGCACGCTTCCCCTCTTGTTGCGTTAACATTTGAAGTAACCTAGTTACCTCTCCTTTTAGTGTAGTAACTTCCAAACGAAGCTGTGAAATGTCTTCCGATTCATTAGGCGTACGCTTCCCTGTAGCACACTCCTCCTGGATATCCATAACAAATAAATAATCCAGAAACTGTCAAGGCAACAAAATATTCCTCAACCACAGAAGGAATGACACCGCAGGAGCAATAATACATCCTTTGTTAAGACCACAGCATGTAAACAAAAATAAAGCAGCATACAGAGTACAATACAAAGTATTTTCAAAGGACAGTGCATTCGAGCGGCGCGAATGACATCTAGTTACAATGATATGTTGGAAGAAATTGATTTCATTAGTAGGTTATTTATGAACAGAGGATATTCACCTCGATTAATTAAGGAAGTAAAAAGTTATGTTATAAAGGAATGGGGGAAGAAATACACACCCGTATTGGGTAAATTATTAAAGAAAGATGTGGTTTTGGGGCAAGGGAAGGATTACAAAAGAGCATATATTTTAGAATACTCACATCAAACTGCACATATAAAGGATATATTAAATAAATATTGGAATATTTTTACCATGGATCATGACCTAAGGGAAATAGTTGGTAATGCTCCAATATTTGTTTATAAAACGGGTTTGAATTTAAAAAATATATTGGAGAGACCTCAGAGAGTGAAAGAGTTAACCTTAAAACAAGGGGGCACGCGTAAATGCGGTAGATGCTCATACTGTCCGGTTATATATGAAGAGGATGGATTGGTGTTGGAAAATATTAATAGAACCAAGATAATGTTTAAAAGAGGCAATTGTAACACAAATAATGTAATATATATGGCAAAATGTTGTATATGTTCATGTTTTTACATAGGGAAAACTGAACGTATGCTTAAGAAAACAATATATGAGCATTTATATGCCATAAAGAAGGGAGACAACACCAATGCATTATTCAGGCATATATACAACACTGATAATACACATTACTTTAGATTTGCCATATTGGAGATGGTTACGACAAATATGAGAGGTGGTAACTTGAAAGCTTTGTTAATGTTAAAAGAGGCTAAATGGCAAATATTAACAGATGCATCAAATCCTCCAGGATGTAATGATTACATTACATTAAAACCGTTTTTATAAATGGTATTATGTCGAATGAAGATTATCATCAGTACATTTTATACAATTTTAATGTACATACTGCTATATTTCAGTATAGACTATTGGTGCTAAATAATCGTACTTATATAGGAATGGTACGAACTTCAGTATCTCTGTGTTTAATATGTTGCATGTTACTTGGTTTTTTGAAGAGTTATGAACTGTATTTATTAATTTTTTTGTCTATAAGTGATTTTATTATGACTTAGTAATGAAAAAAATTTTTTAAATAATGTATATTTAATTATTAGAGCATTTTAGAATTTTTTAACATATTTATTATATATACTGCTCAATTTATTGTAAGTTATGGATCCCATTGATCAGACTAGGCACGGTCATAATTAGATAAAAATTTACATGAAATAAAATGTACATAACAATGTAGGGTAGTAACACAATTTCATAATGTAGACATTAAGCATATATAATAGTAGGAAGCTTAGAATGTAGTGTTTTACTAGGATTTTTAATAGTTATTATATATTTCATTGAATGTATAACACTTGCCTTTTAAAACTTTATTGTGAATTGGCGCCAAAATGTGTATATAATATGGTGTGCTTATTGACTAATTGATTCTGATGAAGTCCACATGATGGTGGATGAAAGCGCTTAATTCTACTACTAGTTTTATTTCTCTGTATGCTGCTTTATTTTTGTTTACGTGCTGTGGTCTTAATAAAGGACGTATTATTGCTCCTGCGGTGTCATTCCTTCTGTGGTTGAGGAATATTTTGTTGCCTTGGCAGTTTCTGGATTATTTATTTGTTATGGACATTCAAATATGTTTCCTTCCGGGAAATCTTGATAATCCCTTGCTCACTTCCTAATTTTTGCATTCTTTAATTTGTTGTCATAGTTAGAAAGTGTTCGTTGAAGTCCTTCAACTTTAAAAAGGAAGCCTTCAGATAAGTTAGAGCTTTCTAATTCCATTTGTTTAGTTTCAATAAATTGTGCTGTTTCCTCTACCAGAGGCTGAAAATATTCAATAAGCAGTTTAATGTAGCAAAAAACTCATTTCTAAATTAATAGTCTGCCATTTACCTAGTTGGTAAGGGTAAACATCTAATCCTGAGACCCCTAGGTACAATTCTGTAATGCAGACATGCTTCCGAATGGAAGCATTGCCACTGCAGCTTCTACAATTTAAAAGCTGCTTTCTCTACTTCCAAAAAAATGTTATGTGTTTCAGGACTAATTGCAGGAATGCAGTCCTGCATTTCAACATTCACATTTGAGGCTGAATGAGTTTGTCATGGATATAAGATACTTTGGATGGAATGTCCTTCTTAAAAGAATGCATGGGAATAGTGAGCCAGATTGTAAAGCAGGAGACATCAATATCATAATAAAGAAACCCAGTACTTTTATTCTCATGACACATCCTTTTTTAGTCTTGCTATTCCAGGACTCGCATTTATGAGTTTCAGAATTTTAAACTCTCTTTTTTTCTCTCTCGCTCTCTCTTGCACTTTCTCTCTCTCTCTCTCTCTCTCTCACACACACACACACACACACACACACACACACACAACCTCCAAAAAATAAATAAATACAAAATAACCACCTTCTGATTGCACAGTCCTCTAATGTTTGACTGTTATCAAGTGAATGAAACTCTGGCCACATGTATGCATTTTATTTATTTACTGATTGATTAATTGACATCTGATTACCAGAGAAGCCTATTTTCAGTGGAGGCCCGGGGAGAAAAGTTCCCAAATTACTATAAAACATTTTAAAAACAATAACCTTACAATCCTCAAAAATAAAAAGGAAACATCTGCAGTTGAAATAATTCTAACAAATTAGACATAATATAAAAATAAGAAGTTATGTACCTACCATAATGTTCCATGTTGTCTTCTTCTCGCCTTCTTTCTTGCTGGATGGGTTCGGAGCCGATCCTCGCCTCCAACTCGGCCAATACTAAAGCTCGAGAGCTAATTCCACCGGCTCGAGGCTCCCCTATATCCCACAATGCTAGGCGGTAACTACTCAGATCTCGTTTGATAGCTATACCAAGCAATCCTAGTCTCCATAGAATGGAATTGGGAAACCCACCTCAAACAATCTGCGTAAAAGAAAGGCAGACCTCAGTAAAGATAGAAGAGGTGGGAGAACGTGTGGGAATGACAACTTTCGGAAGAAAAACACAAAAAGAATTCCGGTTGGTCTGTCCAGGCTTGGGGGAAGGAGGGTGGGACGCAAGAAAGAAGGCGAGAAGAAGACAACTAACATGGAACGTTAAGGTAGGTACATAACTTCTTAATGTTAAGTTGTCAATCTCGCCTTCATTCTTGCTGAATGGGACCCCGTCCCTAGCACCTTATCCCGGGTGGCCTATCGGAACAGACTCTTGAGAACAGTGGAACCAAATTTGGCACGGCTTCTGGAAACCATGTCCAATTTGTAATGTGAAATGAATGTATGAGGAGAAGCCCAGGTGGCTGCTGCACAAATTGAATCTACTGGCAACCTATCCTGAAAAGCTACGGATGTAGCTAATGCCCTAGTTGAATGAGCTCTAGGTCTTGAGGGTAGTTTTTGATGTCTGATCTCATAGATGAAGGTAATTGTAGAGGTGAGCCATCTAGAAAGGGATACTTTAGTGACTGGAAGGCCCAATTTACCTTCCGCATATGACAGAAACAATTGATCAGATTTCCTGAATTGTTTAGTCCTGTCTAAGTAATATCTCAGTTGGCGATGAACATCCAAAAATGTAGCTTTTGTTCCGACCTGTTTGAATAGTTAGGGAAAAAAACAGGGAGAACAATAACTTGGTCTAGGTTAATTTGAGAAGAAATTTTAGGTAAAAGGATGGATTAGTACGGAGGGATACCCTGTCTTTGTGAAAAACTAAGTAAGGGGACGACTGCACAGAGCATGGAGTTCGGATACTCTTCTCGGTGAAGTTATAGCTACCAAAAAAAGTGTCTTCCAAGAAAGCAACTTCAGAGAACATGAAGCCGCCGGCTCGAAGGGTGGAAGAATTATTTTATTATTTATTTTACATTTGTTTACCGGGCTAGTCTAGCTGGATACATGTCCATTTTCAGTAGAGGCCCGGGGAGAAAAGCTCCAAGAAGAAGGTACAGATAACATAATAGATGCTAAGACAGTAAAATTACTATAGGCTTTACATATATTTGAAATAGAGATAAAAATAAAACAATTGGCTATACATGTAGTTGAAATAGAGAATAAAAATACAATTGGCTTTACACACTATATAAAACAGGCACAGAACTTAAGTAAATAATCTCACATGCTTCAATTGCAATTGTCGTCCTAGAGGGAAGTGGTGGAATTCTGGGGTGGTACAGGCCTGGACTTTTTGTTAGTCAGGTTTGGTACAGGGGCACAGCCAGTGTGACTTGAGGAATTCTTTGAGGTGTTTTTTGAATTGGTTGAGTGAGGTAATAATTCTTAGGCTGGTTGGGAGGGAGTTCCAAAGCCTACCAATGGAGTTGGTGTAGAGAGCATCACCTCCAGAGTTATTAGATTTGACGGTTTGTACCCGGACAGTTTTAGAAGATCTGAGGCAGGTTAGGTTGGAGTAGGGGGTAAGTATTTTATTAAGTGAGGGGGTGTTGTGAATCAAAGATGCCAGAACCAAGTTCAAATCCCATTGAGACGGGGGGTCTTTGATTGGAGGTTTGAGAAGAAATACACCCCTTAAGAAGGCTTTACAGAGTTTGTGAGCCATGATGCTGGATTCTGAAACACCAACATGAAAATTTGATATGGCAGCCAATTGAACTCTAATGGCTGATGCAGAAGATCCTAAATGAAAGAGTTCTGCTAGAAAGTCTAAAATAGACTGGATAGGCGCAGTAAAGGGATCTATGTTTTTCGATGATGCCCAAAAGGAAAAACGTTTCCATTTGCTACTGTAAATCTTCCGGTGAGAAGATATATGAGAGGCTATCAAGATATCTCGGACCGGCGAGATATTGAGGGAAGCCTGGCTAAGGTTGGAATCGGAGAAACCACGCTGTGAGGTTTAGAGAAGACAGAGATTGGTGCAGCTGACCTGATTGGTGGGTGATCAGATCTGGTACTGGGTCCAGATGCCAAGGCTGCTCCAAAAGGTAACGATGAAGAAAGGGAAACCATATCTGTCGAGACCAGTAAGGGGCAATGAGGATCATTGTCACTCTCAAGGCGATGGCTTTCTGAATTAGTTGAGGTATCAGTGGAAAGGGGGGAAAGGCATACAGAAGTCCCCGGGGCCAATCATGGACTAGAGCGTCTCTGGTGGGATGGCCTGGTAACGGGAAGAGAGTGAAGAAGTCGTGACACTTGCTGTTTTGGGGAGTAGCAAAAAGATCTCAGCAAGGCTGGCCCCATCTCAGGAATACTTCTTCTAGAACTGATTTCTTTAGAGACCACTCGTGTGGCATGAGAATTGCTCTGCTCAATTTGTCTGCAATAACGTTGGATTTCCCGGGAATATGCGTTGCTATCAGAAAACGCTGAGAAGAGATCGCCCATTGCCAAAGTCTGAGTGCCTCTTGACATAAAGGGTATGATCTGGTTCCGCCTTGTTTGTTGATGTACCACACTACGGACATGTTGTCCATTTGAATTGCAATAGTCCCAGTGGGAAGAGAGTCGTGAAGGGCCTGCAATGCTAAAAGCACTGCTCTCATCTCTAAGACATTTATGTGCAAGTGGCACTCGAAAGGTTGCCACGTGCCCTGGACTGTCCTGCCCTGATAATGCCCCCCCACCCGATCAGGGAGGCGTCTGTTGTCAACGTGGCAACTGGGAGGGGGAGAGTGAAGGGTCTTCCTCGGAGAAGTTGAGGTGATGTGATCCACCAAGACAGTTGATTCTTGCATGCTTGAGTTATCAATATGGTATGGGACATCGGGAGCTGTTGAAAGGACCATTGAGTAAACAGCATCCATTGGAGGATCCTCATGTGAAAGCGAGCTAAGGGGAGAAGGGGAATAGCTGCTGCCATGAGTCCTAGTACCTTCAACACCAGTCTGGCTTTGACTTTGACACATTGCAAGAGAAGGGACACTTGGTTCCGAATGTCTGACACCCTCTGCTCTGTGAGTCTGGCTGAAAGATTCCGTGTATCTAAGGTGGCGCCTATAAAAATAATAGACTGACAAGGCGACAAGGCAGATTTTTCGAAATTTATCAAAATGCCTAGAGCTTGGCAAGATTGGATGGTGAAGTCCCTGAATAGGAGAAGCTGATGTCTGGTGGTGGCAGTAAGGAGCCAGTCGTCCAGATACGGAAACACCTGGAATCCTTGACGTCTCAAGTGAGCCGTGACTACTGCCATGCATTTGGTGAACACACGGGGGGCTGTAGTGAGGCCAAAGGGCAGGGCCCTGAATTGGTAGTGACTGGCTCCCAGCCTGAAGCGGAGATATCTCCTGGAGCGTCTGTTCATTTTGATGTGGTAGTACGCGTCCTGAAGATCTATCGAGCACATCCAATTGTCCTGACCCAAGAAGGGTAGAATGGACTGTAGCGTGACCATCCGAATTTCGTTTTTGACAAACTTGTTTAAGTAGCGGAGATCCAGTATGGGTCTCCAGTCCCCTGTTTTTGGTACCAAAAGAATTTGGAGTAGATTCGGATCCTTGCTGGTCTGCGGGACTGATTGGATGACTCTTTTGATAACAGCTTTGAAATTTCTAATGCTGCTTGTTCCCTTAGACCGGGTGGAACATCTGGAAGGGATCTTTTTGGTTGGGTTGGAATGTGAATGAAGGGAATTTTGTAACCCTCGGATATGATCGACTGTACCCATTTGTCTTGAGTAAGGGAAAGCCAGGCTTTGGGTACAGTGATAACCTTCCCCCGACTGCCTCCGAAGGTGGACAGCCGGGCAGCCCCTCAGGGGTGCTGAAAGGGTTTGTCAGCGAATATTTCTCTGCTACCCTGGTTTTGCGGACCTCCTCTGCCTCTAGGGCGGCGTCTATTATTATTCCCCCCTCTGCCTCTAGAGGGGAATCGGCCTTGTGCGTCAGATGAGACTCCCTGGGATTGTTTGCGGAACCACATCTTTCCTCCCCTTTGAACTTTGGGATAGGGTCTAGAAGGGGTAGAAAAACGGACCCCTACAGCAGAGAGAGTCTTACCTTCTACCTCGCACCTGGTCAATGTATCCTTCACCTGTGGACCAAACAAGGATGATTCATCAAAGGGAGAATTGGTGAAGGACGCCTTGAAAGGGTCCGCAAAGTTGCATAGCCGCATCCAGGCGTGACGTCGTAAGGCAACGCCTGTGCCTGCGGCTCTACTCGCCCCATCTGCTGCATATGAGACCAGCCGCATGGAGGAGTTAACGATGGAATTTAGGGTTGCCAACTGGAAGTTCATTGTATCTTTGAACCCCTCAGCTGTAGGATCCTTCATCAGTTCACCCATATCCTTGAGTAAATCTCTTTGGAGACGAGTGAAATGGCATAAGTAGTTCAGCGACCGCATTGAAAAGGTTGCTGACGAAAACATCCGCTTGCCGTACCTGTCCATGGTCCTAGATTCCTTATTAGGAGGATGGACAGGAACCGAAGGATCAGCTAACTCCTTCTTTGTGGCCGCAGCCACCACCATGGCATCAACAGGGACACCTTTGGATAAAAACTCTTTGTCTTTCGGGGCAGTAATAAATTTGGATGGTCTCCTCGGGGTGGGTTCCATTGAGTCAGGAGCCGTCCAAGCCTTCCTTGCCACCACTTCCATAAGGGGGTCAAAGGGAGGGGACACCCAGGAGGCAGAAGGGCGAGAACCAAATGCCTCAAGATACACTGACTCATCCTCCGAAGGATTAAGGGCTGGCCAGTTCCCCCTCTGTTTCAGGATCTCAAGGATGTCAGCAAAGGAGACATCCTCAGAGGGGGATCGAGGGACCTTCGATTCCTCTAAGTCAGTGTCAGAGGTGATAGACTCAGGAGTCAATGTGCTTCCTCTTGCACTGCCTCTTCCTTGGGGGATCTCCTGCAGGGACAGGAAAGGCCTCGGAAGAGGAGGAAATTCCCACTGGGGAATCTTGAGGAGTTGGCTCTCTGCAGTCTGGGACAAGAGGGTGAGTAGAAATCACCGCAGGCACTGTAGATGGAGGGGCTGAAGGAGCTGACTGTGGGGCAGGACCTGGTTCTAGCACGCTCCGCATGACCTCGAAGGCACCCCTGTCAGGCAAGGCCCGAGGCCCTCGCTCCGAAGAGACAAGGACCTCCCCCGGCACCGACAGAGATGGCTCCGAAGCCGATGTCGGAGCCGAAATCACCAACGCCGAAGCCCCGAGAGGGAGAGCGGGGTCGGACAAGGGTCCGATGCCACTCGCCCCCTCGGAGCCGACGATGGAAGCCTGGCACCGAGATCCCTCCAAAAAGGAGATCGGGGCAGACGACAGAGCCGAAATGGAAGGTATCGGATCCAACGCACCGACAGTCATGGCTCCGACAAGCCTTGGCTCCAAACTCGAAGGAGTCGGAGGAGGAATGTATTGGGGAATGGGAATAGCCACTGACTGGTGAGTCGGGCTATTCAGCATTTGGGCCAGTGCCTCGGACTTGAGAAGTCTACTCACCACCCTTTGCAAATCATGGTCTGATAATCTGAAAGACCGAGAGGAATGAGTTTTGTGACTTCGTTCCGAAAGGAGAGGGGATCCTGGCGCCGAGTGCATGGATCCGATAGAGGGGGACTAATTGATTCTGATGAAGTCCACATGATGGTGGATGAAAGCGCTTAACTCTACTACTAGTTTTATTTCTCTGTATGCTGCTTTATTTTTGTTTACGTGCTGTGGTCTTAATAAAGGACGTATTATTGCTCCTGCGGTGTCATTCCTTCTGTGGTTGAGGAATATTTTGTTGCCTTGGCAGTTTCTGGATTATTTATTTGTTATGGACATTCAAATATGTTTCCTTCCGGGAAATCTTGATAATCCCTTGCTCACTTCCTAATTTTTGCATTCTTTAATTTGTTGTCATAGTTAGAAAGTGCTCGTTGAAGTCCTTCAGCTTTAAAAAGGAAGCCTTCAGATAAGTTAGAGCTTTCTAATTCCATTTGTTTAGTTTCAATAAATTGTGCTGTTTCCTCTACCAGAGGCTGAAAATATTCAATAAGCAGTTTAATGTAGCAAAAAACTCATTTCTAAATTAATAGTCTGCCATTTACCTAGTTGGTAAGGGTAAACATCTAATCCTGAGACCCCTAGGTACAATTCTGTAATGCAGACATGCTTCCGAATGGAAGCATTGCCACTGCAGCTTCTACAATTTAAAAGCTGCTTTCTCTACTTCCAAAAAAATGTTATGTGTTTCAGGACTAATTGCAGGAATGCAGTCCTGCATTTCAACATTCACATTTGAGGCTGAATGAGTTTGTCATGGATATAAGATACTTTGGATGGAATGTCCTTCTTAAAAGAATGCATGGGAATAGTGAGCCAGATTGTAAAGCAGGAGACATCAATATCATAATAAAGAAACCCAGTACTTTTATTCTCATGACACATCCTTTTTTAGTCTTGCTATTCCAGGACTCGCATTTATGAGTTTCAGAATTTTAAACTCTCTTTTTTTCTCTCTCGCTCTCTCTTGCACTTTCTCTCTCTCTCTCTCTCACACACACACACACACACACACACACACACACACACACACACACACACACAACCTCCAAAAAATAAATAAATACAAAATAACCACCTTCTGATTGCACAGTCCTCTAATGTTTGACTGTTATCAAGTGAATGAAACTCTGGCCACATGTATGCATTTTATTTATTTACTGATTGATTAATTGACATCTGATTACCAGAGAAGCCTATTTTCAGTGGTGGCCCGGGGAGAAAAGTTCCCAAATTACTATAAAACATTTTAAAAACAATAACCTTACAATCCTCAAAAATAAAAAGGAAACATCTGCAGTTGAAATAATTCTAACAAATTAGACATAATATAAAAATAAGAAGTTATGTACCTACCATAATGTTCCATGTTGTCTTCTTCTCGCCTTCTTTCTTGCTGGATGGGTTCGGAGCCGATCCTCGCCTCCAACTCGGCCAATACTAAAGCTCGAGAGCTAATTCCACCGGCTCGAGGCTCCCCTATATCCCACAATGCTAGGCGGTAACTACTCAGATCTCGTTTGATAGCTATACCAAGCAATCCTAGTCTCCATAGAATGGAATTGGGAAACCCACCTCAAACAATCTGCGTAAAAGAAAGGCAGACCTCAGTAAAGATAGAAGAGGTGGGAGAACGTGTGGGAATGACAACTTTCGGAAGAAAAACACAAAAAGAATTCCGGTTGGTCTGTCCAGGCTTGGGGGAAGGAGGGTGGGACGCAAGAAAGAAGGCGAGAAGAAGACAACTAACATGGAACGTTATGGTAGGTACATAACTTCTTAATGTTAAGTTGTCAATCTCGCCTTCATTCTTGCTGAATGGGACCCCGTCCCTAGCACCTTATCCCGGGTGGCCTATCGGAACAGACTCTTGAGAACAGTGGAACCAAATTTGGCACGGCTTCTGGAAACCATGTCCAATTTGTAATGTGAAATGAATGTATGAGGAGAAGCCCAGGTGGCTGCTGCACAAATTGAATCTACTGGCAACCTATCCTGAAAAGCTACGGATGTAGCTAATGCCCTAGTTGAATGAGCTCTAGGTCTTGAGGGTAGTTTTTGATGTCTGATCTCATAGATGAAGGTAATTGTAGAGGTGAGCCATCTAGAAAGGGATACTTTAGTGACTGGAAGGCCCAATTTACCTTCCGCATATGACAGAAACAATTGATCAGATTTCCTGAATTGTTTAGTCCTGTCTAAGTAATATCTCAGTTGGCGATGAACATCCAAAAAATGTAGCTTTTGTTCCGACCTGTTTGAATAGTTAGGGAAAAAAACAGGGAGATCAATAACTTGGTCTAGGTTAATTTGAGAAGAAATTTTAGGTAAAAAGGATGGATTAGTACGGAGGGATACCCTGTCTTTGTGAAAAACTAAGTAAGGGGGACGACTGCACAGAGCATGGAGTTCGGATACTCTTCTCGGTGAAGTTATAGCTACCAAAAAAAGTGTCTTCCAAGAAAGCAACTTCAGAGAACATGAAGCCGCCGGCTCGAAGGGTGGAAGAATTATTTTATTATTTATTTTACATTTGTTTACCGGGCTAGTCTAGCTGGATACATGTCCATTTTCAGTAGAGGCCCGGGGAGAAAAGCTCCAAGAAGAAGGTACAGATAACATAATAGATGCTAAGACAGTAAAAATTACTATAGGCTTTACATATATTTGAAATAGAGATAAAAATAAAACAATTGGCTATACATGTAGTTGAAATAGAGAATAAAAATACAATTGGCTTTACACACTATATAAAACAGGCACAGAACTTAAGTAAATAATCTCACATGCTTCAATTGCAATTGTCGTCCTAGAGGGAAGTGGTGGAATTCTGGGGTGGTACAGGCCTGGACTTTTTGTTAGTCAGGTTTGGTACAGGGGCACAGCCAGTGTGACTTGAGGAATTCTTTGAGGTGTTTTTTGAATTGGTTGAGTGAGGTAATAATTCTTAGGCTGGTTGGGAGGGAGTTCCAAAGCCTACCAATGGAGTTGGTGTAGAGAGCATCACCTCCAGAGTTATTAGATTTGACGGTTTGTACCCGGACAGTTTTAGAAGATCTGAGGCAGGTTAGGTTGGAGTAGGGGGTAAGTATTTTATTAAGTGAGGGGTGTTGTGAATCAAAGATGCCAGAACCAAGTTCAAATCCCATTGAGACGGGGGGTCTTTGATTGGAGGTTTGAGAAGAAATACACCCCTTAAGAAGGCTTTACAGAGTTTGTGAGCCATGATGCTGGATTCTGAAACACCAACATGAAAATTTGATATGGCAGCCAATTGAACTCTAATGGCTGATGCAGAAGATCCTAAATGAAAGAGTTCTGCTAGAAAGTCTAAAATAGACTGGATAGGCGCAGTAAAGGGATCTATGTTTTTCGATGATGCCCAAAAGGAAAAACGTTTCCATTTGCTACTGTAAATCTTCCGGGTAGAAGATTTATGAGAGGCTATCAAGATATCTCGGACCGAGCGAGATATTGAGGGAAGCCTGGCTAAGGTTGGAATCGGAGAAACCACGCTGTGAGGTTTAGAGAAGACAGAGATTGGTGCAGCTGACCCGATTGGTGGGTGATCAGATCTGGTACTGGGTCCAGATGCCAAGGCTGCTCCAAAAGGTAACGATGAAGAAAGGGAAACCATATCTGTCGAGACCAGTAAGGGGCAATGAGGATCATTGTCACTCTCAAGGCGATGGCTTTCTGAATTAGTTGAGGTATCAGTGGAAAGGGGGGAAAGGCATACAGAAGTCCCCGGGGCCAATCATGGACTAGAGCGTCTCTGGTGGGATGGCCTGGTAACGGGAAGAGAGTGAAGAAGTCGTGACACTTGCTGTTTTGGGGAGTAGCAAAAAGATCTCAGCAAGGCTGGCCCCATCTCAGGAATACTTCTTCTAGAACTGATTTCTTTAGAGACCACTCGTGTGGCATGAGAATTGCTCTGCTCAATTTGTCTGCAATAACGTTGGATTTCCCGGGAATATGCGTTGCTATCAGAAAACGCTGAGAAGAGATCGCCCATTGCCAAAGTCTGAGTGCCTCTCGACATAAAGGGTATGATCTGGTTCCGCCTTGTTTGTTGATGTACCACACTACGGACATGTTGTCCGTTTGAATTGCAATAGTCCCAGTGGGAAGAGAGTCGTGAAGGGCCTGCAACGCTAAAAGCACTGCTCTCATCTCTAAGACATTTATGTGCAAGTGGCACTCGAAAGGTTGCCACGTGCCCTGGACTGTCCTGCCCTGATAATGCCCCCCCACCCGATCAGGGAGGCGTCTGTTGTCAACGTGGCAACTGGGAGGGGGAGAGTGAAGGGTCTTCCTCGGAGAAGTTGAGGTGATGTGATCCACCAAGACAGTTGATTCTTGCATGCTTGAGTTATCAATATGGTATGGGACATCGGGAGCTGTTGAAAGGACCATTGAGTAAACAGCATCCATTGGAGGATCCTCATGTGAAAGCGAGCTAAGGGGAGAAGGGGAATAGCTGCTGCCATGAGTCCTAGTACCTTCAACACCAGTCTGGCTTTGACTTTGACACATTGCAAGAGAAGGGACACTTGGTTCCGAATGTCTGACACCCTCTGCTCTGTGAGTCTGGCTGAAAGATTCCGTGTATCTAAGGTGGCGCCTATAAAAATAATAGACTGACAAGGCGACAAGGCAGATTTTTCGAAATTTATCAAAATGCCTAGAGCTTGGCAAGATTGGATGGTGAAGTCCCTGAATAGGAGAAGCTGATGTCTGGTGGTGGCAGTAAGGAGCCAGTCGTCCAGATACGGAAACACCTGGAATCCTTGACGTCTCAAGTGAGCCGTGACTACTGCCATGCATTTGGTGAACACACGGGGGGCTGTAGTGAGGCCAAAGGGCAGGGCCCTGAATTGGTAGTGACTGGCTCCCAGCCTGAAGCGGAGATATCTCCTGGAGCGTCTGTTCATTTTGATGTGGTAGTACGCGTCCTGAAGATCTATCGAGCACATCCAATTGTCCTGACCCAAGAAGGGTAGAATGGACTGTAGCGTGACCATCCGAATTTCGCTTTTGACAAACTTGTTTAAGTAGCGGAGATCCAGTATGGGTCTCCAGTCCCCTGTTTTTTTTGGTACCAAAAAGAATTTGGTGTAGATTCCGGATCCTTGCTGGTCTGCCGGGACTGATTGGATGACTCTTTTTGATAACAGCTTTGAAATTTCTAATGCTGCTTGTTCCCTTAGACCGGGTGGAACATCTGGAAGGGATCTTTTTGGTTGGGTTGGAATGTGAATGAAGGGAATTTTGTAACCCTCGGATATGATCGACTGTACCCATTTGTCTTGAGTAAGGGAAAGCCAGGCTTTTGGGTACAGTGATAACCTTCCCCCGACTGCCTCCGAAGGTGGACAGCCGGGCAGCCCCTCAGGGGTGCTGAAAGGGTTTGTCAGCGAATATTTCTCTGCTACCCTGGTTTTGCGGACCTCCTCTGCCTCTAGGGCGGCGTCTATTATTATTCCCCCCTCTGCCTCTAGAGGGAATCGGCCTTGCGTCAGATGAGACTCCTGGGATTGTTTATGAACCACATCTTTCCTCCCCTTTGACCTTTGGGATAGGGTCTAGAAGGGGTAGAAAAACGGACTCCTACAGCAGAGAGAGTCTTACCTTCTACCTCGCACCTGGTCAATGTATCCTTCACCTGTGGACCAAACAAGGATGATTCATCAAAGGGAGAATTGGTGAAGGACGCCTTGAAAGGGTCCGCAAAGTTGCATAGCCGCATCCAGGCGTGACGTCGTAAGGCAACGCCTGTGCCTGCGGCTCTACTCGCCCCATCTGCTGCATATGAGACCAGCCGCATGGAGGAGTTAACGATGGAATTTAGGGTTGCCAACTGGAAGTTTATTGTATCTTTGAACCCCTCAGCTGTAGGATCCTTCATCAGTTCACCCATATCCTTGAGTAAATCTCTTTGGAGACGAGTGAAATGGCATAAGTAGTTCAGCGACCGCATTGAAAAGGTTGCTGACGAAAACATCCGCTTGCCGTACCTGTCCATGGTCCTAGATTCCTTATTAGGAGGATGGACAGGAACCGAAGGATCAGCTAACTCCTTCTTTGTGGCCGCAGCCACCACCATGGCATCAACAGGGACACCTTTGGATAAAAACTCTTTGTCTTTCGGGCAGTAATAAATTTGGATGGTCTCCTCGGGGTGGGTTCCATTGAGTCAGGAGCCGTCCAAGCCTTCCTTGCCACCACTTCCATAAGGGGGTCAAAGGGAGGGGACACCCAGGAGGCAGAAGGGCGAGAACCAAATGCCTCAAGATACACTGACTCATCCTCCGAAGGATTAAGGGCTGGCCAGTTCCCCCTCTGTTTCAGGATCTCAAGGATGTCAGCAAAGGAGACATCCTCAGAGGGGATCGAGGGACCCTTCGGATTCCTCTAAGTCGGTGTCAGAGGTGATAGACTCAGGGGAGTCAATGTGCTTCCTCTTGCACTGCCTCTTCCTTGGGGGATCTCCTGCAGGGTCAGGAGAGGCCTCGGAAGAGGAGGAAATTCCCACTGGGGAATCTTGAGGAGTTGGCTCTCTGCAGTCTGGGACAAGGGGGTGAGTAGAAATCACTGCAGGCACTGTAGATGGAGGGGCTGAAGGAGCTGACTGTGGGGCAGAACCTGGTTCTAGCACGCTCCGCATGACCTCGAAGGCACCCCTGTCAGGCAAGGCCCGAGGCCCTCGCTCCGAAGAGACAAGGACCTCCCCCGGCACCGACAGAGATGGCTCCGAAGCCGATGTCGGAGCCGAAATCACCAACGCCGAAGCCCCGAGAGGGAGAGCGGGGTCGGACAAGGGTCCGATGCCACTCGCCCCCTCGGAGCCGACGATGGAAGCCTGGCACCGAGATCCCTCCAAAAAGGAGATCGGGGCAGACGACAGAGCCGAAATGGAAGGTATCGGATCCAACGCACCGACAGTCATGGCTCCGACAAGCCTTGGCTCCAAACTCGAAGGAGTCGGAGGAGGAATGTATTGGGGAATGGGAATAGCCACTGACTGGTGAGTCGGGCTATTCAGCATTTGGGCCAGTGCCTCGGACTTGAGAAGTCTACTCACCACCCTTTGCAAATCATGGTCTGATAATCTGAAAGACCGAGAGGAATGAGTTTTGTGACTTCGTTCCGAAAGGAGAGGGGATCCTGGCGCCGAGTGCATGGATCCGATAGAGGGGGACCTGGACCTCTTTATCGAATGTGGCTCCGATAAGGGTATCGGAGCCAACAAAGTTTTATCAGCCTCGGCTCCAGCCGGAGCCGAGGTAACAGTATGAGGCTTAGAAACATCGGCTCCGGCCGGAGCCGATGTCGAAGCCGGTTTAGACTTCTCAGCAGTCGACTCAGTAGCAAGAGCCGACTGCTTGGAAGTTTTTGAAGGGTTCCCCGACATAGATTGAGTCGGGGGGCCTTCAGGCTTTAATAAGCCCCGCAAGATAAGTTTATTCTTGCGTTCCTGCAGGACTCTAGGGCTAAACCCATGAGTCCTGCAGGTGCAAAGGCCCCAGGCAATACACACAAGAAGTGTGACTGTCTGTCAGAGACATTTTCTGACAGCACGAGTCACACTTCTTGAAGCCTGAGACCTTGTCTTTAGACATAGTGAAAAAAGAGAGGCTAACACACACAAACACAATCCAGACACTCTCTACAGAAAAAATATTAAAGTAAATTATTAATGTTAATACAGAAACGCACACACACAAGCCCCTACAACACTAATCTAATAAGGGACTAGGGTGAGGGAAGGGCCGAAGGCCTAGAACAAGGGTAAAGAGGGAAGGGGGCTCGACAAATAGGGGTCGATATATCTAAAAGTTAAAATTAAACTAAAGGATATGTATTAAAACTAAAAAGAGGGGTTATTAGCAGTACCTAATAGTAAATTTGAACTAACCTGCCTGAGCCGGTAGAAAAGCGCACCTCGTCAGCTATAGCGGCAAACGAGATCTGGGTAGTTACCGCCTAGCATTGTGGGATATAGGGGAGCCTCGAGCCGGTGGAATTAGCTCTCGAGCTTTAGTATTGGCCGAGTCAGAGCCGAGGATCGGCTCCGAACCCATCCAGCAAGAATGAAGGCGAGATTGACAACTTAACATCATTGGTTAAAAATCGATACAAGGTATATGACAATCATTTAATATTTAGAGGAAATTTAGACAGTTTGTATAGAAATTAAAGGTAAGTTAGTCTAATACAAATAGGAATTGCAATATGAAGTGAGGGAAAAACAGGCTAATGGTATGTCTAGACAGAACACAAGGGAAGAGAATTAGAAGTAAAGTATGGAATTAAAAGGTACTTGTTCACATTTAGGGATATAGTTTATCCTGGTTTTGAGCAAGAACAAAGACAGATTTTAGCTAGGAAGTCTTTCAGAGTGGCTTTGAAAGATGGGAGGGAGAGTATAGACTTGATGGATACAGGTAAGGAGTTCCAGGCCTTAACAACCTTGTATGAGTACAAACAATGCCAGCAGATTTGCTAAATTTGTAGACAGACATTTTAACTGTTTCTTACAAACACACACACACACACACACACACACACACACACACACACACACACACACACACACACACACACACACACACACACACACACACACACAAACACACACAGATGCATTATCTCTGTCTCTCTTTCAGTCATTCACAAATGGGCATTTATAGGCAGTTTGGAAATTGTCAGTTCACCTATGGTATGTTGGGATGTAGGAGGAAACCAAAGCACCCTGGAAAATCCCACATGGACACAGGCAGGACATGCAAACACTGCACAGGAGGCACTCTGTCCTGGAACATACAAGTGAATCAACTGCTGTGAGTGCAAATGTTAACCATTGCTTCTGTGCTACCAGCTTATAAAAAGTTTCCCAAATAAAATATCATTGAACATTCTTAAAGCATAGTCAACTCCAGAATCATTATTTTTTCAATAGATAAATACATCTGCCATTAAAATATTCAATTTATTATTGCAAGACCAAGCAGTACCCTCAACTTCAGTATTTTAAGCAGTATATGTAAGAGAAATACATATTTTCTGTACGCTGTCACTAAGGTTGTATTTTAGCAGCGACAGTAGAAAAGCTACTTACTAGGAATTCCAGACACCAGTTTCAGGGGGCGAAGCACACGAACTGCCCGCAGTGTTCTCAAGTCAAAGTCAGCCCCTGCTGTTGCCAAGATACTGAAAAAGAATATATTAGAAAGTTAAAAAGAGTACATCATTATTTTAAGTTCCATCTCCATTACCATTTCACTTTATAAATGCATAGCAACATTACCCCTTACTAGAAGTAAGAACAAAGCTTAAGTGCAGTAAGTAGTCTTGTCAGTTTTAATAAGACATTTTGTAGAGTCACTGAACAAACAGTAATTCTGAATATCAAAGTATATTCATTGAATACATATTACTGAGAACAAAAATTCCCAAATAATAATACATATGAGAAAGGGGTGGCAATAAATGGCACTTCAAATTTTCAGAATTATTTTTTCATTGGCCATTGCTCTACAGCCATAAATCAGAGGAGCTAGGACTTTATGGCAGTGCAACATTCCTGCTACAGCTGATGGTGATGCTTTCAGTGGCTGTGCACACAAGTCACTATGCACTGTTACAAAATAATCTGTGAAACTTTTTTCAGTTTATCTAGCAAGGAAAATAATGAGTTTATATTACTTCATTGAAAGTTTCATTGGAACACATCCTGATGAACCAAATACATCATCTATTAAATCCACTGAAAAACATAACAGAACATAAAATATTTTTTTACAGGAAGACAACCCTCCTACACCTCCAACCTCTACGAATCTAAATATACTAATACACACAATGATGGAGATAAGGAGAAAACATCTTTAAACCCATTGTTTCTCATATTGCAATGATTTTGACAAAACATACAACCCATTCCTCTTTTGATAAAAAGAAATAATTCAGTGTATGGAACAGAACACAAAATAACATATACAGTAAATGAGCAAAGCATTGCAGTAAATGAAGTAAAAGTATATGATGTATGCCCCCTTTGGCATGATGTAATCGGATGGCACAGTGGTGCAGCGGTAGCATTGTCGCCTCACAGCAAGAGGTTCTCTGTTGATTCTCGGCTGGAGTGCCTTCTGTGCGGAGTCTGCATGTCCTCCCTTTGTTCATGTGGGTTTCCTCTGGGTGCTCTGGTTTCCTTCCACGTTACAAAGACATGCATCTGGAGTGTTTCTCCCTGGGCCTCCACTGAAAATTGGCTTTGTTCCAAGTCAGACTTTCCCAGTTAACAAATGTTAAATAAATAAATAAATAAAATAAATAAAAATAATCAATCAAAATAGACTCATGCAATGATTAACTGTAAAAGAGTGGGAGGATCTCATTCAGAGACATATTACCCTGAAATGTAACAGCATAAACACCCATAGGTTCATAGTTTCCTATTAAGCTTACTGCCAAAGAGACTTCTGAGAACCACAGCCACATCACCCAGTACTGGTGGGAGACTAACAATGTCCCACTTTAAGTAGACTTGCCCCAAGTATCCTGAGAGAAAATTTGTGATCATTCATCCAGTCATCCACAGTGGTTTTAAAGGTTGCTATACTTAATATGCAATGGTCATGTATTCCAGAAGAAGGGAAAATGCACTTTTAAGTACATGCCATACCACCTGGTACTGCAGTATAGGTTTAGTATTATAAAGCAGGTTTTTGTTTTGCCACTGATTCTATTTAGATGAAGAAATGCAAAGACTGTTGGATCATTCATAATGTGGAAGGCTTAGCAGACAACACTCCTCTGGATTCTGTACAATACTGACTACAGGAAGAGAACTTTTAGTCTATCTGAGTAGCTAAGGTTACTATGACCTGAGATTTTTTGGTGAGGAAACACTGAGGTCTCTCAAGTTGGTTTAGGCACTTACTGAAGTACATGTGAAAGGGGGCATAAAAGTCGGTGATGTGCCTAAACGGTACTATAACTTCTTTGGACCTTTAGAAGATGCCATGACTGATAAGTTGTATAAGACCATGCCATTGATGGTAGTCAAAAGAGAGTCTGCTATCAGCATTGGTAACCAAGTCCCAGAAGACTGTGTAAGACTTAAAGTGGAATGTTATTTTCAGGACAAGTGGTAGTGATGATAGATTTACAAATTAGACTATGCTGCATTTCTTGGCTTTTAGAGTAAACCTATGATTAGGGCATGAAGATTTGTTCAGCCTAACCCTTGCTGCAGAATTTAAGCATCAGAACGGGATATGATAGCTGCTTCCAGTTTAGCTGCTTCCAGTTTGCATCATCAGCAAACTTGGTTAGCCATAGTTCAATAATATCTATTTTCATGCTAGAGAAGCATATACCAAAGAGGAGGGTACCCAGACAGAGCCCTGTGGAAAACTGCTGGTGAAGATTTTCAGTTTAAACATCCCTCAAATTTAACAGTGCAAGTTGTGTCCGATAGCCAAATGCCAGCAAAGAATGTGTGGGTTAATGATGATCTAGGAGACTTTGGCAAAAATCTTAACATGGGGGGGCAATGTCAAAGACCTCGATAAGGTCTGGGTAGCAACACAGGCATTACGCCCCTTATCCAAAGCCTCAGTAACCTTTTCAAAGAACTCAGCCAGGATAATAGGTTCATAGGTAAGTACTAGGCTATCTGCCCAAGGGCATTTATAAGCCTAGCTAGAGTGTGTTGGCTTTCACCACCCCCTTAGATTAGTTCCCAGTGCCTCTGACCAGTAGAGCCATTAGTTCCCTGTGCCTCTGTCCAGCAAGCCACTGCAGTGATCCCCGGGGTAAATTTACTGTTTCCCATCCACCCGTCAAGGTTTCTCTTGAAGAGTGCTAGTGAGGGGCTCTGCCTGATGTATATTGGAATCTTATTCCAAAGCATGGGGAGTCTCTGGGTCAGGAATCTATCCCTCCAGCACGTCCTATTTATCGTTGTGGTAAGGTTTATATCCCTAGAGCGTGTGGCTCTCAGGGATTTGTTTTTTTTTAGGTGGAGCATATCCATCAATTCTGGGTTGGACATGGCCTTGTATGTCAAGCAGAGATCACCTCTGAGTAAGCGGTATGCAACCGAGTACTGCTGGAGTTTCTTTAGTTGGGCTGCATAGGTCATCTGTTTGAGGCCAGTAATCCTCTTGGTGAGGTACTTTTGTGGTCTTTCCAGCTGTTGCAGGTGTCTTGTAAAGTACATCCCAAATGGGGCGTTGTATTCTATAATGGGTCTAATAAGTGATGAGTAGAGAGGCACAATAACCTCCATTATTCTGGATGCGAACCCTTTTGAGATTAGGTGAGCCACGCAGAAGGATTTTCTAACCACCTTGGCAATATGATTATCAAAGGAGAGATTGCTATCTACTTGGGTCCCCAGATCCATTATTACTTTTTCTGTATTTAAGAGACTACCACCTATGTGGTAGTTCGCGGGTACTTTGTTTTTTTTCCAAAGGGGATGACTATGCACTTTTTGGCATTCAGCTTGAGGCCATGATTTTGACACCAGGTATCCGTCTCAGTCAGAGCCTTCTGGAGGGTGTTTGTATCAGTCGGAGAATCAATTCTGGCCCCTAGTTTGCAGTCGTCTGAGAACGGGGTCAGTCAAAGTCCTCCTGTGCTTGACTGTACCTCTGAGAAGTATATACCAAACAGGAAGGATCCTAGGATTGAGCCCTGGGGGACGCCACGTGTAACCGGTTTAGAGTCGGACCTAGAGTCTGCAACTCTCACTGTGTGGGTTCTGTCCACAAGCCAATTTGCAACCCATCTCGTGATGTAGGGGTTAATGTTCAGGTTGGTGAGTTTGTCTATAATACCAGAATGGGAAATGGTGTTGAAAGCCTTTGCGAGGTCTAGGTAGGCTGTGTGGACCTCCCTACCCTCATCCAATGCCTTGGTAACTGTCTCAAAGAAGTCCACCAGGTTTAGGAGGCATCATCTGCCCTTAACAAAGCAAAACTGGGTGGGGTCCAAAGTTTGGAGGTTCCCAATGTCTCTGTTAATGAGTTCCATGATGATGCGCTCCATAGCCTTGCAGACCAGGCTAGTCAGGCTTATAGGGCAATAGTTCACGGGGTCCGTTGTGATGCCACCTTTGTGGAGTGGGATAACTGTTGCTGTGCGCCACTCTGTGGGTACGTGGCCTGTAGAGAGGTTGAGTTTGAACAGTGTGTTTAGGTGAGGGGTTAGTTCATTTTGGAGCTCTTGTAATACACAGCCTGGGACACTGTCCGGTCCCATTGAAGCTGTGTTTTTGGCTTTGGATAGGGCTGTTTTAACTTGTGTGTCAGTGACTGCCGGGGCCTTACATTCTTCTGGTATGGTTATGGGCCCTTTAGGGGGTGAGAGGGGTGTGAAGTTTGCACTGAACCTGTCTGCCAAAATTTTGGCAATATCAGTCGGTTCAGTGTATTTTGTGCCATTCTGCACCAACTCAGAGCAGATCTGAGAGTTTCCACTTAGGTTCTTGATATAGCTAAAGAACGCTTTGTGGTTATCTTTGGAGCCCTTGGCAATTTTTCCTTTCAAAGCTAGCCTTGGATGATTTAATTAGGGATCGTAGTTTCTTGCTGAAACTGATCAGGGATGTCTTTCCTTCTAGGGATTTTGCTCTTATCTATACTAGTTTCCTCCTTCTATTGTAGAGCCTGTTTATAGCAGGGGTCCACCAGACTGGTTTCCTTTTCTTGGAGGAGTGAGTCTTGGTTTTACCTGGGATAGTACGATCCATGCATTCCTGCAGATGATCATAGAGTGCCTTTGTATAGGTTTCGGCAGCTTGGACAGCACTGTCCATTGGCGTGGGGGCTGTGAACCTTTCCACCTCGGTCGTAAGCAACGTGAAGTTTGCTTTTGAAAAGTTTTTCACAGTGGTTTCCTTGATTGGGGTTGGGGGCAGAATGTGAATATCCAGAGTGATTAGTCTATGGTCAGATCTAACCAGCGAGGGGTTGAAATCAGGTGTGGAACACCGGTCACCCATGTTGGTGATGACCAGGTCCAATATGTTGTTCCCTCTGGTGGGGGTGCTGACCAGTTGATCCAGGGCATTCGAGTTTATAAATTCTAGGAAGCATTGGGCAAGGGAGTTAGTATTTGAGTAGTTCTCCCAGTTAATGTTTGGGTAGTTGAAATCACCCAGTATTAGGGTGTTTGGTAGGACCTTCATATTTCCCAGTGTCTCCAGAAATGCGGAATGGGGGTCCTGGGTCATGGTGGGTGATCTGTAGCAAGCTACAATTTGGACTGCAGTTTTGCCCGTTGTTAGTTGCACTTGGATGATCTCTGATGCACCGTGCTGTGCCACTAACCTGGAGGTGTGAGTATCCTTGATGAATATGGATACACCCCTGCCTTTTGTGCTTCGGTCCGGGTTCTGTGGCCGAAAGGTATGGTATGAGCTATAGCCTGGTAGTGCTGGGGTGCTCTCTGAAGCCTTAAACCAGGTTTCTGTTACTGCACAGATATCGATGTTCTCCATACTGAGGAGTGCCTCGAGTGCGTGCATTTTGAGGTTTAGACTTCTGGCGTTGAGTAGTATTGCCCTCAGGTTTTGGTTACTTGTGCTATTTATGGTGGTGGGTGTGTCTTTTGAGCCTTGCCTAAAAAAGGCACTATGGGAGCGGCAAGAGCCTTTGCCAGCATTTGAAATCCTAAGGGTGACAGGTGCAAGCCATCTCTTGCGAAGCAACGTGGCTTGTCGAGCATGTCATCCCAGGCAGGCAGATACCGGATCCCCTTTGAATGACATCAGAAACTTAGCCAATTGTTGAAGTTGATCATTTTTTCTTTATAATATGGCATCATTCTTGGTAAGAGCAGGATGCTACTCAGGGTCAGGGTCATACCTGCCTGGGCTACATGATCAGAGAGCTCTTCCATGTCTCTTTTCAGGTAGTCCAGGGAGGTACGTCTCAGGTCATTCACACCAACATGTAGAATGACAGAGTCATATTTGTACTTGTTCTGGAGTGACCTGAGTGCTTGTGTTATGTGGCAGATCCTGGCACCCGACAGGCAGCTAACTGTAACCTTCTCCTTGTCCAGCCTAGTTAGTGGGACATCAGTGTGCCTGACTATAGAGCTGCCTATCACTAGTGTGTTGGGTATGTTATTTTTGCCTTAAGGGCTGTGACTGTGTGGCACACTGATTATGTGAAGTATGTGTTTCACGGTTGGTGATGGGTTGTGGAGGTTGCTTGGATGTCTGCTTTGGAGGTCTCTTTTGCTTTTTCAGATTTTTATTTAGAGCCTCCGAATATGTTTTCATGTATTTATGTGTGTTATTTGCCTGTGTTGGTTTGTTAGGTCTATGTGAGACTGGTGGTGTGTTGCAAGTATTACCCTTCTCTTCTTGACAGTCAGTTACAGTCTGGGGTTGAGAGAGGTTTGCCTCCAGTCTGGCTGTATAATTGCATCTCTCGCATATATTAGTATTTGGTGGTAGGAGGAGAGGGTTGTCTATGTACATGAGGCAGTTGTAACATTACCTCAAAATGCCCAGATTCACCACTTGGACTGGAGAGTACACCGGAAACTGCCCTTTGGACATGCCTGAATAGGTACAGTGAGCTGTTTTTCTAATTGACTGTTGTGGACTTCTGGACAGTATAAGGGGGAGCTAGTGCTAGGGGTATTTAGTGCTTGTTATGAGTTTTAAGCAAGTGCTGGGCTGTAAAATGAATGGTTTGAGTGCTAAAGTTGAAGGTTTGTCTAGTTCCAAGGGATAAGGAGGAATGAGCTGCTTTCTACAAAGTCAAACTGGTGTTTATGTTACTACTTATTAGTTCAAGTATAATACACATACACCCACACAAAAACACGCATGGATACTTACAAACACACGCACATGTCATCTGCAGCTATAATGTTACATGAAAATCTTGAGTGACCATCTTGAGCACAGCAAGGATCACACGTATATAAAAAAAATAGTCTGTGTACTGGTTACTGTAACCTCTGTAAGTGCATACAAGAACTGGAAGGTGTTTCCATAGGTAGGATACATAGATGGGGTGAGGCAGATGGACCTATCATGCCACAGAACTTATAACATGACAGTTGTCAACCACCCAGTCCTGTCTACCATGAAAACAACCTAGTTCTAGACTGCAAGTGTTTTTTTGCCACATTTTTGTGGCAAAATGCCTTCCACTTCTCAAGAAATAGCACAATTAAATGCAGCTGCATCAGTCTTTATAAATAATAATGTACATTACAGCATGAATAGTGTCAATATGAAATTCTTCAGAAGATGAAGAAGAAACATGTACAGGACTTTAAGACAGAATGGAGGAGGAACTGCAAACTAAACATATGGCTACAGAACATCTATCCAACAAAACGGGAGAACACCAGCCAAAATAACTTGACAAAAATAATAAAACGGAAGGCAGTAAATACCAAGCAGAACAGTTTAATAACAGTCTTTAAGTGCTTTTGTCATTGTATATAAGGGACTTCTTCAGAATGACTAACACAAACCAAAAAAGAAGTTACGTACTCACCATAAGTTCCATCTGTGTTGTCTATTTTCATTCTTCTTCAGCTGATGGGTTTGGATCAGATCCCTTGGATCCAACTCGGCCACTGCTAAAGCTTGTGGCAACCAAAAACTCTCAAGCTTCTCCCTTACCCATAATGCACTAACCCCAATTACCTCATATCTTGTTTGCTGCCTTAGCGGAAAATAAAAGATTGAAGTTATTATGGAGAAGCCATATCTGGAGCTTATATAAAATATAAGGACCTACAGGTCCAATAATCGCTCATTCTTCCAGAAGCCTTAAGAATGGGGGTTGGTGGAAGGGGAGTTGAGGAAGAATGAAAATGGACAACACAGATGGAACGTTATGGTGAGTACATAACTTCTTTACCTGATGTTGTCCATTTTCATTCTGTCCTCAACTGTTGGGACACAGTCCCCAGCTACCTAATTTCCATGGCAGACTCAAGGAAGGATATTCCTAAGCACCACAGAACCAAAAGACTCCCTTCTTCTGGAGACCAGATCTAATTTCTAGTGAGTAATAAAATACGGGGAGTAGCCCAAGTAGCTGCTGCACAAGTGCCATCCATGGACACTCTGGACTGAAAAACTGAGGAAGTTGCCATGATTCTAGTGGAGGGGGCTCGAACAGGTTTTGTCAGAGCAATGCCCAATTTGTTATACACAAAGGAAATGCAATTTGTTATCCATCTAGATAGAGTAACTTTGGTAACTGGTGTACCCAATGCTGGCTCCACGTACGAAACAAATAATTGATCAGCGTATCTGATGTTTTTGTCCTATGCAAGTAAAAACGTAACTGTCAATGAACATTCAATAAATGTAATACGTATTCTCCTTTGTTAGAAAATCCGGAAAAGAATGCTGGCAAATTAATCGATTTATATTGGATTTTGACACCACCTTTGGAAGAAATGACGGGTTGGTATGTAAGGTAACTCTGTTTTTATGAAAAATCAAGTATGGAGGTTTCGAGCACAATGCTTGGATCTTAGAAATTCTTCTGGCTGAGGTAATGGCTACTTAGAAAATTGTCTTCCATGAAAGATATGAGTTTGCATGAAGCTGAGAGTTCAAAAGGGGATTGTGTAAGAGACTGCAGCACAAGGTTTAGGTCCCGGGAGGGAGGGGTAGGATCTTTAGAAGGTGGCCTTAAGAGTAGAGTGCCTTTCAAAAAAACTTTCCTGAACTTATCAGAAGCTACAGAAGAACCATTTATTCCAGCATGAAAATTGGAAATCACTGCTAATTGCACTTTAACAGGACTAGCTTCCTCTTCAAAAAGATGCGCTAGAAATTCCAAGATATTATGAATAGAAGTGGGAAAGGTTTAATATTATGTTTTTCAGCTAAAAAAACAAATCTCTTCCATTTGCTGGAGTATAGTTTTCTGGTGGAAGGTTTATGGGAGGACAAAATAATATGATGGACCGGGGAAGACAACATAGGTTGTCTGGCTATTAATGGAACTGGAGGAACCAGGCAGCCTGCCTGAGATTCACTATGTCTGATGTATCATGCCTGTTGGGTGAGATAGGAGGTCCAGAGTTGGATCCAGAAACCAAGGTGGTTGAATCAGGTAAGGCCAAAGGAAGGGAAGCCAAATTTATCAAGGCCAGTAAGGGGCAATGAAGATTACCTTGGTCTTTAACCTTGCAGCTTTCTGAAGAAATTTGGAAATTAATGGAGTGGAAGGATACACATAAAGGAGAGTGGGGAGGCAATCTTGAAGTAGAGCGTATCTGGGAGATTCCCGCTGTGGAGGAATTAGGGCAAAGTGGCTGCTGCATTTGTTGTTCTGGGGGATGAGAATAGATCGCAGCAAGGCTGGCCCCATTGCTGGGAGATTGTGTTCACAATCTTTTTGTTGAGGGACCATTCATGAGACAGAAGAATGCACCTGCTCACTTTGTCTGCTCTCATACTGGATTTCCCCAGAATGTACATTGCTAAAAGAAAGTGGTTGGAAGAGATCACCCAGTGCTACACTCTGACAGCTTCTTGATACAATGGGTAGGATTTGGTTCTTCCCTGTTTGTTGATATACCAGAAAACCAACATGTTGCCAGACTCTACTGCAACTGTCCCCAAAGGAAGAGCATTCTGAAATGCCTGCAACACTAACAGCACTGCTCTCTTCTCTAAGACACTGATATGCAAATTTGCTTCTTCGGGGGACCAGTTGCCTTGGACTGTCTTCATCATATAATGCCCCCCCCCAGCTGGGAAGTGTCCGTGGTCACTATGGCCTTGGGCTGAGGGGGAATGAACGGACGACCTTGTAGAACCTGGTCTGAATGAATCCACCATTTTAGATCTCTCCTGCAGACGTGAGTGATTCTTATCTTGTACAACATAGGTTGATAAAGAATTGACCACTGAGCAGCTAACATCCACTGAAGAATTCTCATATAAAACCTGGCAAGTGGTACTTACGCTATTGCTGCTGCCATCGATTCCAGAGCCTGAAGGATGAATCGGGCTGAAATTGAGGTGCTGCAGATTATCTTTTTGACTTGACGTCTTATAGTCTGAACTCTCAGTAATGGAAGGGAAGCAATGGTTGTTTTTGCATTGAGAATTGCTCATAAGCTCTAAACTCCATGTCACTTGTAGATAAGATTTGTCGTAGTTTATGGTTATCCCCAGACAAGAGCAAGTCTGGAAAACCTGGTCTCTTGCACATATGAGTTGATGTCTGGTTGGAGTAGTAATGAGCCAGTTATCCAGATATGGAAACACTCAGAATCTTTGCAGTCTCAGGTGAGCTGCCACTACTGCCATGCTCTTAGTAAACACCCTGGGGGCTGTGGTGAGTCCAAAGGGCAAAACTCTGAATTAATCATGACTGTCTCCCAGCAGGGCCTTCTGGGCCATCTGTTCATCTTTATGTGATAGTACACATCCTGAAGGTCTATAGAGCACATCCAGTCATCCTTGTCCAGAAAGGGGAGAATGGACTGAACCGTGACCATCCGAAACTTGGTTCTTCAAGCTGACTTGTTAGTTTGGACAGATCCAGGATTGGTCTCCAGTTCTCTGTTTTCTTTGGCACCAAAAAGAACTTTCAGTAAGTTCCGGATTCTATCTGGTCTGGTGAGACCTCTTGGATGACTCTTTTTTTTCTAGCAACTTTTGTATTTGAATTGATGCTTGCTCCCTCCGACTGGGTGGCACATCGGGGATTTTCACTGGGATTAGGGGAGAAAGGGAAAAGGGTATAATATAGCCTCTAGAAATAATCCTCTGCACCCAAGTATCTTTTGTTATATCTAGCCAGGCTCTCTGGTGCAGGGATAATTGTCCCCCAAATGTCTCCAGAGGTGGACAATTGAGCCTCCTTTCAGGAGCACTGGTAGGGTTTGTCAAAGAATGAATCTCTGCAACCTTGGTTCTGCAAGCCAACTCTGCCACAGGGGCATCTTTGTCCATTAGATTTCTAACCTCTGCCTCTAGGGAAACCTTCTCCATGTGTGTCTTGAAAAGCAGCCTGAGACTTTTTGAACCACATTTTTCGACTATCTTGTTGATTCTTGGAAAACGTTCTTTGAGGAGTCTAAAAATGCATGTCCACATTAGACAGAGTCTTTCCATCCTTTTCACACCTGGACAGAATGTCTTTTACTTTGGGGCCAAATAAAGACAATCCGTCAAAAGGCGCATTGATGAAAGAAGACTAGAAAGGCTCTGCAAACTCACAGAAGCACATCCAGGTATGTCTCCTTATGAAAACACCTGAACCCACTGCCTTTGAGGTTCCTTCTGCTACATGTGAGATCAACCTCAAGGATGAATTGGAAATGGACTGTAGGGTCATCAGCTGAGAAGTAACAGACGCCTGAACTTCATAAGAAACAGCACCCAATAGGGTATTTGATAACTCCTTGATCAAAACCCTCTGTAGCCTAGTAAAGTGTGCCAAACTGTTCACAGATCTCAAAGCGAAGGCTGCTGAAGCATAAGATATGCCTCCCAAATCTGTCCATCACCCGTGACTCCCTACTGGAGGGAGGACAGTGGATCTTTCCTCAGCTAGTTCCTTCTTGGTGGTCGCCACAATGACCATGGCATCAAGAGGAACTCCCTTTCTCCAAAACTGTCTATCCAGCAGTGGTGCCATTATCTTATCTGGTCTGCGAGGAATGGACTCTTTGTTGTCATGGTCCTTCCATGCCTGCCGTGAGGTCAAGTCAATGAGCTCATTGGTGGGCAGAGTCACCGAGAAGGTTGAGGATCCAGTATCAAAAGCCTCCAGGAGAACAGGTTCCTCAGATGTAGGGTTGCTGGACGTCCAACCACCTCTCTGCTTAAGGATTTCTAGGATGTCTCCTAAGGAGACATCTTCAGGAGGTGATCATGGGGACACTTCACCTTCATCAAAATCTGTGTTTTCAGTTATGGACTTCTCCTGGGAGTCCTGTTACATGTCCTCTTCTTGGGACCTCCTCAGTGGGGTGCTCGGGGGGAGGGGTTCAGAAGAAGAGATTACAATTCCCTGGGTGAGAGCCTGTGGTTTTGGAACTGGCTATCCCTATGGAAGGAGATGGTGAAGCCCTGAACGCTGAGACATCATAGCAGAGGACTCAGGATCCGAGAGCAAAGGATCCATCAGCACTGTCGAGGCAGAAAATACTCTCTTCACAGCCTTGAAAGCAGAGCAGCTCAGACAAAGAGAAGTTGTTGGACCAAAGAAGACAAGCTTCTGAATTGTAGGTCTCCCCTTCTTTGAGGGCAAAACCCTGAGGTGAAAGCCGGAGCCGAGGTATCCATTGTCAAGGGTCCGAGGTTCGGAGATGACTCTAAAAGCTTCAGTCAAATGCAACACCACAGATACAATAGGTAGACTACAGCTCCGGGACTGGAGCCCTCAGAGAAGATCTTGGATCCCAGGATAAAGTTATCCTCAGATCTGGACGACTTGGATCCAAAAACTCTGAAGCTACAGGAGTCGCAGGAGGAATTTGTAATGGAGGGGTAGTAGATTTGCAGATCTCCTGACCCAGAGGGGTAGGAGCTGAAGAAACACCAATTTGGCTCTGCACTAAGAGAATCTTCTTCACCAGTCCCTCCACATTTTTCTGTAAGGCTTCTCGAAGAGTGAGTGGAGTATATGGACAGGGACACCTGGGTCTTTCTAGGAATGGAGAAGGTACCCTGTCATGAACCGGATCCAGTGATGGAGAGTACCTAGTTCTGGGTAGAAATCTTGTAGTCTGAAGGTCAGATTTGGATAGCATCAGATTGGACAAAGACGGATCTCAGAGTTTTGACTTCATCAGATCCGACTGAGGAGGTGTCAGATCCAATAATTTTTCTTTAGCAGAATATTGAAGTTTTGCCTTTTTCGGATCCAGGGTTGAGACAAGGTCCTTATGAGTCCTCTTCCTGAAGGAGTCCAAAGCTGAGAAGGAGAAAGATGGCTTAGAAGAGGATAACTTTTTAATTTCTGCAGTTTTTTCATTTAGAGGAAGAACCCCCTGATACAGCTTCTCCAAAGAAAGAAGGCCTTTTAGGATAAGCTTATTTTTGCATTCCACCAATGCATGAGGATTAAAATCATGGCAAACTGAAAAATTCTCTTCTAAATAGAGGGGGACCCAAATAGTAATCACAAAGTGTGTGTGGGCATCAGAAATTGGGAGCTTGTGAGCAAACTTTGTACATTTTTTAAAACCTGACAGTTTATCTGCCATCATTAACAAAATCCTAAGATAGAAAAGCTTTTTTTTTATGTAGGGAAAAATGAGAAAAAGAGATAGAAATACCAACAATGGATATGTAATGTGGTTAGGGTATATGATATATAGCAATACATGTGAAGTAAAATGTTTGTTATGCTAATTATAGTGTGATTACTCTTATATGAATGTATATTTGCCTATGTCACAAGTAATAATTCAATAAAGGTGTTTGGAAAAAAAGAAAAAAGAAATACCAAACAATGGTAACTAAACTATAACAGCATCATAGAGAGAAAGAAGATGCTAACAATGGTATCTAAGAGATACAGAAAAAAATGTACAATAGAGAGACAGCAGGAAATTTATAAATGAAGATAAGGGATAGTAATACAAATGTTTTTGAAGCAAAAATAGAAATATATAACACTTCTCTCACTAGTGCTCGAGAGAGATGGAAGACCATGTCTTTTGCTTGAAGCGGCAAATGAGATCTGAGGTAATTGGGGTTGGTGTATGCTCAAGAGTTTCTGATTGCCACAAGCTTTAGCAACGGCCGAGTTGGATCCGAGGGATCGGGTCTGAACCTGTCAGTTGAGGACAGAGTGAAAAACATCAGATTCACTGGTTAAATAGGAAATAGATCTTAGAACTATCACATAATAAACGTACTCGCTGCCTTAAAGAAACGGTTACCTAAAATAAAAGTCTAATTTGTGTGTTGCTTTTATTGATGTAGTCGTAGTTAAACCATGTCTGATTTTTGAATGACTTTATGTTTTAAACTATGGGCAGCATTTTACATTGTAGTAGTTTTAGGTACCTGTTTCTTTAAGGCAACAGGTATGTTCATCATGTAATGGTTCTGTTTCCTATTTAAACAGTGATTTGGTTTGTGTTAGTCATTCTGAAGAAGTCCTTTATAAACTGGGATGAAAGCGCTTAATGACCATTATTAAACTGCTCTGGTTGGTATTCACCGCCTTCAGTTTTGCTATTTTTGTTATATGGCTACAGAAGCATGGCAACATGAGGGAGGACAGAAGGGGGCTTATCAACTATTAAAAATACAAGGTAATGTAAAATAATGCTGCAGGGGATATGACAAAAGGGTAGGGAGAAGAGCTGGAGTTTTAATATTCCTAGAGCAATCAAGAAAATGAAAGAGGGAAGTGAGAAGAGATTTAGTCATTTGCGCGGCAATAATGGAAGGCTAATTTCTTTAATTATCTGAACCATAATTAGGGATATCAACAACAAAACACCAAAGTATCCACCATGGCAGAGTATGAATAAAATCTTTAATAATCAGGACAAGCGCTTTCGAGTAATCCAACTCTTTTTCAAATCCAAGTACAAAACATAATAAAACAAAAACCTATTTAAAAACCACATTCAACCAGTAAAAATGCAATACAGCACACATGCAATGAAGCTTAGGAAGCAGAGTGTATTTGTTCCTGCCCTGCATCCTGTTGTAGATACCTTCATTAAGACTTGTGAAGGTGAGACAGAGAAAGTTGTTCATGAGCAGAAGAGGAGGGACTTCTATAATCTGACCAAGGATGAATATAAAGCTCTTGAAGAACGAGTAGGGACGACATTATCATCAGACTGGCGGATAAAGGGGGTGCGGTTGTGATCATGGCGAGTACCAAATATGAAGAGAAGATGAGATGTATGCTTAATGATCCAGACACCTACACAGAAGTAAAAATGTGTGAAGTCAATAAGATCATTGTAACTGTGAATGACAGAGCTGAGGAGCTGTTTAGGTCATGGGAGATTTTGGAGGAGACATATAATTTTGTGAAGACAACGGATCCTGTTATATCTGTAATCAAAGGATTACCGAGGGTGCATAAAAACAGAATGGATCCACCATTGAGGCCGATAGTCTCTGGCAGGGGCTGGGTGACTGAGTGTATGTCAGTATGGGTTAAGAGGCATCTGAAACCTGCACTGAAGTTTGCACCAGTGGTATTAAAGGATCCCCCCATTTTCTGACTTCTTCATATTCACAAATGTCTGATCAGCAGCCGCTTGGGCATTCGATCTTGGTTATGCTTGAAGTTAATAGTTAATTTACAGTTATACCCAACAATGTGGGGATTAAAGCAGTTAGTGACTTCTTGACCGGGAAGAATGTATATGGTCCTGATGAGACTGCACAGATATGCAGTTTTCTTGCGCTTATTCTGCATAACAATGTGTTTTTTATGTATGGTATGAAGTATTATTTACAGAAATGGGGTGTAGCCATGGGGACTGCATGCACCAACACTTATGCCAACTTGGTGTTGGCATAGTGGGAGGAGTGCTGTGTCCTTGGTTCCCATAATACCTGGAGAAACTTCATCTATTTTTAGAAAAGTAATACAGCTAAAAACAAAACAGCACCAAAGCACGACTATAACCATAAAAACAGTTTTAATGATATTAATACAAGGTAAGCACTTTCACACAATAAATGTGCTTCGTCAGACATTGTACCGCAAAAATCAAGTAAAATATATAGTACAAACACTTTCAATTAGCAATACAAACTGACCAGTAAAAATGCACATTTAATAAGAGCAATAAAACAGTCATTGTCCATTTAAAGAGACCGCTGGCTTTCAAAACCAGTTTGATAGAGGATCTCCCATTAATGCCAGGAAACCTATCTGCCTGCATATTAATAATCCATGACAGCTCACGTTTCTCAGTAAAATTTCTAAAATCACCCCCTCGAATGTCACAATTCACTATCTCAATTACCCTAAATCCAAAACCATGTTCCTTCCCACATTCAACAAAATGCTTAGAAAAGGCATTACGTGCATCAGACCTATTCATACTATATATATATATGTTCCATCATTCTTTCTAACAGGGACCTACTGGTCTTACCTATATAAAAACAACTACAGGCCCTGCACTTGGCTAAGTAAATAAGGTTCCTTTTTAGAAATGATTGTTGATGACCTCTTTATTGTTTGGAAGGGGTCAGAAGAACAGCTGGCAGCTTTTGTGGCTTATTTACAACAGAGCACTAGTTATTTGATCTTTTCTGTCACCTACTCCACCACCTCAATAGCCTTCCGTGATGTGGAGTTATTTATGGATGCACAAGGGTTTCTGCAGACCAGGACTTATAGAAAGGATTGCTGGAAGAACACCTATTTGGAGAGGGGGAGTATGCACCCCCAACATGTCTTTAACAACGTAATGAAAGGGCAAATTATGCGTGCCTCCAGACTGTGTACCCAAGATGATGTGCATGATAGAGAGACTGAGTTTCTGCTGTCATGCTTTGAGGAGAGAGGTTACTCACAGGAAGCCATAAGGATGGCAAACAGGGAACATCATGTGTGGAGGCAGACCTCTCCAAGACCTTGGTTTGGTGGTGGTGGAGCTGGAAATCCTACTTCTGAGTTAGCCTCTCGAACTAGAGGGTGCACTGACATTGTCAACAACAGAGGGCGCCCGAGGTTGACTATTGGTTACAATAGTGATGTGAACAAAATTAAGAGGATTATACATGAGAATTGGAAGATTCTACAGTTGGATGACGGTATTAAGGATGTTGTAGGTTCGGTTCCTGTCTTTGGTTTCAGAAATGTACCTAATCTACTGCTCTGTAAAGACTCTATGGGATGTACTTCTCGGCAGTATGGTTTGGGAATGCAACAGATAGCAACATTTCCATGTGGACACTGTAAAGGCTGCGTCTTTATAGACAGGTCTAATAAATTTCAACATCCTGTCATTGGACTTGTGTATTGTTTGAAAGGTTTTGCTAACTGCACTACCAGGAACCTGGTCTATTTAGCGAAGTGCCAGGATTGTGACACATTTTATGTTGGCAAAACCAATAGAATGTTGAAGGAGAGTGTCCTACAACATTGCAGATATGTAAGGACTGGTGGTGAGCATAATGCACTAGCACAGCATGTTAAGACAAATTTGAGACATACTTTTAAATTTATGGTCCTGCAGTTATGTGCTCTCACCAGACGAGGGGGTGATATTTCCCTCAAAACAGAACAGATTGAAATAAACTGGATTGCAGATCTGTAGGCAGATAGAGTGCCAGGGCTTAATAGTGTTTTACCACTAAAGCCTGTTCTTAGAGGGTGTAGACCCTGGAAATTGAATTGACAGGTCCCTCTAGAGGGTGTGTGCTGTATTGCATTTTTACTAGTTAAATGTGATTTTTAAATAGGTTTGTGTTTTATTATGTTTTGTACTTGGATTTGAAAAAGAGTTGGATTACTCGAAAGTACTTATCCTGGTTATTAAAATTTTATTCATACTCTGCTGTGGTGGATCCTTTGGGTTTTGTTGTTGCTGTATTTGTTGTTCACCAATTTGTTCCTTCAGTTCTGCTATTTCTGGTTTTGTCTGTTTGATAATTAGGGGCATAATAAGGATACAGACCTGGGACGTATGTTCATAGGTAGGTACTAGGCTATCGGCCCAACAGTCTAAGTAAGCCTAGCCAACAAGGTTCCCTGGCTTACGCCACCCAAGAAAGTTAATTTCCTGTGCCCCTGTCGAGCAGAGCCACAGAAGTGATCCCCGGGGTGTATTTCCTATTTCCCATCCACTCATCAAGATTTTTCTTGAAGAGTGCTAATGACGAACTTTGCTTGATGACATAGATGGGTAGCTTGTTCCAGAGTATAGGAAGTCTCTGGGACAGGAATCTATCCCTCCAGCGTGTCCTGTTTATTGTGGTGACAAGGTTTAGGTCCCTAGTGTGTCTAGCTCAGAGGGATTGGAATTTCTTTAGGTGTAGCATGTCCAACAGCTCTGGGTTTAACATAGCTTTATATGTTAGGCAGAGATCTCCTCGGAGTAGGCGATATGTTACAGAGTAAAGCTGGAGTTTTTTGAGATGGTCAGTGTAGGGCATCTGTTTGAGGCCAGTAATCCTCTTTGTGAGGTACTTCTGTGGCCTTTCCAGCTGCTGCAGATGTCTTGTGAGGTACATTCCAAAGGGGGCGTTGTACTCTATAATGGGTCTAATGAGTGCTGAGTAGAGGGGAACAATGACCTCTTTTTTCCTGGATGAGAACCCTTTTGTGATGAGGTGTGCCACATAGAAGGATTTCCTGACTACTGTGGCAATGTGATTATCAAAAGAGAGACTACTGTCTACCTGGGTCCCAAGGTCTCTTATCACACATTCGGTGTTAAGTAGACTGCCGTTTATGTGGTAGTTCATGGGTACAGAGTTTTTACCAAAGGGGATGACAATGTACTTTTTGGCATTGAGCTTGAGGCCATGCCTCTGACACCAGGCATCTGTCTCAGTGAGGCCCTTCTGTAGGATGTCCACATCATTTGGGGACTCGACTATGACTCTTAGTTTGCAGTCATCTGCAAACTTTGTTAGCCAGAGTCCTTCTGTGTTAGCCTGTACTTCAGAGAAGTAGATACCAAACAGGAGACGTCCCAGGACTGAGCCCTGTGGTACTCCACTTGTCACTGGTTTGAAGTCAGATTTGGAGTCTGCAACTTTTACAGCGTGGGTTCTGTCAGTGAGCCAGTTGGCAACCCATCTTGTGACATAGGGATTTACACCTAGTTTAGTGAGTTTAGCTATAATTCCTGAATCGGGGATGGTGTTGAAAGCCTTGGCGAAGTCAAGATAGGCTGTGTGAACCACCTTACCCTCGTTTACGGCTTTTGGTGACTGCCTCAAAGAAGTCGATCAGGTTCAGAAGGCAAGATCTGCCTTTCACAAACCCGAACTGGGTGGGGTGCAGAGTTTGGAGGTTACCAATGACTTTATGAGTTCTATGATGATACGTTCCATGGCCTTGCAGACCAGGCTTATCATGCTAATAGGGTGATAGTTCCAAGGATAAGTGGTGGCTCCCCCTTTGTGGAGTGGGATAACTGTTGCTGTGCGCCATTCAGTGAGCAGAAAGTCTGATGTGAGACCATGATTGAACATGGTGCTTAGGTAGGAAGCC
The DNA here is from genome assembly GCF_019279795.1 of Protopterus annectens. Classification (NCBI taxonomy): domain Eukaryota; kingdom Metazoa; phylum Chordata; order Ceratodontiformes; family Protopteridae; genus Protopterus; species Protopterus annectens. The sequence continues at coordinate 1,918,252,829 of NC_056743.1, read as the reverse complement.
AGTTCATTCTGAAGTTTGTGTAAAACGCAGCCTGGGATGTTGTCCAGTCCCATGGATGCTGTATTTTTGGTTTTGGAGAGTGCAGCATAGATTTGATTACAGGAACTCTGCATTCTTCCTGTATAGATATGGGTCCTTTACGGGGTGAGAGGGGGGTAAAGTTAGCACTGAACCTATCTGCCAGGATGCTGGCAATATCAGTTGGATCTGTAATTTTTGTGCCGTTGTGCTGTAACTCAGAGCAGATATGGGCGTTGCCATTGAGATTCTTGACATAGCTTTAGAATGCTTTGTGGTTGCCCTTAGAATCAGTGGCGATTTTGTTTTCATAGCTAGCTTTGGAGGATCTTATAAGGGATCTCAGCTTCTTACTGAGGCTGACCAGGGAGCTCCTCCACTCATGGGATTTTACTCTCTTTTGCAACAGTTTCTTCCTTCTGTTGTAGAGTTTGTTTATGGCAGGGGACCACCAGATTAGCTTCCATTTCTTGGAGGATAGTGTCTTGGTTCTGTTTGGGATAGCACGATCCATGCACTCGTTTAAGTGCTTATAGAGTGCATTTGTGTAGGATTCAGCAGTCGTAATTGTATTGTCCATCTGCATGGGTGTCATGAAGTTCGCCACTTCTGTCTTAAGAAGCATGAAGTTGACTTTGGAGAATTTTTTTTTCCGTGGTTTCCTTAATGGGGGGTGGGTCAGGATGCAGATATCTAGGGTAATTAGCTTTATGGTCAGATCTGACCAACGAGGAGTTGACTTCAGGTGTGGAACACCAGTCACTCATGTTGGTAATGACTAGGTCTAGGATATTGTTGCCCCTGGTGGGGGTGTGGATAAGTTGATCCAGGGCATTGGAATTTAAGATTTCCAGAAAGCATTGAGCGAAGGAGTTGGTACATGAGTAGATTTCCCAGTTACTGGTAAGGTAGTTGAAATCACCCATTATTAGGGTGTTTGGTTGAACCCTAATATTTTCCAGTATATCAAAAAAACAGGAGTGGGAAACATGGGACATGGTGGGGATCTGTAGCAAGCTACAATTTGGATTGCAGTTTTGCCCAGAGTTAGTTGCACTTGGATAACCTTGGATGCATTATTCTGCGCAACTAGCCTAAAGGTGTGGATATGCATAATGAATATGGGCACACCTCCACCTTTGGTGTTCTGGTCCAGGTTAGATGGCCGAAAAGTGTGGTATGAGTTATAGTCTGGTAATGCAGGGGTGCTCTCTAGAGCCTTGAACCAGGTCACAGTCACTGCATAGATATCAATGTTCTCCATTTTAAGGAGTGCCTCGAGTGAGTGTATTTTGAGATTTAGACTTCTAGCACTGAGTAGCATTACCCTCAGTTTTTGCTTTCCTGTTCCTGTTACAGTGGTGAATTTGTCATTTGAACCTTGCATAAAAAGGCACTATAGGGGCAGCAAGACCCTTAGCCAGTATCTGGAATCCAAGGGGCGACAGGTGTAGGCCATCCCTGGCAAAGCATCATGGCCTATCGACCATGTCGCCCCAGGCAGACAGATACCTTAGAATGACACCAGAAGCTTGTTGAATTCAATCATGTAACTACTTTTGCATCAGTCGGGGACACAACACTGGGAAGTAGGAGCAGAAGTGATATTTTTTGACTCCCACTGGACAGATGATGGCAGTGGAACAAACGGTAGTCTGAATGAAATTTAAGCATCTGTCTCCTAACATGTTTTTTTTTTTTTTTTCAGTTCCACTGTTTTAAAATGAAAGGTAGCCTTCTTACTGATGCCAACCATGCTGAATGTTTACATCCTTGACCAAATCAGGGCACTGTTGTCATTGCCTTGCTAAGCATTCACAGGGATGTCAGGGCTAAATGAAGAAAGCCACAGAACTACCCCAATGGCTGTCTAGATGATGGCCCCTCCTACTCAACCCTTGTTCTGGTGATGGAAACTAATGAGCCAGTTGAACTGAAATGAGGTGATAGCTGACTGGCAACAAGAGCAAATAGTGATAAAAACATGTTGCCAGTGCCTTCTTCCATGGTTTATCAAAGGTGTTTGACATAAGCAAGCATAACATCCTACTGAACTGGCTTTCTGCTCTGAGTCTTTCCCAATAAATCTTACATGGGGTCTACATTATATTCACGAAAGCCGACAATATTGAAGCTGATATTGTCGACACGAGAATAGCGAAAGCACACAACATCGAATGTGCAAACGGAAATCTCCGTAAGGGATGATTTCCATTTACTGCAATGTAGTGCGGTCCCGGAGTTGGTATATTTAAGTAGCAGGGGTGTGGGGGGGTGCAGGGGAGCTTGCCCCCTACTTAAACCCGTTAAGGTACTTTTTTCTTTTTTTTTTTGTTTTTATAAGTTCGATGTTTGAAGACATCTACCATATGGTGTCAACCGTATGGTGTTCGATGTTTTCAACCGTCGATCTTATAATATAGACCCCTTACATGTTCTTAAGCTGTCTAGGAGACAAAGCACAAGCTGTGAGGTGGCAGTATTCTATCTTTTCCCCATTGCCATTCCTTCTAATATTCTTTAGGGCTTAGTGCTTGTCTCCTTGTATTTCAGTAGATGGTCCAAGTCCATGCTCTTTAGTACCCAGCTGCAGGCTCAGGTCAATGTGGCACATAAAAACTGTCCCAGGCTCCAACTCCTTTCCTTACCCATGATGCACCATACTTTTCTTCCTTTCCAGACTGCAAAGAAATGTGTTATTCTAGAACAAAGCACAAACAAGTAGCTAAACAAAATAAGAAACTTCTAACACTTCATCAAACCCCTCTGTCCCTCACATCAACAAGTCAGGGGAAGAACGGTGGATATGCTGAAGATGATGAACTTGGATCATTAAGATCTATTATTGTGGTTGTGGCAAGTGCACAATTTTCATATCTAGATTGATCCCATCTATCGACTTCAGTACTTTTAAGACAGAGTCTCCAGCTCATCCTGAATGGTATCATGAAATCATTCCATGTAAGATAGCACTGAAAGGTGGACCTAGACCTTGAGAGCATATCTATCTTGTAGTGCTTTGTGAAATTATAGAGAGAAGTCCATGTCTGCAGTTGCACAGATTTCATCTAAGGAAGTGTTCCTGAAAAAAGTTTGAGATGTAGTCAATGTTGGTGATTACTGTGCACTAAGAATGCACCTCACAGATTTGTTGTATTTTTCATAAACAGAAGTCATCCATTCTGAAAGTTAGCTTCACAGGGCAAATTTGCAGGCCTGGAACCAAATTTGCTAACAGCATAAGGCACAGACACCTGCCGATCTTTTTGAACAGACTTTGTCCTCTTAAGGTAAAATGTTGCTTGCCTGTGCAAATCCAAACAATATAAAACATATTACTCTTTGTTGGAAAAATTTGGGAAAAATATAGGAAATTAATAGTCAGGTTCAGACTTCACTACGTAGCTACCTTGTGTATAAAAGTAGGATTTCTTCCCGAAGACCACTCTGCCTTTGTGCCTAATAAGTATGGTTGTGTAAGTTAACTTTAGTATCCTAGCTAGGGTAATTTTCAGGAAACTATACTGGACTTTTACAAAAGCTTAACTTACATGTTGGCTGATACCTCTAGCTTGTTTTAGCCCTGCTCGCTCGCCCTTGCTTCGCTCGGGCTTGCTCCGTGCCTCACCCTGCCCCCTATTCCCACATACCCCCACTACTGCTAGATTTACTTATCTTTAGCTCCTCCCCTTCTATTTCACCTCCAATCAGTATTCTGCTCATCACTAAATAAAACTCCCCTCACTAGGAACTACCATCCCACTATTTCCTATTACAACCTGCTATATCATGTGCTCAAAAACATCTAGACCTCATCCCATACCAGCAACTAAGCAGACCATATTATTTACCTTGCTTATACTGCTGCTTTGTCTTTATCTCCTTACCAGCTATGAAAGCCATTGCCTCTATGAATTCCACCCTCCAAAAGGTCAAACCATTCCCCAAGACTCCACAACCAAGATTTCACTACTTAACATCCCCTTCTCATTTAACCACACATCCCCTTTAATGTTCCACCCAGTTAGAACCCGACAATCCAACTTTAAGAATAAACAATTTCTAAAACTCATACATAAAATTTTAAAACTCATTATCAAGCATCACTACAGTCTCACAATAGATGGGGATATTCACCCCAACCCTGGACCTACCTCACCCAATGAAAATAGAACCCAAACAAGCAGCCCCACTAATACCTTGCCTCTTAAAAGGTCTACAAATTCTATCCTAACCTTTCACCTAAACATCAGAAGTATAAATAACAAGATTCACAACCTGCATGTCCTCTTAGCTGTTCACTCCCCTGATATTATGTGTCTTACAGAAACCTGGCTGAAACCTACTATAACAGACAATGGAGTTCTACCCCCTGGGTATAATATCCACTGAGCCAACTGCATTGCCAAGAAGGGGGGTGGAATAGCAATACTTTATAGAAATACACTAAGTGTAATTAGAGATTCTACACAACTGCCACTTTTTAATAATGCTGAAATCCTCGTGAACAAACTCTAAATTAATAATAATAAATCTATCTACATTGCCTGTGTCTACATTCCCCCAGGTAATAATATAAACACATTGGAAAGCATTTTTCACTGGCTATCCGTCACCAACCCTCAAGAAACCATAGTTCTAAGTGACTTTAATATTGACTGGTACACATATACATCTGAAACTCCAGTTAGTCATATTAATCTATTTGGTTTCTCACAATTAATTTCTTCCACTACCAGGACTAGCAAGACCACTAATAGAGCCAGTATCTTAGACTGGATACTTGTCAATCATCACCCCCATATATATAAATTTGGGACCCTCCCTAATGATCTCAGCGATCACTGTCTAACATACATTATCAAGGATAAAGTTGATAATCTTCGCCTCACCACACATAAAATTATCAGGAACAACAAGAATTTCAACCCCATTAATTTCCAAAACAAACTCAAGTTGCTTAATTGGTCACTCCTTAAACAACTACCACTGGAAGATGCCGTAACATACTTTAACACCAAATTCTTGAGTATTCTTAACTCCCATGCTCCTGAACGTTTTATTAGAACTAAAAAGAATACCGCACCATGGCTTTCTAAAGAAACCAAGTCTAAAATCAAACTGAGAAATAAAGCATGCGATAACTGGCGCACATCTAAATCCCCTCAAGATCAACTTAAATTTTGTCAATTCAGAAATTATGCCAAAAAATCCATTCTGATAGATAAAAAAATTACTACCTAAATCTTCAACATAAACACCAAAATAAACCACAAAAATTCTGGGCTGGTATAAATCGACTACTCCACTCTGGACAATCTACCACTCCTGTTCCCTCTAACTCCAGTCAAAAGCCACTTGAGGACATTGCTAATGCCTTTAATAATTTTTTCACCGAAACTATCCAGACCCTAGTTAGCCAACTCACTCCTGATAACCCCCTCACATCCTCAATCACTGACACCTCATATCCACTCTTTCACTTTCAACCTGTCCCTACCAGTCTTATCCACTCACTACTCAAAAAGCTAAAACCCACCACCCCATCTGCAGACAATCTCCCTGCTGAGTATCTTCATATAGCTGCAGATGTAGTTGCTTATCCCATCTCAATACTGATCAATAGGACCGTATCAGAATGCTCCAGTCCTTCAATATGGAAAACAGCCCATGTTATTCCTCTCCACAAAGGGGGTTGCTCTACTGAGCTATCCAACTAAAGACCTATAGCCATTCTCTCACCCCTAGCCAAAATAATGGAGAAATGCATACATAAGCAACTCATTCGCTATCTTACAATGAACAACCTACTGGCCAATTCTCAGCATGGTTTCAGGCCACATCATAGTACCAAAACTGCCCTCCTTTCCTTTACCAACACTATTAACCTAAACCGGAATTCTAATTTGTTCTCCTCAGCCCTCTTTCTTGACCTGTCAAAGGCTTTTGATATGGTCAACCATCAGTTACTAATCCAGTCTCTAGAAGGCATATCCCTGGACAAAAATGCTATTCAATGGTTTACATCCTGAGTGGAAGAAAACAAGCAGTTCTGTGGTTGGAGAAACTGTCCGCACTCCTACCTCTCACCCTTGGAGTCCCTCAGGGCTCCATCTTAGGTCCCCTGCTTTTTTTCCATTTTCATTAATAACCTTCATGCAGTCATCCCAGAAACCACCTGCATCCAATATGCAGATGACTCCACTCTTATCTGTTCTGCCTCCTCCCCATCAGACCTTCAAAGCCTAACCCAAACTACATTTAATACAATTGAAACCTAATTAGCTAATAAATGCTTGCTCTTAAACCCCAACAAAACTAAATTACTACTTTTCACCCCTACCAGTCGATCTACTTCTCTTTCTTTCTCCATAGCATCCAACAATGGCACCTCTATTCCCCAGGTGTCAGCACTAAGCTATTAGGGGTTATAATTGACAACAATCTCAAATTTGACTTGCATGTAAATAAAACCATCAAAGCTGTTAACCAAAAGCTCGTCTCACTATACAAAAATAAACTTTTTCTAACCCCAATAGCCCGTACTACTATAGCCCGCACTCATCTACTCTCTAGCCTGCTATATGCTTCCCCTATACTCTCCAACTTGAATAAGACTGAAATGAATAAACTCACCTGTAGTTCTAACCATATAGCTAGATTTACTAACAACTCTACATACAGGACTCATCATTGCCATAACCTTGAGCTCCTAGGGTGGTTAGAGTTCCCTAACCTACTTCGGTTCAACCAGCTCATAGTTGCGCAAAAAATTCTCACACACCCAGAAAAAAACACCTGCTCTTAGAAACATTATAAAACCGTACGGTCACCCCAGGCCACTCTGCTCAACTAACAAACTAATGGTCCAGACTCAAACAGCTACTAATTGGGCTCGAGACTCACAATTTACCAACTTCGTTGGCAAAACCTGGAACTTACTACCCACCAACCTTACGCTTGAATCCTCTCTCAATCTCTTTAAAAAAGGCCTTAAACAATATTTTAAAAACCACTGGCTCTGCCCCTGCACTAACCCAGATTAATCTCCACAGACACCCTGTCAATTATACTCTCTTAACTAATGACTATTTGTGCCAATATCTGTAGAATACTATACAGTATTTAACTATATAGAAAAATGCTATATTGCAAAATGTATATTCCATAGGGCTGCTTTAGGTATCTACTGTTTTACCCTAGTGCCATAATTAATGAAAAACTGTTAAATTCTTGTGTTTTTTCTCCTATGTGAATGTAATTCCTACTCTGTCTTAGTTAACAGACTCTTGAATAATGTATCACCTCTATAATTGCTGTTCTTCTTATAATCTGCTATGCTTATTACTGTTATTGCTTGTATCTGTGATTTGGAGCTTTTCTCCCCGGGCCTCCACTGAAAATGGACATGTATCCAGTCGGACTATCCCGGTTAACAAATGTAAAATAAATAAATAAATAAGTATGTCGGAGACAACAGATGTCTTAAGTCCTGGACTGCACATCTATCTTGTAGTGAGATACAAAGGTCTGAGTTGAGGGCCAAGTTGCTGCTGCATATATGTCATGATAGGTCCTCATTTTGCAAATGTTGTTGAGATTGCCATTGCTCTGATAAAATGTGCCTTAGGCTTTGATTGTTAAGGCTTATCTTGTGAATCACAGACAAATGAAACTCAATGTCCTAATCATCTTGAGAGGGTTACCTTAGACACTGACTGACCCAGCTTTTTCTTAGAGAAGAATATAAACAATTGATCCAATTTTCTGAAAGTCTTAGTACAATGGAGGCAGAACCCAAGTTGTCTGTGTACATCTAATGTGTGTAAAAATAAGTTATGTTCTTACAATCATGTTCCATCTGTGTTGTTGATCATTCATTCTTACCTATTGGGTCTAGGTTCCGACCCTCAGAACCGACTCGGGCATTATATCAAACTCGCTCCAGCCAGAAACTCTCAAGCCAAAGCTACCCATACTGCCTCCCTACCCTTCCCCTCAGATTGAGTTTTGCCCACAGAGTTGAAAATCGTGGAAGCTTTGTCTCAGCAACAACCCTAGTAGGACCCCAGGACTAGTTTTGAACCTCCGGGAGTCTGTTGGAGGGGGGAGGTGGGTGGGATGTCAAGAATAAATGAAGATCGACAACACAGATGAAATGTTATGGTAAGAACATAACTTCTTTATCCAATGTTGTCAATCTTCATTCATTCTTGACTGTTAGGACAAAGTCCCTAGCTACTTTAGACCTTGGTAGGCCCTAGGGAAGGATATTCCTGAGCACCATCGAGCCAAAGGATGCTCTTCTCCTGGAGACCATATCCAATTTGTAATGAGTGATAAAGGTATGGGGAGTAGCCCAAGTTCTGGCTGCACATATGTCATCCATAGAAGCTCTGGAATGAAAGGCTAAAGAAGTGAAAACAGATCTGGTAGAATGTGCCATAACTTTTGTTGAGAAGTCCAGCTTATTTTGTTGAGAAATAAAAGTGATGCAATCTCTCAACCATTTTGACAGAGTAACTTTCTAAACTGATTTGCCCAGTTTAGTACCCGAAAAAGACAGGAACAACTGGTCTGATTTTCCAAAAGATTTTGTTCTATCCAAATAAAAACATAATTGTCTGTGTACATCCAAAAAAATGTAAACAATATTCCCCCTTGTTTGAGAAATTTGTAAAGAAAAATGGTACATCTATGGACTGACTAATATTGGAATATGACACTACTTTAGGCAGAAAGGAGAGATTAGTTCTGAGTGATACTCTCTCTTTGTGAAAAAATTATAATATGGATGTTTTACACACAGAGCCTACAATTCTGAGATTCTCCTGGCTGATGTGATAGCTACCAGGAATAAAGTTTTCCTAGATAAAAATTTGATATCACAGGTGGCTGCTGGCTCGAAAGGCTGAGGACCACACTTTGTAAGACCAATGTTAAATTCCAAGGTGCAATGGGCTCTTTGAAAGGTGGTTTCAAAGAAAGTTTTTGCAGAGACGGTGGGACATCAAGGAAAGTTCATCAAAACCATTATGGAAATTTGAAATGGCACCTAAGTGAACTCTAATGGTAGAAGCAGAAGCTCCCAATTGGAATAAGGTGGATAAATATTCCAAGACCTTATCGATCAAGGCCGAAAAAGGATCAATATCCTTTTCATCAGACCAAAGCGCAAATCTCTTCCATTTGCTAAGATAAAGTTTTCTGGTTTATGAGAAGCCAGAAGTATCTTTTGTACTGGGGAAGATAAAGTATTTCGCCTGGCAATTACTGGAAGTGGAGAAACCAAGTTGTCAGCTTGAGATTTTGTAGGTTGGGATGGACCAGGCCCTGTGGTTGAAATAACAGGTCTGGGGTTGGATCCAGAATCCACAGGCGGTGAACTGAGGCAGACCACAGAAAGGGAAACCAGACTTGATGGGGCCAAAAAAGTGCAATGAGAATCACTTTGCTTCTCAACTGTTGGGCTTTCTTCAGAAATTGGGGGATTTGTGGAAAGGCATAAAGAAGTCCTAGGGGCCAATCATGGAGAAGAGCATCTCTCGGGGACTCCCACCAAGGGAGGACCAGTTCAAAACAGTTGCTGCATTTGTGGTTTGTGGGAGAGGCAAACAAATCACAGCATGTCTGACCCCATTAATGAAAAATCTTCGCCACAACACTGGAATTGACAGGCCTCTCAAAAGGAAGGAGAATGCATCTGCTCAGTTTGTCCACAAACACACTGGAGTTCCCCGGAATGTACATTGTTACAAGAAAGTGGTTAGAGGTGATCACCCACTACCAAACTCTTAGGGCTTCCCAACAAAGAGGGAAGGATCTGGTTCCCCCTGTTTGTTGATGTACCAGACTACTGACATGTCCGACTGAATAGCAATTATCCCTGAAGGGTGGGCAGATTGGAATGCTTGCAATGCTAAGGGCACTGCCCTCAGTTCTTGGATGTTGATATGCAAACTGGCCTCTGAAGGGGACCAAGTGCCTTGAACTGTCTTTCCTCAAAAATGTCTCCCTACCCTATCAGGGATGTGCCTGTATTCACTATGGCCTTAGGCTGAGAGAGGGAAAAGGGGCGGCTCCATAATTTGTCTTCTGGCTTCATCCACCAATATAAATCCTACCTGCAGCAGTTGGTTATTTGGATTGGGTGGGACATTGGATGAGTTAACATTGACTACTGTGATGCCAGGAGCCACTGAAGCAGCCTCATGTGGTATCTCGCCAGAGGAACTAAGGTGACTGTCGCTGCCATGGACCTAAGGAGCTGTAAGACTTGGCGAGCCAGAACTTTGTCTTGAGAGAGTATTATTTGAAGTTGCAACCTCAGCTTCTCCAGTCTGTTAAGTGGAAGAGCAGCCATGCAGGATTTTGTGTTTATTTACAAAGTTAGTTAGTGTGTGTTAGTTACAAAGGCATGCGTCTGGAGTGTTTCTCCCTGGGCCTCCACTGAAAATTGCCTTTGTTCCAAGTTGGACTTTCCCAGTTAATAAATGTTAAATAAATAAATAGTCTTGCTCCAATAAATTGTAATTTCTTGTGTGGGGGATACTTTTGACTTTTCCTTGTTGATCGAGATGCCTAAGAGCTCTGTAAGCCATAGAATGGATTCCAAAGTGGAAAGCAGCAGATGCCTGGTGGGGGCTGTGAGGAGCCAGTCGTCTAAATATGGAAACACACGGAATCCTTGTAGCCTTAAGTGAGCTGCTACCACTGCCATGCATTTGGTGAACACCCTGGGGGCTGTGGTCAGACCAAAGGGCAGTGCTCTAAATTGGTAATGACTGGCTCCCAGCCAGAAGCAGAGGTATCTTCTGCAGCGTTTGTCAATTTTTATGTGGTAATATGCATCCTGAAGATCTATGGAGCACATCCAATCGTCTTTCTCCAGAAAAGGAAGGCTAGTCTGTACCGTGACCATTCGGAATTTTGTTTGTTGAACAAACTTGTGCAGTACACTGAGGTCTAAGATTGGCCTCCAGTCCCCTGTCTTTTTTGGCACTAAAAAGAATCTTGAGTAAAATCTGGATTCTATTTGGTCTGGTGGGACTGTTTGGTTGACTCTTTTTTGAAGCAGCGCTTGGATTTCAAGTGCTGCTAAATCCCTTTGACTGGGTGGTACATTGGGGATTCATCTTTGTGGTCTGGGATAAAGACTGAAGGGGATAAGGTAACCTCTGGTAATTATTGTCTGCATCCAAGAATCTGAAGTTATTGTGTGCTTGGCTGAATGGTGCAGAGTGAATCTTCCCCTGACTGCTTCCAGAGGTAAGCAATCAGGTCACTGATTAGGAGAGCTTGTAGGGTTGTCCAGAGAAGGAGTCACTGGAACCCTGGTTACATGGGCCCCTCTGCCTGTGGAGGAATACTTGCCAAGTGTGTCCCAAAAAGGCCCTTGGGACTTTCTAATCCACATCTTTCCACTTCTCTGATTCCTGGAGTAAAGTCGTTGAGGAATGGAAAAATGCATGCCCACAACTGAAAGGGTCTTTCCATCCTTCTCACACCTTGCTAATGTGTCTCTGACTTTTGAGCCAAATAATGATGATGCCTCAACGGGAGCGCTGATAAAGGAAGACTTGAAGGGGTCCGCAAAGACACATAAGTGCATTCGGGGGTGATGCCTAATGGCATAACCTGTACCTGCTGCCCTAGACGTCACTTCAGCTGTATGTGCAATAAGCTGCATGGACAAGTTGGAGATCGACTCTAGGGTGACAAGCTGAGAGGCAATCCTATCATGGAACACGTCAGATACTGCTCCTGCTAAGGTCTCTGAAAGCTCATTTATCAAATCCCTTTGGAGTAGCGTGAAATGTGCCAAAAAAGTCGAGGACCGTATGACGAAGGTCAGTGAAGCAAAGACATGCTTCTTAAATCTGTCCATCGTCCGGAACTCTCGGTTTGGGGGATGGACAGTTGGACTCTACTCAGTGAGTTCCTTTTTTTGTGGCAGCCGCCACCACAATGGCATCTACTGCTAAACCTTTCCACCAGTGAGACTGATCCTCGGGCATGGAAATAATTTTGTCCAGTCTCCAGAAAATTGGCTCTATAGTATCAGGGTCTTCCATGCATGCTGCACAGTGAGTCTGACCAGTTCATTGGCAGGTGGTGTCACCCATGAATTAGAAGGCTGGATACAAAAAGCCTGGAAGAAAACAGATTCCTTGGAAGATGGGTTTGTGGGCTTCCAATCACCCTTTTGTTTTAAAATTTCCAGGATCTCTCAGAAGGAGACATCTTCAGGCAGTGACCTAGGGGACCCTTCCACTTTCCTGAAATCTGTATCCTCAGTGACCAATTCTTCTGGAGAATCCAGGTGCTTCCTCTTGCACAATCTCATACGGGGTGGCTCCTCAGGGGGAAGAACCAAGGAGGACTCCGAAAAGAGGGGACCCTGCAACAGGGTGTCTTGCTGCTCTTGTGCCCACTGCCCCAAGGTAGCAGAGTGTGACAGCTATGAGCCAGAGGATACATAGATGTGACACTCTGACCAGGATGGAGCCAACTGTGAGCCTGCTGAGGCTAGGGATCTCTCCATAATCTAGAAGCCAGGCCCACCCGAAGAGGGATGGGAGCCCAGAACCAAGAAAGACAATCTTGGAACCAGGGTCACACCTCACTCTGACGAGCCCATCTCCAGAGTAGGAGCTGCGAGAGGACTCGTAATGGACAGGGCACCAGGAACCATGGACAGCACCATGGAAAACAATTGGAGCCAATCTAAGGATCCTGGAGACGGCAGCCAAATCACAGTCCTGTAGGTGGGCTGGCTCCAATGGAACAGTAGACCACAGAGTCGGTTCCGGAACCAAGGTGAGATCCACCATTGACATTGTAGCTGGCACCAGGAACGTCAAAGTCGAAGGCTCCAAGACCTGCAGAGAGGTTGAAGGAGGAAGATAAGTGGGAGCCCTTGGAGATTAACTCTCGGCTCCGGGTGGGAGAGAGGTCCTAGATGGGGCAGGAAGGCCTCTGGCTACCAAAAGCTGATCCACTAATCTGGCTACATCAAGCTGTGAAAGCCTCCTGGTGGAACGGACGGACATTTCCAAGGGGGATTCTGGCCTTTCAAGAAATGGACTTAATTGTTGACCCAAGAAGGGGTCTGTAGATAGGGAGTACCTAGTCCTGGGTGTAATCACGACCTTCGGAGCAGAGGTCGGTTGACCAATAATTTGCTTTGCAGGGGAGGGAGTAACCAGAATGCTTGGGGAGACTACTGTTGGTGCCGAGAGGGTCACTGGTACCGATGATAGGGTCAGTGCCGTAGGAGTTTTGGTAATTTCAGTAGCTGTCTGCACCGTGGGAGACATGACCGGTTTCGGTGCCGGAGCAGAAGTTGGTGCAGATTTTGGTATCTTAGGCCTCAGATCCAAGGGATGAGTCTTAGAAGATTTTGCTTCATGTCCTTTTAGGTGATGTAGGAACAGAATGACTCATTTTCTTGGATTCCTTTTTAGGAAACTTGGATGTCTCTGCCTCAGACAAAGCCTCACTAAAAGGGCATTTTAGCAGCCCCTTGAGGATAAGTTTGTTACGCCTCTCTGCAAGGGTTCGAGCACTGACACCCTTGCAGAGTTCACACAGCAGTTGCATTTCCAAATGTGGCACCCCCAAACAATAAATACATGAAAGATGCCCATTGGAGTTGGGCATCTTTCTTCCACATTCCTCACGTTGCTTGAACCCTGTGGTTCTTTTCCCTTTTTCTGACACACACACACACACACACACGAACTAACGGAAAAAATACAGAGCACAGTTGTTGTTTTTTTTGAAAGCTATACCAACAATGGTAGCTAGAAAATTACCCAAAAAAAGTAAAAAAAAAAAAAAAAAAAAAAAAGAAAGAAGGGAAGTAGAGATACCAGCAATGGTATTGCAGAATTTTCCAGAGGTAAAGGTAAGGGAGGGGCCTATACCAATGATGGTAAGAGAATATACTGACAAGGTAAAGGAAGAAGGAATATAATAACACTCGCACCAAAAACACAGCAATAACAATAATTACCAAGGAGAGGCAACACAATAAAGAATTAGAAAATACATACATACATATATATATATATATATATATATGTATATATATATAGGTATATATGAGGAAAAAGTTTAAGACTTAGATGAGAGCATGGTTGATGTGTCCGATTTTCTAAGCAGCAAATGAGATCTGGGGGGGGGGGGGCAGTATGGGTAGCCTTGGCTTGAGAGTTTCTGACTGGAGCGAGCTTGATATAATGGCCGAGTCAGTTCTGAGGGTCGGAAGAACGAAGATTGACAACATCAGATCATATGTTCTTAATTGGTAAAACTGGGAAAATAAACTAGTAAGTCAATTTGTTGGTTCAAGTTAGATTCAGAAGCTTGTTTAGGAAGGAAGGATTTCTTCTCCAACACACTGTCCTTATAAAAGATAAGGAAGGAAGCCTTGCATGAGAGTACATGTAGTTCTGACACATGTAAGAAACTTCATATTTGTGGATTCAGTTGTTTTTGAGTTTAAGACTGAAGAAAGATGGTGACATCCTAGGGTGGAACCGGATCACAAACTAGAGGTCTCAGTAAAAAGGTACCTATCAGAAAGGTTCTGGATACTTTGAGGAAAGAAATGGAAGCATTGTTGAACCATATGTGGAAGTTTGAAATGGCTGCTAATAGTAATTTAACTGTGGAATAACTTGACCCACCCATGAAAAGTTCTGCAAGAGATTCCAAAATTTTTGGAAAAGGTGCTGAAAAGGGGTTTAGTCTGTTAGAAGATGCCCAGAGGGAGAAATGCTTCCATTTGCTGTTGTAAATCTTTTTTGTTGAGTTTTATTGAGAGGAAGATATGATATGGACTAACGGGGAAGAAAGCCTGGCATCTCTGGCAATTGTTAGAATTGGAGAAACCGGGTAAAAGGTAGCTTTAGGGTCTTGAGATCCAGTACAGGTAGCCTGGATGGGTGTGTGAGGTGATCCAGGAATGGATCCAGAAACCATGGCAGGTGGACTAGGTGAGGCAAAAAAAAAGGGGAACATACCTGCTGAGGCCAGAAGGGGGGAAATGAGGATTACCCTGGTCTTGGACTCCATTGTTTTCTGAATGAACTTAGTGATAAAAGGAACAAGGAGAAAGGTGGAAAGGAGACCTGGAAACCAGGGATGGACTACAGCATCTCTCTGTGATTCAACCTGTGGAGGGATGAGGGCAAAGTAACTTCTGCATTTGTTGTTTATGTATGAAGCAAAAAGTTCTCAGCAAGGTTGGCTCTGTTTTTTTGAGAGACCACTCATGAGGCAGTAGTAAAGTCCTCAGTTTGTCAGCCCAGCCAGGATGTTGGCGTTCCAGGTATATGCATTACTACTAGAAAGCAGTTCAAAGACACCATCCATTGCCAAATTCTCATGGCTTCTTGGCAAAGAGTATATGATCAGGTTCCACCTTGTTTGTTAATGTACCAAACCACTGACATATTGTCTGAGTATATGGCATCATATCCATGGGTGGATGGTCCTGAAATGTCTGCAATGTAAGGAGGACCATTCTTAGCTCCAAGACATTGCTGTGAAGGTTGGCCTCTAGTGTGGACCACGTTTCTTAGACTGTTCTCCATTCAAAATGCTCCCCCACCCAAGAAGGGAGGCATCTGTGGTCAATATGGCTCTAGGTACTGGAGGATGGAAGAGTCTGCCCTGAGTAACTGAATTGCAAAAAATCCACCACATAACGTGGTCCCAGATCTGCATGATTCATGGAATAGATTGTACTGTAACCATGCATAATTTTGACTGTTTTACAAATTGATTCAGATTGCTGAGATTCAAAATTGGTCAAAGATCCCCTGCCTTTTTGGCACTAAAAAGAACCCTGAATAGACTCCAGATGCTAGTTGGTCTTGGGGGGACAGGTTGGATGACTCTTTTGAATAGTAACTTTGAAATTTATTTTCCTGCAGATGACAACTGATTGGATGGAGTATCAGGAATTATTTGTTTTGCTTTTGAGGTTTCCAAAAAGGTACTGTATAACCTCTGGTAATAATCTTTAGCACCCAAGAATCGAAAGTTATATTTTGTCAGGCTAAAGGATGCAAGTCTACTCTGACTGCCTCCAGAGTGCAGCAGTTGGGCAAGCATTCAGTAACACTGATAAGGTTTCTCTGTGAAGTGTCCACGGAAATCTTGGTTTTGTGGACCACCTGTGCCTCTTGGGCAATGTCCCATGGAACTGCTTCTCCTTCTCCCTCTGGGAGGCCTATCCCCAGAAGTGTCCTGGTGAAAATCTTGCGAAATGTTTAAACTACATTTTTCTTCCTCTTCTTTAATTCCTGGAGAAAGATCTCCAAGGAGTCAAAAAAAACAGATTCCAACTGCAGACAAGATCTTAATGTCTTGATCACTCCTAGTAAGTGTACCTTTTACTTTTGGTCAAAATAAAGTGGAGCTATCATAGGAGACATTTATGAAGAGCTTCTTAAAGCTTTCCACAAATCTGCAGAGCTGCATCCAGGCATGACGTTGCATAATAATACCTGTACAGGTTGCTTGGGATGCACCATGTTTTGCATTACAAAGGAGTCTCATGGCTGCATTCAATGATGACTTTAGGCTAGACAACTGGGTATCCACAGTTTGTGGGATATGCAATGGTAAGTTAGCCCACCAGAGAATTTGAGAGTTATGTAATCAGATCCCTCTAAAAATGTGTCAAGTGAGCCATGTAGTTCAGCAAATGAAGAGAAAAAGTGGCTGAAGCATAAGGTTATTTCCCCACACTGTCCAGTGCCCTAGACTCTCAATTAGGGGGTTGGACAGAGGAACTTTCTTCAGACAGTTCCTTTTCAGTGGCTGCTGCTACCACCATGGCATCTACAGGCGGACTCTTAGCCCAGTGTCTCCTTTGTTTGGGGGCAATAGAAATTCTGTCCAGTTTCTTTGGAATGGGCTCTGCCACATCAGGCTTCTTGCAGGCTTTCTGAGTAATAAGGTCAACTAAGGCATTGGGAGGATGGCCTACCCAGGACGTTGAAGAGCCAGATCCAAAGCTTCAAGAAACAGAGACTCATTAGAAGGAGGAGGAGTTTCAATGTACCATGTCCCTCTCCAGTTCATCAGTTTCAGGATTTCTATGAAGGACATGTCTTTGGGTGGACCTTCGGGAACCTTCTCCCTCATCTAAGTCAATGTCTTCGGTGACAGACTCAGGAGAGGGTCAGTATGCTTCCTCTTACAAGTCCTCTTCTGGGGAATGTGTCTTGGGATTCCTGAGGGAGACGCATCAGAATTGGATGTCAGATATGAATGTCGAATAGTCTTGAAGGCGGGTCTATATTAGATAACCGAACTTTCAAAAGTTTGACTGTCATATGGTCAACACCATATGTTCGAACTTTTGAAAGTTTGAACGTTTTAACGGAGATCTCCATATAGCGCGGAATGGGAAGATTTCCCTTTTCTGCACTGTAGTGCAATCTCGGAGTTGGTATATTTAAAAAGCAGAGGGGGTGGGGGGCTTGCCCCCCCTGCTTAAAATGTTCAGGTAGGCTATTTGTGTAGTTTATTTTTTTATTAGATTTTCGAACTTTTAAAAGTTCGATCATATGCTGTCGGCCATATGACAGTCGAACTTTTGAAAGTTCGATTATCTAATATAGACCCTTGAAGCCTAAGGGATCCATTTGTCCCTTCTACCAGAATGCGAGGGAGTCTGGCTGGATCTGAACTCCAAGCACATACCAGTTGTCTCATTCTGGCCAAGGGCCTCTCCACAGCTTCGAAAGGCAGTTCAGCCAATGGAACTGAAGAATAACCACCTAGGTTATCAGAATCAGAAGCTCTCTTGATTCAAAAGGCTGAGACCTCTGAGGAGGACCTTAGAACCAAACTGTCCAATGCCAAAGCCCCGAGTGGCAGGGATGGCTCCAAAAATTTTGGGTTCAACTCCACTGTCAGAGCTCAGACATGACACTCTAGCTTTAGGACTCTACTCAACCCGAGTGCAATGAAATCAAGTGAGTAAGGAAAGATGTTAAAGCCAATGTCTTCAGTGCTATTGACTCTGAAGTTGGTATTGTGGGAAGGTTGGATCCATACACCAGCTACAAAAATGAAGCTGGCATAGTAAGCTGAACAGTAGGGGTGGAAGGGTCTATATTAGAACACCGAACTTTCAAAATTTCGAGTGTTCTAATATCGAACCCTATTAATCGAAAATTTAAAACATCAAACATACAGAACAGCAAATTTTTTCCTAAGGAAAAATTGACTGTTCCAAAACACATACACACAACACAAGCACACCAAACAAACAGCAATCCACACACATATACCTAAACTCTTACACCTAACCCTACACTAAACTATACATACACCACTAACTATCCACTTACCTTAACCCAAACCCTAACCCAAAAGTCCGTCACTATCGCACAGTCACTTCACCCGCTCCCTAACCCTAACTCACCTACCCTGCCCTAACCCTCACGTCCACACAACCGCACACTTACCTGACCCGCGCCCTAACCCTAACTCACCTAACCCGCCCTAACCCTCACATCTACACAATCACACACTTACCTGAACCCGACCAGTAACTTTCCACCACAGTGCTGAAAATAACGAAGCAAGAGAAACGGACAACCAAATTCTTTCCCTAGGAAAAAATTTGGTTTTCTGTTTCTTCGATATTTTCAGCATTCGGTGAAAATGGGTCAATATTAAAACACTCGAAATTTTGAACGTTTGGTGTTCTAATATAAACCCGGCTGGAAGGGGCTGAGCCTGATCCTTTCCTCGGGAATGAAGCCAGAAGGACTCCCAGCAGAATCTGAGTCCTCAAAAACTTCCTCAACATTAGGTCAATGTCAAATTCAGCAAGCTTCCTAGTAGACTGACCAGATCTCGAAGAAAAAGCTAGAGAAGCAGGCCTCGAAGATAATTTTTGTAGAACTGGTGAATGAAGCCTTCAGCTGACTGGCCCCAGTGTCAAAGAGGTCTTTGGTGATACAGTCTAGATCCTAAGAACAGTAGGATCTGACTGCTTTAAAATTTCAGGCACCGAATCTGCAATAACTGTGGGGTTGGGGGCTTTTCTTTGATTTAGCCAAATGATCCTCAGCTCTCCTTTTTTCAACCTTATCTCGATCATCTTCTTTCTTTTTCTACATCTCTCATTCCTTATCTCTTTTTTTCTCAGAAGAAGGGGAAGAGGTGGATGGCTTCACGACTGAAGACATTTTGGACCATGTCTTGGGGGGGGGGGGGCTTTTAAAATTAGTTCTTCCTCTTCTCCCATGGATGGCTCTGGTGCCGAATGCAGCACAAATGGAGCATGATTCCTGCAAGTGGGAAGGCCCCAAACAGTAGACACATAGTGAGTGTGGGTCTTGAGGGAGTAAAACACTTTTTAAAACCTGCTGACATCAGAATCAGAATAGCTATAAAAAAGTATATAAATCATAACTACACATTATCTAAATAATTTGTGTACTAATAACTACCTATCCTAATATTAAATACAAGAACATACACAGAGAAGAAAGTATCAGAAATTTTAGAAAATAGTAGACAATCTTAAAAAAAATCACAATAAGCTATCTTAAGCACTGCTTTAACCTAACACTAACCTATGTTCTGAAAAGGGAGGAAAGTATTTCCACTTATCAAGAAAAATGATGGAGCTCTCGGTCCACATGTCTAGTTTAGTCAGGCAGCAAATGAGATCTAAGGTAATCCGGGCAGGAGAGGGAATTGTGGGTAGGAGAAGAGTCAGAGCTCTTAGATCCAAAGATTTGGTATAAGGTGCCAAGGTTGGATCCCCCTGGATCTGACACCACATGTTGAATCAGATGAAAAAAGACAATGGATCCTGTCAAGGATCTTGGTCAATTCGCCAGTCTACAAAAGTCTGTATACATCCACTATAAGTTTGGTATAAGAGGGATGTAAGGGTGTGCCAAAATTCAGAAAGTTTTTGCCTTAAAAAGGGAGGCTGGAGCCTAAAGCTGTAAGTAAATAAAGTCACTTACAAAAAGATTGTGTCAGAAAGTTCAAAGCAATATGACAGGGGCCCCACCCCAGCTAGTAGAAGACAGGGAAATAAAAGGGGAGTATGAGCGTGTTAATATTGCAACAGTGATGTATTTGAACATCTACTGTTAAAGTAAGTTAACTTACACAACCATACTATGTAAATCATTAGATCACGGCTGCAGTAGCTTCTAGCTATATGGGATGATGGCCAAAGCTTAGGAAGAAAGGGAGGAGGGACAAGGTCCAGAATCTAGTAGACACTGTATAATAGCTCTGGCAAAACCTGTTACAGCTCTAGAAAATGAGTCAATGTTAGACGGCCTAGTGAAAGTTCATACTGAAGACCAAGTAGCTGCCTCTAGAATAACTGTAGAGTCCATCCCTTTCTGAAATGTCCCAGAAGTAGCCATACCTCTGGTAGAGTGATCCTTGACATTCTGATAGCAAGTTTTACCATGTTCAGAGTAAGACAGCTGAATAGCCTGAGACAGCCATCTAGAGACAGTTTGCTTAGAAACCAGCTGTACGTTTTTCTTAATATCAAGGGAAACAACAAAGTTGATCAAATTTTCTAAAATCTTTTTAGTTTTGTCCAGATAAAATCTGAGTTGTCTGTGGACATCTAAGGTATGAATCCTCTCTCCCATGTTTTTGTGTTCAGGAAAGAACTTAGGGAGGTGAATAGTCTGATTTAATGTAACTTCAGAAATAACCTTAGGCATAAAGGAAGGGTTAGTTTTAAGGCTCACCCTGTTTTTATGGAAAATCAAAAAGGGTTGAACAAATAAAAGGGCATGTAATTTTGAGACATGCCTAGCAGACATCAGAGCAATAAGCAAACCAGTCTTTCAGGAAAGAAATGTCTGGGAAAAACTGGCAGCTATTTCAAAAGGAGAAAGAGTTAATTTCTTCAGAAACAAAATTTAGATTCCAGGAAAGTACCATCTGTTCCCTTCCCAAGAACTTTTAACCTGAAATAAAGAAGAATAGGAGACTGCAGTAGAAGACAGGTAGAAAAGCTGAAAGTTATACTTTGATAAAAAGTGTATGCAAGGCCTTACGTGAGCAAGTTGCATAGGTACTGGGGAACCATCGAAGCCCATGCATGAGATGAATCGTGGTCTTTAATGGATCACCTAAAAAGGCTCCTCCATTTGACTCAACATGATTTCATAGAAATAGTTTCTTTTTGTCTCCTTTAATCCCTGCTGCATGCACTCAGGAAAAAAAGATGCCTAAATAGGATAAAAAACATGTCATTCATACAGTCATATGGTGATTGAGAATGTTGTGGCGGATGAGAGATACCTTGTCCTGTGTGGTCAGGTCCACTTTGTGTGGAAAAATTTCTTAACTACCCCTGATATTGCATGAGAATGAAGAAATAAAATGAAAAATTAAAAGTTATGGACTTACCATAACCAGGTATCTGTGCTGTCTTCTTTCTTCCTGACCACTGGGTTTAGAATCCGACCCTCGGATCCAACTCGGCCACTCTTCTTCTAGACTTCAGATCCAAGCCTTTAGCTCCTCCCTTTACCCATGATCCCCCACTGCTTCCTCCAATCTCTCAGACTGAGTTTACTGTGTCTAAATAACCATCTCTACAAAAACTACTTTTAGGCAACAATTAGTCCTAAGAGAAAAGAAAGGTACATAATTTGCTTATCTACAGAGGTCCAAACATAGAACCCATGGGTTCTAACTTCCTCTACAATTCTTTCAGGAACACAGGAAGGGGGATGGTGAGGGGGGAACTGAGGAAGAATGAAAGAAGACAACACAGATACCTAGTTATGGTATGTATATAACTTTTAAATCTGATGTCTCTTTCATTATTCCTCACCACTGGGTCACAGTCCTCAGCTACATTGCTCTTGGGTGGCCCATATGGAAGAACATGATGGAGCACCACTGAACCAAAGGCAGCTCTGTTTCTAGCAATAATGTCCAACTTGTAATAAGTAACAAAAGTATGAATTGTAGACCAAGTGGCTGTTGCACAAATGTCCTCAACTGAAGATCTGGAAGAGAAGGCCGCTGATGTAGCCACATGAAGATGACTGAGCACTTCAACCTTCTTGTTTTCTGGAGAAATCTTGGGATGAGGGGGATAAGCATAAAGGAGACCTCTAGGCCAATCATGGACTACAGAATCCCTCAGTGACTCCCATTGAGGAGGGATCAGAGCAAAGAACTCGCTGCACTTATTGTTCAGGGGAGAGGCAATAAGACTGCAATGAGGCTGGCCCCAATGGTTGAAAATCATATACGCTAATGATTGAGGGACCACTCGTGAGGAGCCAGAATGGACCTGCTGAGTCTGTCTGCCAACAAGCTGTTTTTCCCCATTACGTGTGTTGCAAATAAAAAGCGGTCCGAAGAGATCGCCATTCCCAGAGGAATGGATTCCTCCTTGCTTGTTGATGTGCCAGACTTCTGACATGCTGTCTGTGTAAATAGCGACAGTCCACAGAGGAAGATTGTCCTGGAAGACTTAAAATGATAGAAGGACTGCTCTAATCTCTAGGACGTTTATGTGCACACTGGTGTCTGTAAAGGACCATGTGCCTTGGACCATCTTTCCCATGTAATGCCCCCCCCCATCCTAGTTAGGAAGTGTCCGTGGTCACTATGGTTGTAGAAGGGGGGAAGAGAGAACAGTCTGCCTAGGTGTAAGTCTTGGCAATGAATCCACCCTTGCATATGGCGCTTGCATATTGGTGTGAGTCTCACTCGCGTGGAGAGGGATTGGTGTAGAACTGACCATTGAACTGCTATGGTCCATTGTAGAACTCTCATGAAGAACTGGGCCAAAGGGACTATATAGCTGCTGCCATGGATCCCAATACTTAAAGGACTGGTCTTGCTGAAGGAGAAGGGTGATACAACATGTCCTGTATCTGATTTCAGAGGGTCATTATCCTCTGTAATGGTAGGTACACCATTATGATTTGAGTATCCAACTGAGTCTGGATGAACTCTCTGTTTTGCAATGGGTCTAGCTTTGATTTTGCAAAATGTATAGAAATCCTTGAGGATCTAGAGATATCGAGCAGATAGTCTATGGCCAGTAGTAGTTGATGCCTGGTTGGGGCAGTCAGGAGCCAGTCATTTAAGTATGGAATTGCCTGGAATCCTTGGAGCTGTAGATGACGTGTCACTACTGCCATGCATTTGATAAACACCCTGGGGGGTCCAAAGGGCAGTGCTCTGATTTGATAATGACTGGCTCCCAGACAGAAACACAGAAATTTCCTGGAGTGTCTATGTATCTTTATGTGGTAGTACGCGTTCTGCAAATCTATGGAGCATATCCAACTGTCCTTCCTCAGAAGCAGCAGAAAAGACTAGGCCATAACCATCCAGTACTTGGACTTCTTTACAAAACAATTCAGTCTGGATAGAACCAGGATTGGTCTTTGGTCCCGTTTTCTTTGGCACTAAAAAGAAGCGGGAGTAAGTTCCAACTCCTACATGTTCAATTGGGACCTTTTGGATGACATTGTTTTGAAGCAGCTTTTGAACCTCTAGAGCTGCTGACTCCCTCTGATTGGGTGGAACATCGGGGAGCTTCCTGTCTGTTACTGTAGGGGGAAGGGAAAAGGGAAAGTAATATCCTCTGGATATGATGTTTAGCACCCAGTTGTTTTTTTATGATTTTTGTCCAGGTTTTTGAGTGCAAAGCAAAACATTCCCTGATTGCCTCCAGAGAAGAGCAGCCAGGCATTGCTTCAGGAGTGCTGAAAGGATTTATCAGGAAAAGAATACCAAAAACCCTAATTTTTCAGGCCTCCTCTGCCCCTGTCATTGAAACCGTTACCTCTGCCTCTGGAAGAGGAATCCCCTGTGAGTCTAGGAAAGGTCCCTGAGATTTATGGAACCACAGTTTTTTACCACCTCATTGGTTCCTGGAGAAGGTATGCTGAGGGGTTGAAGTCTTTATGCCAACAGCAGACAGGGTATTTCCTTCCTGCTTGCTATGGGTAAGTGTTTCTTTAACTGACAGTCCGAAAAGGGAGGAGCCGTCAAAAGGGACATTAATAAAAGATGCCATAAAGGGTTCCACGAAATCAATGAACCTCATCCAGGCATGACGACACATAGTTACTCCGGGGCCGGCTACCTGAGAGGTGCCTTACACAGCATGGAAAATTAACCTCATGACGAACTGGCAATAGACGTAAGAGTTGCCAGCTGCGGAGAAATCTTCTTGAGGTCCTCCAATGTCATGGACTCTGCAAGGGAATTTGACAATTCTTTAATCAAATCCCTTTGCAAGTGTGTGAAGTGTGCCATAAAATTTAATGACCTCAGAGCGAAAGTAGCCAAGGTATTAGTGTACTTCCCAATCCTGTCCATTGCTCTGGACTCTTTGTTTGGAGGATGGACAGTGGAGCTCTGTTGTGCTAGTTCCTTTTTCGTTGCTCCTGCCACAACAATGGCATCAACTGCAACATCTTTGCTCGAGTACTGACGATCAGCAGGCGGGACTAGAATCTTGTCAGGTAATTTCAGGATAGGTTAACATGGTGCCTGGTTCTTTCCAGGCCTAGTGGGAGAATAGGTCAATGAACTCATCTGCTGGGGGAGTCACCTAAGATGTAGATGGGCCAGTCCCAAAGGCCTCCAGCACCACAGACTCTTTCCAGTGAATGATTTTAGGCTGACCAACCTCTGCCTAAGGATTTCCATGATGTCCCCAAAGGAAACATCATCAGGTAGAGATCTGGGGGACCCTTCACCTTCTTCAAAGTCCGTGTCCTCAGTGAGAGACTCCATGGGGGAATCTATGTGTCTCCTTTTACATATCCTTTTCTGGGGGACCTCCTCAGTGGTGTGATCTGGGGAGGTATCAGAAGAGGAGGGGAGCCCGGGGGGGGACATGTCTGGGAGCCTTCTGGAACTGGCTGCCCTGACCAGACAGAAATGATGGATTCTGATCTCACAACAGCTGGAGGACGAGGGGAGGACACCAAGACACATGAGGACATGTCCCCTATAGCAGAGAACACCCTTTCCACAACCTGGAAAGCAGAAGGACCCAAGGAAACCACTGCCTCCTCCCTCGGAGCTGAAGTAGGTGAGGAAAAAACCTGCAGACATCCGTGGATCTGTGC